>NW_026780003.1:368213-736426 GCF_030144855.1 Hypanus sabinus | reverse complement strand
ACCGTGTAGATGAATAATGACTCTGTGTCTGACACCGGGAATGTTTGATGTGACCGTGTAGAGGAATAATCTCTCTGTGTCTGACCCCGGGAGTGTTTGATGGTACCGTGTAGAGGAATAATCACTCTGTGTCTGACCCCGGGATTGTTTGATGGGACCGTGTAGAGGAATAATCACTCTGTGTCTGACCCCGGGAGTGTTTGATGGTACCGCGTAGAGGAATAATCACTCTGTGTCTGACCCACGGAGTGTTTGATGGTACCGTGTAGAGAAATAATCGCTCTGTGTCTGACCCCCGGGAGAGTTAGATGGGACTGTGTAGAGGAATAATCACTCTGTGTCTGACGCCGGGACTGTGTGATGGGACGGTGTGGACGGAGATTCACTCTGTGTCTGACCCGGGAGTGTTTGATGGGACCGTGTAGAGGAATAATCATTCTGAGTCTGACCCCGGGAGTGTGTGTTGGGACGGTGTGTACGGAGATTCACTTTGTGTCTGACCCCGGGTGTGTTTGATGGGACCGTGTACAGGAATAATCACTTTGTGACTGACCGCCGGGAGTGTTTTATGGGACCGTGTAGAGGAATAATCACTCTGTGTCTGACCCCGGGAGAGTGTGATGGGACGGCGTGGAGGGAGATTCACTCTGTGTCACACCTCGGGTGCGTTTGATGGGACCGTGTAGAGGAATAATCACTCTGTGTCTGACCCAGGGCGTGTGTGATGGGACCGTGTAGAGGAATAATCACTCTGTGTCTGACCCCGGGAGTGTGTGATGGGACGGTGTGGAGGGAGATTCACTCTGTGTCTGACCCCGGGAGTGTTTGATGGGACCGTGTAGAGGAATTATCATTCTGAGTCTGACCCCGGGAGTGTGTGTTGGGACGGTGTGGACGGAGATTCACTTTCTGTCTGACCCCGGGAGTGTTTGATGGGACCGTGTACAGGAATAATCTCTCTGTGTCTGACGGCCGGGAGTGTTTGATAGGACCGTGTAGAGGAATAATTACCCTGTGTCTGACCCCGGGAGTGTGTGATGGGACGGTGTGGAGGGAGATTCACTGTATGTCTGACCCCGGGAGTGTGTGATGGGCGGTGTACAGGAATAATCACTCTGTGTCTGACCGCCGGGAGTGTTTGATAGGACCGTGTAGAGGAATAATCATTCTGTGTCTGACCATTGGAGTGTGTGATGGGACGGTGTGGAGGGAGATTCCCTCTGTGTCACACCTCGGGTGCGTTTGATGGGACCGAGTAGAGGAATAATCACTCTGTGTCTGACCCCGGGAGTGTTTGATGGGACCGTGTAGAGGAATAATCACTCTGTGTCTGACCATTGGAGTGTGTGATGGGACGGTGTGGAGGGAGATTCCCTCTGTGTCACACCTCGGGTGCGTTTCATGGGACCGTGTAGAGGAATAATCACTCTGTGTCTGACCCCGTGAGTGTGTGATGGGACGGTGTGGAGGGAGATTCACTGTATGTCTGACCCCGGGAGTGTGTGATGGGCGGTGTAGAGGAATAATCACTCTGTGTCTGACCCCGTGAGTGTGTGCTGGAACAATGTGGAGGGTGGTTCACTAAGTGTCTGATCCCGGGAGTGTGTGATGTGCCATGTAGAGGGAGATTCACTCTGTGTCTGTCCCAGGGCGTGTGTGATGGGACCGTATAGTGGAATAATCACTCTGTGTCTGACCCCGAGATTGTGTGATGGGACCGTGTAGAGGAATAATCACTCTGTGTCTAACCCCGGAGTGTGTGATGGGACGGTGTGGAGGGAGATTCACTCTGTGTCTGACCCCGGGTGAGTTTGATGGGAAGGTGTAGAGGAATAATCACTCTGTGTCTGACCCCGGGAGTGTTTGATGGGACCGTGTAGAGGAATAATCACTCTGTCTAACCCCGGAGTGTGTGAATGGACGGTGTGGAACGAGATTCACTCTGTGTCTGTACCCGGGAGTGTTTGATGGGACCGTGTAGAGGAACAATCACTCTGTGTCTAACCCGGGAGTGTGTGATGGGACCGTGTAGAGGAATAATCACACTGTGGTGACCCCCGGGAGTGTTGCATGGGACAGTGTATAGGAATAATCACTCTGTGTCTAACCCGGGAGTGTGTGATTGGACGGCGTGGAGGGAGATTCACTCTGTGTCTGACCCCGGGAGTGTTTGATGGGACCGTGTAGAGGAAAAATCACTCTGTGTCTGACCCCGGGTGTGTGTGATGGGTCGGTGCGGAGGGAGATTCACTCTGTGTCTGACCCCGGGAGCGTTTGCTGGGACCGTGTAGAGGAATAATCACACTGTGTCTGACCAATGGAGTGTGTGATGGGTCGGAGTAGAGTGAGATTCAGTCTGTGTCTTACCCCGGGGGTGTTAAATGGGACAGTGTAGAGGAATAATCACTCTGTGTCTGACTCCGGGAGTGTGTGAGGGAACGGTGTGGAGGGAGATTCACTCTGTGTCTGACCCCGGGAGTGTGTGTTCGGACGGTGTGGAGGGAGATTCACTCTGTGTCTGACTTCGGGAGTGTGTGTTTGGACGGTGTGGACGGAAATTCACTTTGTGTCTGACCCCGGGAGTGTTTGTCGGGACGGTGTAGAGGAATAATCACTCTGTGTCTGACCCCCGGGAGTGTTTGATGGGACCGTGTAGAGGAATAATTACTCTGTGTCTGACCCCGGGTGTGTTTGATGGGACCGTGTAGAGGAATAATCACTCTGCGTCTGACCCCGGGATTGTTTGATGGTACCGTGTAGAGGAATAATCACTCTGTGTCTGACCCCGGGAGTGTGTGATGGGACGGCGTGGAGGGAGATTCACTCTGTGTCTGACCCCGGGAGTGTTTGATGTGACCGTGTAGAGGAATAACCACTCTGTGTTTGACCACGGGAGTGTGTGATGTGACGGTGAAGAGGATTAATCACTCTGTGTCTGACCCTAGGAGTGTGTGATGGGACGGTGTGGAGGGAGATTCACCCTGTTTCTGACAGCGGGAGTGTTTGATGGGACCGTGTAGAGGAATAATCACACTGTGTCTGACCACGGGCGTGTGTGATGGGACGGTGTAGAGCGTGATTCACTATGTGTCTGACCCCGGGAGTGTGTGATGCGACGGTTTGGAGGGAAATTCACTGTGTCTGACCCAGGGAGTGTTTGATGGGACCGTGTAGAGGAATAATCACTCTGTGTCTGACCCGGGAAGGGTGTGATGGGACGGCGTGGAGGGAGATTCACTCTGTGTCTGACCCGGTAGTGTTCGATGGGACGATGTGGATTGTGATTCACTGTGTGTCTGACCCCGGGAGTGTTTGATGGGACCGTGTAGAGGAATAACCACTCTGTGTTTGACCACGGGAGTGTGTGATGCGACGGTTTGGAGGGACATTCACTGTGTCTGACCCAGGGAGTGTTTGATGGGACCGTGTAGAGGAACAATCACTCTGTGTCTGACCAGGGGAGAATGAGATGGGACGGTGTAGAGGGAGATTCACTCTGTTTTGACGCCGGGAAGTGTTTGATGGGACCGTGTAGGGGAATAATCACACTGTGGTGACCCCCGGGAGTGTTGCATGGGACCGTGTATAGGAATAATCAGTCTGTGTCAGACCCTGGGAGTGTGTGATGGGACGGTGTGGAGGGAGATTCACTCTGTGTCTGACCCCGGGAGAGTTTGATGGGACCTTGTAGAGGAATAATCACTGTGTTTGACCCCGGGAGTGTTTGATGGGACCGTGTAGAGGAATAATCACTCTGTGGCTGACCCCGGGAGTGTTTGATGGTACCGTGTAGAGGAATAATTTCTCTGTGATTGACCCCGGGAGTGTGTGATGGGACGGTGTGGAGGGAGATTCACTCTGTGTCTGACCCCGGGAGAGTGTGATGGGCGGTGTAGAGGAATAATCACACTGTGTCTGACCCCGGGAGTTGTGACGGGAAGGTGTGGAGGGAGATTCACTCTGTGTCTGACCCCGGGAGTGTTTAATCGGACCGTGTAGAGCAATAATCACTCTGAGTCTGTCCCCGGGAGTGTGTGTTGAGACGGTGTGGACGGAGATTCACTTTGTGTCTGACCCCGGGAGTGTTTGATGGGACCGTGTAGAGGAATAATCACTCTGTGTCTGACCCCCGGGAGTGTTTGATGGGAACGTGTAGAGGAATAATCACTCTGTGTCTGAACCCGGGATTGTTTGATGGTACCGTGTAGAGGAATAATCACTCTGTGTCTGACCCCGGGAGTGTGTGATGGGACGGCGTGGAGGGAGATTCACTCTGTGTCTGACCCCGGGAGTGTTTTATCGGACCGCGTAGAGGAATAATCACTTTTGTCTGACCCTGGGAGTGTGTGATGGGACGGTGTGGAGGGAGATTCACCCTGTGTCTGACCCCGGGAGTGTTTGATGGGACCGTGTAGAGGAATAATCACACTGTGTCTGACCACGGGAGTGTGTGATGGGACGGTGTGGAGGGTGATTCACTATGTGTCTGACCCCGGGAGTGTGTGATGGGCGGTGTAGAGGAATAATCACTCTGTGTCTGACCCCGGGAGTGTGTGATCGGACGGTGTGGAGGGACATTCACTGTGTCTGACCCCGGGAGTGTTTGATGGGACCGTGTAGAGGAATAATCACTCTGTGTCTGACCCCGGGAGGGTGTGAACGGACGATGTGGATTGAGATTCACTCTGTGTCTGACCCCGGGAGAGTTTGATGGGACCTTGTAGAGGAATAATCACTGTGTGTCTGACCCCGGGAGTGTTTGATGGGACCGTGTAGAGGAATAATCACTCTGAGTCTTACCCCGGGATTGTGTGTTGAGACGGTGTGGACGGAGATTCACTCTGTGTCTGACCCCGGGAGTGTTTTATGGGACCGTGTAGAGGAATAATCACTCTGTGTCTGACCCCGGGAGTGTGTGATGGGACGGTGTGGAGGGAGATTCACTCTGTGTCTGACCCAGGGCGTGTGTGATGGGACCGTGTCGAGGAATAATCACTCTGTGTCTGACCCCGGGAGTGTGTGATGGGACGGTGTGGAGGGACATTCACTGTGTCTGACCCCGGGAGTGTTTGATGGGACCGTGTAGAGGAATAATCAGTCTGTGTCAGACCCTGGGAGTGTGTGATGGGACGGTGTGGAGGGAGATTCATTCTGTGTCTGACCCCGGGAGAGTTTGATGGGAAGGTGTAGAGGAATAATCACTCTGTGTCTGACCCCGGGAGTGTGTGAACGTACGATGTGGATTGAGATTCACTCTGTGTCTGACCCCGGGAGAGTTTGATGGGACCTTGTAGAGGAATAATCACTCTGTGTCTGACCCCGGGTGTCTTTGATGGGACCGTGTAGAGGAATAATCACTCTGCGGCTGACCCCGGGAGTGTTTGATGGTACCGTGTAGAGGAATAATCTCTCTGTGATTTACCCCGGGAGTGTGTGATGGGACGGTGTGGAGGGAGATTCACTCTGTGTCTGACCCCGGGAGAGTGTGATGAGCGGTGTAGAGGAATAATCACACTGTGTCTGACCCCGGGAGTTTGTGACGGGAAGGTGTGGAGGGAGATTCACTCTGTGTCTGACCCCGGGAGTGTTTGATGGGACCGTGTAGAGGAATAATCACTCTGAGTCAGACCCCGGGAGTGTGTGTTGAGACGGTGTGGACGGAGATTCACTTTGTGTCTGACCCCGGGATTGTTTGATGGGACCGTGTAGAGGAATAATCACTCTGTGTCTGACGCCCGGGAGTGTTTGATGGGAACGTGTAGAGGAATAATCACTCTGTGTCTAACCCCGGAGTGTGTGAATGGACGGTGTGGAACGAGATTCACTCTGTGTCTGTACCCGGGTGTGTTTGATGGGACCGTGTAGAGGAACAATCACTCTGTGTATGATCACCGGCAGTGTTTGATGGGTCCGTTTAGAAGAATAATCACTCTGTGTCTAACCCGGGAGTGTGTGATGGGACGGTGTGGATGGAGATTCACTCTGTGTCTGACCCCGGGAGTGTGTGATGGGACAATGTGGAGGGAGATTCACTCTGTGCCTGACGCCGGGAAGTGTTTGATGGGACCGTGTAGAGGAATAATCACACTGTGGTGACCCCCGGGAGTGTTGCATGGGACAGTGTATAGGAATAATCACTCTGTGTCTAACCCGGGAGTGTGTGATTGGACGGCGTGGAGGGAGATTCACTCTGTGTCTGACCCCGGGAGTGTTTGATGGGACCGTGTAGAGGAAAAATCACTCTGTGTCTGACCCCGGGTGTGTGTGATGGGTCGGTGCGGAGGGAGATTCACTCTGTGTCTTACCCCGGGAGCGTTTGCTGGGACCGTGTAGAGGAATAATCACACTGTGTCTGACCAATGGAGTGTGTGATGGGTCGGAGTAGAGGGAGATTCAGTCTGTGTCTTACCCCGGGAGTGTTAAATGGGACAGTGTAGAGGAATAATCACTCTGTGTCTGACTCCGGGAGTGTGTGAGGGAACGGTGTGGAGGGAGATTCACTCTGTGTCTGACCCCGGGAGTGTGTGATCGGACGGTGTGGAGGGAGATTCACTCTGTGTCTGACTTCGGGAGTGTGTGTTGGGACGGTGTGGACGGAAATTCACTTTGTGTCTGACCCCGGGAGTGTTTGTCGGGACTGTGTAGAGTAATAATCACTCTGTGTCTGACCCCCGGGAGTGTTTGATGGGACCGTGTAGAGGAATAATTACTCTGTGTCTGACCCCGGGAGTGTTTGATGGGACCGTGTAGAGGAATAATCACTCTGCGTCTGACCCCGGGATTGTTTGATGGTACCGTGCAGAGGAATAATCACTCTGTGTCTGACCCCGGGAGTGTGTGATGGGACGGCGTGGAGGGAGATTCACTCTGTGTCGGACCCCGGGAGTGTTTGATGTGACCGTGTAGAGGAATAATGACTCTGTGTCTGACCCCGGGATGTTTGATGGGACCGTGTAGAGGAAAAATCTCTCTGTGTCTGACCCCGGGAGTGTTTGATGGGACCGTGTAGAGGAAGAATCTCTCTGTGTATGACCCCGGGAGTGTGTGATGGGACGATGTGGATTGTGATTCACTCTGTGTCTGACCCCGGGAGTGTTTGATGGGACCGTGTATAGGAATAATCACTCTGTGTCTGACCCTGGGAGTGTGTGATGGGACGGTGTGGAGGGAGATTCACCCTGTTTCTGACAGCGGGAGTGTTTGATGGGACCGTGTAGAGGAATAATCACACTGTGTCTGACCACGGGAGTGTGTGATGGGACGGTGTAGAGGGTGATTCACTATGTGTCTGACCCCGGGAGTGTGTGATGCGACGGTTTGGAGGGACATTCACTGTGTCTGACCCAGGGAGTGTTTGATGGGACCGTGTAGAGGAATAATCACTCTGTGTCTGACCCCGGGAGGGTGTGATGGGACGGCGTGGACGGAGATTCACTCTGTGTCTGACCCGGTAGTGTTCGATGGGACGATGTGGATTGTGATTCACACTGTGTCTGACCCCGGGAGTGTTTGATGGGACCGTGTAGAGGAATAACCACTCTGTGTTTGACCACGGGAGTGTGTGATGCGACGGTTTGGAGGGACATTCACTGTGTCTGACCCAGGGAGTGTTTGATGGGTCCGTGTAGAGGAACAATCACTCTGTGTCTGACCAGGGGAGAATGTGATGGGACGGTGTGGAGGGAGATTCACTCTGTTTTGACGCCGGGAAGTGTTTGATGGGACCGTGTAGAGGAATAATCACACTGTGGTGACCCCCGGGAGTGTTGCATGGGACCGTGTATAGGAATAATCAGTCTGTGTCAGACCCTGGGAGTGTGTGATGGGACGGTGTGGAGGGAGATTCACTCTGTGTCTGACCCCGGGAGAGTTTGATGGGACCTTGTAGAGGAATAATCACTGTGTCTGACCCCGGGAGTGTTTGATGGGACCGTGTAGAGGAATAATCACTCTGTGGCTGACCCCGGGAGTGTTTGATGGTACCGTGTAGAGGAATAATTTCTCTGTGATTGACCCCGGGAGTGTGTGATGGGACGGTGTGGAGGGAGATTCACTCTGTGTCTGACCCCGGGAGAGTGTGATGGGCGGTGTAGAGGAATAATCACACTGTGTCTGACCCCGGGAGTTTGTGACGGGAATGTGTGGAGGGAGATTCACTCTGTGTCTGACCCCGGGAGTGTTTGATGGGAACGTGTAGAGGAATAATCACTCTGAGTCTGTCCCCGGGAGTGTGTGTTGAGACGGTGTGGACGGAGATTCCTTTGTGTCTGACCCCGGGAGTGTTTGATGGGACCGTGTAGAGGAATAATCACTCTGTGTCTGACCCCCGGGAGTGTTTGATGGGAACGTGTAGAGGAATAATCACTCTGTGTCAGACCCCGGGAGTGTTTGATGGGACCGTGTAGAGGAATAATCACTCTGTGTCTGAACCCGGGATTGTCTGATGGTAACGTGTAGAGGAATAATCACTCTGTGTCTGACCCCGGGAGTGTGTGATGGGACGGCGTGGAGGGAGATTCACTCTGTGTCTGACCCCGGGAGTGTTTGATGGGACCGTGTAGAGGAATAATCACACTGTGTCTGACCACGGGAGTGTGTGATGGGACGGTGTGGAGGTGATTCACTATGTGTCTGACCCCGGGAGTGTGTGATGGGCGGTGTAGAGGAATAATCACTCTGTGTCTGACCCCGGGAGTGTGTGATGGGACGGTGTGGAGGGACATTCACTGTGTCTGACCCCGGGAGTGTTTGATGGGACCGTGTAGAGGAATAATCACTCTGTGTCTGACCCCGGGAGGGTGTGAACGGACGATGTGGATTGAGATTCACTCTGTGTCTGACCCCGGGAGAGTTTGATGGGACCTTGTAGAGGAATAATCACTCTGTGTCTGACCCCGGGAGTGTTTGATGGGACCGTGTAGAGGAATAATCACTCTGAGTCTGACCCCGGGAGTGTGTGTTGAGACGGTGTGGACGGAGATTCACTCTGTGTCTGACCCCGGGAGTGTTTTATGGGACCGTGTAGAGGAATAATCACTCTGTGTCTGACCCCGGGAGTGTGTGATGGGACGGTGTGGAGGGAGATTCACTCTGTGTCTGACCCAGGGCGTGTGTGATGGGACCGTGTCGAGGAATAATCACTCTGTGTCTGACCCCGGGAGTGTGTGATGGGACGGTGTGGAGGGAGATTCACTCTGTGTCTGACTCAGGGCGTGTGTGATGGGACCGTGTAGAGGAATAATCACTCTGTGTCTGACCCCGGGAGGGTGTGATGGGACGGCGTGGAGGGAGATTCACTCTGCGTCTGACCCGGTAGTGTTCGATGGGACCCTGTAGAGGAATAATCAGTCTGTGTCAGACCCTGGGAGTGTGTGATGGGACGGTGTGGAGGGAGATTCATTCTGTGTCTGACCCCGGGAGAGTTTGATGGGAAGGTGTAGAGGAATAATCACTCTGTGTCTGACCCCGGGAGTGTGTGAACGGACGATGTGGATTGAGATTCACTGTGTGTCTGACCCCGGGAGAGTTTGATGGGACCTTGTAGAGGAATAATCACTCTGTGTCTGACCCCGGGTGTGTTTGATGGGACCGTGTAGAGGAATAATCACTCTGCGGCTGACCCCGGGAGTGTTTGATGGTACCGTGTAGAGGAATAATCTCTCTGTGATTTACCCCGGGAGTGTGTGATGGGACGGTGTGGATGGAGATTCACTCTGTTTCTGACCCCGGGAGAGTGTGATGAGCGGTGTAGAGGAATAATCACACTGTGTCTGACCCCGGGAGTTTGTGACGGGAAGGTGTGGAGGGAGATTCACTCTGTGTCTGACCCCGGGAGTGTTTGATGGGACCGTGTAGAGGAATAATCACTCTGAGTCAGACCCCGGGAGTGTGTGTTGAGACGGTGTGGACGGAGATTCACTTTGTGTCTGACCCCGGGATTGTTTGATGGGACCGTGTAGAGGAATAATCACTCTGTGTCTGACGCCCGGGAGTGTTTGATGGGAACGTGTAGGGGAATAATCACTCTGTGTCAGACCCCGGGAGTGTTTGATGGAACCGTGTAGAGGAATAATCACTCTGTGTCTGAACCCGGGAGTGTTTGATGGTACCGTGTAGAGGAATAATCACTCTGTGTCTGACCCCGGGAGTATGTGATGGGACGGCGTGGAGGGAGATTCACTCTGTGTCTGACCCCGGGAGTGTTTTATGGGACCGTTTAGAGGAATAATCACTGTGTGTCTGACACACGGAGTGTTTGACGCTACAGTATAGAGGAAAAGTCGCTCAGTGTCTGACCCCCGGGAGTGTTTGATGGGACCGTGTAGAGAAATAATCACTCTATGTCTGACCCCGGGAGTGTGTGATGCGACGGTGTGGACGGAGATTCACTCTGTGTCTGACCACGGGAGTGTTTGAAAGGACCGTGTAGATAAATAATCACTCTGTGTCTGACCCCGGGAGTGTGTGATGGGACGGTGAGGAGGGAGATTCACTGTGTGTCTGACTCCGGAAGTGTGTGATGGGCGGTGTAGAGGAATAATCACTCTGTGTCTGACCCCGGGAGTGTGTGATGGGCGGTGTAGTGGGAGATTCACTCTGTGTCTGACCCAGGGCGTGTGTGATGGGACCGTGTAAAGGAATAATCACTCTGTGCCTGACCCCGGGAGTGTGTGATGGGACGGTGTGGAGGGACATTCACTGTGTCTGACCCCGGGAGTGTGTGAACGGACGATGTGGATTGAGATTCACTCTGTGCCTGACCCCGGGAGAGTTTGATGGGACCTTGTAGAGGAATAATCACTCTGTGTCTGACCCCGGGAGTGTTTGATGGGACCGTGTAGAGGAATAATCACTCTGTGGCTGACCCCGGGAGTGTTTGATGGTACCGTGTAGAGGAATAATCTCTCTGTGATTGACCCCGGGAGTGTGTGATGGGACGGTGTGGAGGGAGATTCACTCTGTGTCTGACCCCGGGAGAGTGTGATGGGTGGTGTAGAGGAATAATCACACTGTGTCTGACCTCGGGAGTTTGTGACGGGAAGGTGTGGAGGGAGATTCACTCTGTGTCTGACCCCGGGAGTGTTTGATGGGACCTTGTAGAGGAATAATCACTCTGAGTCTGACCCCGGGAGTGTGTGTTGAGACGGTGTGGACGGAGATTCATTTTGTGTCTGACCCCGGGAGTGTTTGATGGGAACGTGTAGAGGAATAATCACTCTGTGTCAGACCCCGGGAGTGTTTGATGGGACCGTGTAGAGAAATAATCACTCTGTGTCTGAACCCGGGATTGTTTGATGGTACCGTGTAGAGGAATAATCACTCTGTGTCTGACGCCGGGAGTGTGTGATGGGATGGCGTGGAGGGAGATTCACTCTGTGTCTGACCCAGGGAGTGTATTATGGGACCGTTTAGAGGAATAATCACAGTGTGTCTGACACACGGAGTGTTTGACGCTACCGTATAGAGGAAAAATCGCTCAGTGTCTGACCCCCGGAAGTGTTTGATGGGACCGTGTAGAGAAATAATCACTCTATGTCTGACCCCGGGAGTGTGTGATGCGACGGTGTCGACGGAGATTCACTATGTGTCTGACCCCGGGAGTGTTTGATAGGACCGTGTAGATAAATAATCACTCTGTGTCTGACCCTGGGAGTGTGTGATGGGACGGTGTGGAAGGACATTCACTGTGTCTGACCCCGGGAGTGTGTGAACGGACGATGTGGATTGAGATTCACTCTGTGTCTGACCCCGGGAGAGTTTGATGGTACCGTGTAGAGGAATAATCACTCTGTGTCTGACCCCGGGAGTGTTTGATGGTACCGTGTAGAGGAATAATCACTCTGTGTCTGACACCGGGAGTGTGTGATGGGCGGTGTAGTGGGAGATTCACTCTGTGTCTGACCCAGGGCGTGTGTGATGGGACCGTGTAGAGGAATAATCACTCTGTGTCTGACCACGGGACTGTGTGATGGGACGGTGTGGAGGGGCAGTCACTGTGTCTGACCCCGGGAGTGTTTGATGGGACCGTGTAGAGGAATAATCACTCTGTGTCTGACCCCGGGAGGGTGTGAACGGACGATGTGGATTGAGATTCACTCTGTGTCTGACCCCGGGAGTGTTTGATGGGACCGTTTAGAGGAATAATCACTCTGTGTCTGACCCCGGGAGTGTTTGATGGGAACGTGTAGAGGAATAATCACTCTGTGGCTGACCCCGGGAGTGTTTGATGGTACCGTGTAGAGGAATAATCTCTCTGTGATTGACCCCGGGAGTGTGTGATGGGACGGTGTGGTGGGAGATTCACTCTGTGTCTGACCCCGGGAGAGTGTGATGGGCGGTGTAGAGGAATAATCACACTGTTTCTGACCCCGGGAGTTTGTGACGGGAAGGTGTGGAGGGAGATTCACTCTGTGTCTGACCCCGGGATTGTTTGATGGGACCGTGTAGAGGAATAATCACTCTGAGTCAGACCCCGGGAGTGTGTGTTGACACGGTGTGGACGGAGATTCACTTTGTGTCTGACCCCGGGATTGTTTGATGGGACCGTGTAGAGGAATAATCACTCTGTGTCTGACGCCCGGGAGTGTTTGATGGGAACGTGTAGAGGAATAATCACTCTGTGTCTAACCCCGGAGTGTGTGAATGGACGGTGTGGAACGAGATTCACTCTGTGTCTGTACCCGGGTGTGTTTGATGGGACCGTGTAGAGGAACAATCACTCTGTGTATGATCACCGGCAGTGTTTGATGGGTCCGTTTAGAAGAATAATCACTCTGTGTCTAACCCGGGAGTGTGTGATGGGACGGTGTGGATGGAGATTCACTCTGTGTCTGACCCCGGGAGTGTGTGATGGGACAATGTGGAGGGAGATTCACTCTGTGCCTGACGCCGGGAAGTGTTTGATGGGACCGTGTAGAGGAATAATCACACTGTGGTGACCCCCGGGAGTGTTGCATGGGACAGTGTATAGGAATAATCACTCTGTGTCTAACCCGGGAGTGTGTGATTGGACGGCGTGGAGGGAGATTCACTCTGTGTCTGACCCCGGGAGTGTTTGATGGGACCGTGTAGAGGAAAAATCACTCTGTGTCTGACCCCGGGTGTGTGTGATGGGTCGGTGCGGAGGGAGATTCACTCTGTGTCTTAACCCGGGAGCGTTTGCTGGGACCGTGTAGAGGAATAATCACACTGTGTCTGACCAATGGAGTGTGTGATGGGTCGGAGTAGAGGGAGATTCAGTCTGTGTCTTACCCCGGGAGTGTTAAATGGGACAGTGTAGAGGAATAATCACTCTGTGTCTGACTCCGGGAGTGTGTGAGGGAACGGTGTGGAGGGAGATTCACTCTGTGTCTGACCCCGGGAGTGTGTGATCGGACGGTGTGGAGGGAGATTCACTCTGTGTCTGACTTCGGGAGTGTGTGTTGGGACGGTGTGGACGGAAATTCACTTTGTGTCTGACCCCGGGAGTGTTTGTCGGGACGGTGTAGAGGAATAATCACTCTGTGTCTGACCCCCGGGAGTGTTTGATGGGACCGTGTAGAGGAATAATTACTCTGTGTCTGACCCCGGGAGTGTTTGATGGGACCGTGTAGAGGAATAATCACTCTGCGTCTGACCCCGGGATTGTTTGATGGTACCGTGTAGAGGAATAATCACTCTGTGTCTGACCCCGGGAGTGTGTGATGGGACGGCGTGGAGGGAGATTCACTCTGTGTCGGACCCCGGGAGTGTTTGATGTGACCGTGTAGAGGAATAATGACTCTGTGTCTGACCCCGGGATGTTTGATGGGACCGTGTAGAGGAAAAATCTCTCTGTGTCTGACCCCGGGAGTGTTTGATTGGACCGTGTAGAGGAAGAATCTCTCTGTGTATGACCCCGGGAGTGTGTGATGGGACGATGTGGATTGTGATTCACTCTGTGTCTGACCCCGGGAGTGTTTGATGGGACCGTGTAGAGGAATAACCACTCTGTGTTTGACCACGGGAGTGTGTGATGTGACGGTGAAGAGGATTAATCACTCTGTGTCTGACCCTGGGAGTGTGTGATGGGACGGTGTGGAGGGAGATTCACCCTGTTTCTGACAGCGGGAGTGTTTGATGGGACCGTGTAGAGGAATAATCACACTGTGTCTGACCACGGGAGTGTGTGATGGGACGGTGTAGAGGGTGATTCACTATGTGTCTGACCCCGGGAGTGTGTGATGCGACGGTTTGGAGGGACATTCACTGTGTCTGACCCAGGGAGTGTTTGATGGGACCGTGTAGAGGAATAATCACTCTGTGTCTGACCCCGGGAGGGTGTGATGGGACGGCGTGGACGGAGATTCACTCTGTGTCTGACCCGGTAGTGTTCGATGGGACGATGTGGATTGTGATTCACTCTGTGTCTGACCCCGGGAGTGTTTGATGGGACCGTGTAGAGGAATAACCACTCTGTGTTTGACCACGGGAGTGTGTGATGCGACGGTTTGGAGGGACATTCACTGTGTCTGACCCAGGGAGTGTTTGATGGGACCGTGTAGAGGAACAATCCCTCTGTGTCTGACCAGGGGAGAATGTGATGGGACGGTGTGGAGGGAGATTCACTCTGTTTTGACGCCGGGAAGTGTTTGATGGGACCGTGTAGAGGAATAATCACACTGTGGTGACCCCCGGGAGTGTTGCATGGGACCGTGTATAGGAATAATCAGTCTGTGTCAGACCCTGGGAGTGTGTGATGGGACGGTGTGGAGGGAGATTCACTCTGTGTCTGACCCCGGGAGAGTTTGATGGGACCTTGTAGAGGAATAATCACTGTGTCTGACCCCGGGAGTGTTTGATGGGACCGTGTAGAGGAATAATCACTCTGTGGCTGACCCCGGGAGTGTTTGATGGGACCGTGTAGAGGAATAACCACTCTGTGTTTGACCACGGGAGTGTGTGATGTGACGGTGAAGAGGATTAATCACTCTGTGTCTGACCCTGGGAGTGTGTGATGGGACGGTGTGGAGGGAGATTCACCCTGTTTCTGACAGCGGGAGTGTTTGATGGGACCGTGTAGAGGAATAATCACACTGTGTCTGACCACGGGAGTGTGTGATGGGACGGTGTAGAGGGTGATTCACTATGTGTCTGACCCCGGGAGTGTGTGATGCGACGGTTTGAGGGACATTCACTGTGTCTGACCCAGGGAGTGTTTGATGGGACCGTGTAGGGGAATAATCACTCTGTGTCTGACCCCGGGAGGGTGTGATGGGACGGCGTGGACGGAGATTCACTCTGTGTCTGACCCGGTAGTGTTCGATGGGACGATGTGGATTGTGATTCACTCTGTGTCTGACCACGGGAGTGTTTGATGGGACCGTGTAGAGGAATAACCACTCTGTGTTTGACCACGGGAGTGTGTGATGCGACGGTTTGGAGGGACATTCACTGTGTCTGACCCAGGGAGTGTTTGATGGGACCGTGTAGAGGAACAATCACTCTGTGTCTGACCAGGGGAGAATGTGATGGGACGGTGTGGAGGGAGATTCACTCTGTTTTGACGCCGGGAAGTGTTTGATGGGACCGTGTAGAGGAATAATCACACTGTGGTGACCCCCGGGAGTGTTGCATGGGACCGTGTATAGGAATAATCAGTCTGTGTCAGACCCTGGGAGTGTGTGATGGGACGGTGTGGAGGGAGATTCACTCTGTGTCTGACCCCGGGAGAGTTTGATGGGACCTTGTAGAGGAATAATCTGTGTCTGACCCCGGGAGTGTTTGATGGGACCGTGTAGAGGAATAATCACTCTGTGGCTGACCCCGGGAGTGTTTGATGGTACCGTGTAGAGGAATAATTTCTCTGTGATTGACCCCGGGAGTGTGTGATGGGACGGTGTGGAGGGAGATTCACTCTGTGTCTGACCCCGGGAGAGTGTGATGGGCGGTGTAGAGGAATAATCACACTGTGTCTGACCCCGGGAGTTTGTGACGGGAATGTGTGGAGGGAGATTCACTCTGTGTCTGACCCCGGGAGTGTTTGATGGGACCGTGTAGAGGAATAATCACTCTGAGTCTGTCCCCGGGAGTGTGTGTTGAGACGGTGTGGACGGAGATTCACTTTGTGTCTGACCCCGGGAGTGTTTGATGGGACCGTGTAGAGGAATAATCACTCTGTGTCTGACCCCCGGGAGTGTTTGATGGGAACGTGTAGAGGAATAATCACTCTGTGTCAGACCCCGGGAGTGTTTGATCGGACCGTGTAGAGGAATAATCTCTCTGTGTCTGAACCCGGGATTGTCTGATGGTACCGTGTAGAGGAATAATCACTCTGTGTCTGACCCCGGGAGTGTGTGATGGGACGGCGTGGAGGGAGATTCACTCTGTGTCTGACCCCGGGAGTGTTTGATGGGACCGTGTAGAGGAATAATCACACTGTGTCTGACCACGGGAGTGTGTGATGGGACGGTGTGGAGGTGATTCACTATGTGTCTGACCCCGGGAGTGTGTGATGGGCGGTGTAGAGGAATAATCACTCTGTGTCTGACCCCGGGAGTGTGTGATGGGACGGTGTGGAGGGACATTCACTGTGTCTGACCCCGGGAGTGTTTGATGGGACCGTGTAGAGGAATAATCACTCTGTGTCTGACCCCGGGAGGGTGTGAACGGACGATGTGGATTGAGATTCACTCTGTGTCTGACCCCGGGAGAGTTTGATGGGACCTTGTAGAGGAATAATCACTCTGTGTCTGACCCCGGGAGTGTTTGATGGGACCGTGTAGAGGAATAATCACTCTGAGTCTGACCCCGGGAGTGTGTGATGGGACGGTGTGGAGGGAGATTCACTCTGTGTCTGACCCAGGGCGTGTGTGATGGGACCGTGTCGAGGAATAATCACTCTGTGTCTGACCCCGGGAGTGTGTGATGAGACGGTGTGGACGGAGATTCACTCTGTGTCTGACCCCGGGAGTGTTTTATGGGACCGTGTAGAGGAATAATCACTCTGTGTCTGACCCCGGGAGTTTGTGATGGGACGGTGTGGAGGGAGATTCACTCTGTGTCTGACCCAGGGCGTGTGTGATGGGACCGTGTCGAGGAATAATCACTCTGTGTCTGACCCCGGGAGTGTGTGATGGGACGGTGTGGAGGGAGATTCACTCTGTGTCTGACCCAGGGCGTGTGTGATGGGACCGTTTAGAGGAATAATCACTCTGTGTCTGACCCCGGGAGGGTGTGATGGGACGGCGTGGAGGGAGATTCACTCTGCGTCTGACCCGGTAGTGTTCGATGGGACCCTGTAGAGGAATAATCAGTCTGTGTCAGACCCTGGGAGTGTGTGATGGGACGGTGTGGAGGGAGATTCATTCTGTGTCTGACCCCGGGAGAGTTTGATGGGAAGGTGTAGAGGAATAATCACTCTGTGTCTGACCCCGGGAGTGTGTGAACGGACGATGTGGATTGAGATTCACTGTGTGTCTGACCCCGGGAGAGTTTGATGGGACCTTGTAGAGGAATAATCACTCTGTGTCTGACCCCGGGTGTGTTTGATGGGACCGTGTAGAGGAATAATCTCTCTGTGATTTACCCCGGGTGTGTGTGATGGGACGGTGTGGATGGAGATTCACTCTGTTTCTGACCCCGGGAGAGTGTGATGAGCGGTGTAGAGGAATAATCACACTGTGTCTGACCCCGGGAGTTTGTGACGGGAAGGTGTGGAGGGAGATTCACTCTGTGTCTGACCCCGGGAGTGTTTGATGGGACCGTGTAGAGGAATAATCACTCTGAGTCAGACCCCGGGAGTGTGTGTTGAGACGGTGTGGACGGAGATTCACTTTGTGTCTGACCCCGGGATTGTTTGATGGGAACGTGTAGGGGAATAATCACTCTGTGTCAGACCCCGGGAGTGTTTGATGGAACCGTGTAGAGGAATAATCACTCTGTGTCTGAACCCGGGATTGTTTGATGGTACCGTGTAGAGGAATAATCACTCTGTGTCTGACCCCGGGAGTATGTGATGGGACGGCGTGGAGGGAGATTCACTCTGTGTCTGACCCCGGGAGTGTTTTATGGGACCGTTTAGAGGAATAATCACTGTGTGTCTGACACATGGAGTGTTTGACGCTACAGTATAGAGGAAAAGTCGCTCAGTGTCTGACCCCCGGGAGTGTTTGATGGGACCGTGTAGAGAAATAATCACTCTATGTCTGACCCCGGGAGTGTGTGATGCGACGGTGTGGACGGAGATTCACTCTGTGTCTGACCACGGGAGTGTTTGATAGGACCGTGTAGATAAATAATCACTCTGTGTCTGACCCCGGGAGTGTGTGATGGGACGGTGAGGAGGGAGATTCACTGTGTGTCTGACTCCGGAAGTGTGTGATGGGCGGTGTAGAGGAATAATCACTCTGTGTCTGACCCCGGGAGTGTGTGATGGGCGGTGTAGTGGGAGATTCACTCTGTGTCTGACCCAGGGCGTGTGTGATGGGACCGTGTAAAGGAATAATCACTCTGTGCCTGACCCCGGGAGTGTGTGATGGGACGGTGTGGAGGGACATTCACTGTGTCTGACCCCGGGAGTGTGTGAACGGACGATGTGGATTGAGATTCACTCTGTGCCTGACCCCGGGAGAGTTTGATGGGACCTTGTAGAGGAATAATCACTCTGTGTCTGACCCCGGGAGTGTTTGATGGGACCGTGTAGAGGAATAATCACTCTGTGGCTGACCCCGGGAGTGTTTGATGGTACCGTGTAGAGGAATAATCTCTCTGTGATTGACCCCGGGAGTGTGTGATGGGACGGTGTGGAGGGAGATTCACTCTGTGTCTGACCCCGGGAGAGTGTGATGGGTGGTGTAGAGGAATAATCACACTGTGTCTGACCTCGGGAGTTTGTGACGGGAAGGTGTGGAGGGAGATTCACTCTGTGTCTGACCCCGGGAGTGTTTGATGGGACCTTGTAGAGGAATAATCACTCTGAGTCTGACCCCGGGAGTGTGTGTTGAGACGGTGTGGACGGAGATTCATTTTGTGTCTGACCCCGGGAGTGTTTGATGGGACCGTGTAGAGAAATAATCACTCTGTGTCTGAACCCGGGATTGTTTGATGGTACCGTGTAGAGGAATAATCACTCTGTGTCTGACGCCGGGAGTGTGTGATGGGATGGCGTGGAGGGAGATTCACTCTGTGTCTGACCCAGGGAGTGTATTATGGGACCGTTTAGAGGAATAATCACAGTGTGTCTGACACACGGAGTGTTTGACGCTACCGTATAGAGGAAAAATCGCTCAGTGTCTGACCCCCGGAAGTGTTTGATGGGACCGTGTAGAGAAATAATCACTCTATGTCTGACCCCGGGAGTGTGTGATGCGACGGTGTCGACGGAGATTCACTATGTGTCTGACCCCGGGAGTGTTTGATAGGACCGTGTAGATAAATAATCACTCTGTGTCTGACCCTGGGAGTGTGTGATGGGACGGTGTGGAAGGACATTCACTGTGTCTGACCCCGGGAGTGTGTGAACGGACGATGTGGATTGAGATTCACTCTGTGTCTGACCCCGGGGGAGTTTGATGGGACCTTGTAGAGGAATAATCACTCTGTGGCTGACCCCGGGAGTGTTTGATGGTACCGTGTAGAGGAATAATCACTCTGTGTCTGACCCCGGGAGTGTGTGATGGGCGGTGTAGTGGGAGATTCACTCTGTGTCTGACCCAGGGCGTGTGTGATGGGACCGTGTAGAAGAATAATCACTCTGTGTCTGACCACGGGACTGTGTGATGGGACGGTGTGGAGGGGCAGTAACTGTGTCTGACCCCGGGAGTGTTTGATGGGACCGTGTAGAGGAATAATCACACTGTGTCTGACCCCGGGAGTTTGTGACGGGAAGGTGTGGAGGGAGATTCAATCTGTGTCTGACCCCGGGAGTGTTTGATGGGACCGTGTAGAGGAATAATCACTCTGAGTCTGACCCCGGGAGTGTGTGTTGGGACCGTGTAGAGGAATAATCACTCTGAGTCTGACCCCGGGAGTGTGTGTTGAGACGGTGTGGACGGAGATTCACATTGTGTCTGACCCCGGGAGTGTTTGATGGAACCGTGTAGAGGAATAATCACTCTGTGTCTGACGCCCGGGAGTGTTTGATGGGAACGTGTAGAGGAATAATCACTCTGTGTCAGACCCCGGGTGTGATTGATGGGACCGTGTAGAGAAATAATCACTCTGTGTCTGACCCAGGGAGTGTTTGATGGGACCGTTTAGAGGAATAATCACTGTGTGTCTGACCCCGGGAGTGTTTGATGGGACCGTGTAGAGGAATAATCACTCTGAGTCTGACCCCGGGAGTGTGTGTTGAGACGGTGTGGAAGGAGATTCACTTTGTGTCTGACCCCGGGATTGTTTGATGGTACCGTGTAGAGGAATAATCACTCTGTGTCTGACCCCGGGAGTGTGTGATGGGACGGCGTGGAGGGAGATTCACTCTGTGTCTAACCCCGGGAGTGTTTTATGGGACCGTGTAGAGGAATAATCAGTCTGTGTCAGACCCTGGGAGTGTGTGATGGGACGGTGTGGAGGAATAATCACTCTGTGTCTGACCCCCGGGAGTGTTTGATGGGAACGTGTAGAGGAATAATCACTCTGTGTCAGACCCCGGGAGTGTTTGATCGGACCGTGTAGAGGAATAATCTCTCTGTGTCTGAACCCGGGATTGTCTGATGGTACCGTGTAGAGGAATAATCACTCTGTGTCTGACCCCGGGAGTGTGTGATGGGACGGCGTGGAGGGAGATTCACTCTGTGTCTGACCCCGGGAGTGTTTGATGGGACCGTGTAGAGGAATAATCACACTGTGTCTGACCACGGGAGTGTGTGATGGGACGGTGTGGAGGTGATTCACTATGTGTCTGACCCCGGGAGTGTGTGATGGGCGGTGTAGAGGAATAATCACTCTGTGTCTGACCCCGGGAGTGTGTGATGGGACGGTGTGGAGGGACATTCACTGTGTCTGACCCCGGGAGTGTTTGATGGGACCGTGTAGAGGAATAATCACTCTGTGTCTGACCCCGGGAGGGTGTGAACGGACGATGTGGATTGAGATTCACTCTGTGTCTGACCCCGGGAGAGTTTGATGGGACCTTGTAGAGGAATAATCACTCTGTGTCTGACCCCGGGAGTGTTTGATGGGACCGTGTAGAGGAATAATCACTCTGAGTCTGACCCCGGGAGTGTGTGATGGGACGGTGTGGAGGGAGATTCACTCTGTGTCTGACCCAGGGCGTGTGTGATGGGACCGTGTCGAGGAATAATCACTCTGTGTCTGACCCCGGGAGTGTGTGATGAGACGGTGTGGACGGAGATTCACTCTGTGTCTGACCCCGGGAGTGTTTTATGGGACCGTGTAGAGGAATAATCACTCTGTGTCTGACCCCGGGAGTGTGTGATGGGACGGTGTGGAGGGAGATTCACTCTGTGTCTGACCCAGGGCGTGTGTGATGGGACCGTGTCGAGGAATAATCACTCTGTGTCTGACCCCGGGAGTGTGTGATGGGACGGTGTGGAGGGAGATTCACTCTGTGTCTGACCCAGGGCGTGTGTGATGGGACCGTTTAGAGGAATAATCACTCTGTGTCTGACCCCGGGAGGGTGTGATGGGACGGCGTGGAGGGAGATTCACTCTGCGTCTGACCCGGTAGTGTTCGATGGGACCCTGTAGAGGAATAATCAGTCTGTGTCAGACCCTGGGAGTGTGTGATGGGACGGTGTGGAGGGAGATTCATTCTGTGTCTGACCCCGGGAGAGTTTGATGGGAAGGTGTAGAGGAATAATCACTCTGTGTCTGACCCCGGGAGTGTGTGAACGGACGATGTGGATTGAGATTCACTGTGTGTCTGACCCCGGGAGAGTTTGATGGGACCTTGTAGAGGAATAATCACTCTGTGTCTGACCCCGGGTGTGTTTGATGGGACCGTGTAGAGGAATAATCTCTCTGTGATTTACCCCGGGTGTGTGTGATGGGACGGTGTGGATGGAGATTCACTCTGTTTCTGACCCCGGGAGAGTGTGATGAGCGGTGTAGAGGAATAATCACACTGTGTCTGACCCCGGGAGTTTGTGACGGGAAGGTGTGGAGGGAGATTCACTCTGTGTCTGACCCCGGGAGTGTTTGATGGGACCGTGTAGAGGAATAATCACTCTGAGTCAGACCCCGGGAGTGTGTGTTGAGACGGTGTGGACGGAGATTCACTTTGTGTCTGACCCCGGGATTGTTTGATGGGAACGTGTAGGGGAATAATCACTCTGTGTCAGACCCCGGGAGTGTTTGATGGAACCGTGTAGAGGAATAATCACTCTGTGTCTGAACCCGGGATTGTTTGATGGTACCGTGTAGAGGAATAATCACTCTGTGTCTGACCCCGGGAGTATGTGATGGGACGGCGTGGAGGGAGATTCACTCTGTGTCTGACCCCGGGAGTGTTTTATGGGACCGTTTAGAGGAATAATCACTGTGTGTCTGACACATGGAGTGTTTGACGCTACAGTATAGAGGAAAAGTCGCTCAGTGTCTGACCCCCGGGAGTGTTTGATGGGACCGTGTAGAGAAATAATCACTCTATGTCTGACCCCGGGAGTGTGTGATGCGACGGTGTGGACGGAGATTCACTCTGTGTCTGACCACGGGAGTGTTTGATAGGACCGTGTAGATAAATAATCACTCTGTGTCTGACCCCGGGAGTGTGTGATGGGACGGTGAGGAGGGAGATTCACTGTGTGTCTGACTCCGGAAGTGTGTGATGGGCGGTGTAGAGGAATAATCACTCTGTGTCTGACCCCGGGAGTGTGTGATGGGCGGTGTAGTGGGAGATTCACTCTGTGTCTGACCCAGGGCGTGTGTGATGGGACCGTGTAAAGGAATAATCACTCTGTGCCTGACCCCGGGAGTGTGTGATGGGACGGTGTGGAGGGACATTCACTGTGTCTGACCCCGGGAGTGTGTGAACGGACGATGTGGATTGAGATTCACTCTGTGCCTGACCCCGGGAGAGTTTGATGGGACCTTGTAGAGGAATAATCACTCTGTGTCTGACCCCGGGAGTGTTTGATGGGACCGTGTAGAGGAATAATCACTCTGTGGCTGACCCCGGGAGTGTTTGATGGTACCGTGTAGAGGAATAATCTCTCTGTGATTGACCCCGGGAGTGTGTGATGGGACGGTGTGGAGGGAGATTCACTCTGTGTCTGACCCCGGGAGAGTGTGATGGGTGGTGTAGAGGAATAATCACACTGTGTCTGACCTCGGGAGTTTGTGACGGGAAGGTGTGGAGGGAGATTCACTCTGTGTCTGACCCCGGGAGTGTTTGATGGGACCTTGTAGAGGAATAATCACTCTGAGTCTGACCCCGGGAGTGTGTGTTGAGACGGTGTGGACGGAGATTCATTTTGTGTCTGACCCCGGGAGTGTTTGATGGGACCGTGTAGAGAAATAATCACTCTGTGTCTGAACCCGGGATTGTTTGATGGTACCGTGTAGAGGAATAATCACTCTGTGTCTGACGCCGGGAGTGTGTGATGGGATGGCGTGGAGGGAGATTCACTCTGTGTCTGACCCAGGGAGTGTATTATGGGACCGTTTAGAGGAATAATCACAGTGTGTCTGACACACGGAGTGTTTGACGCTACCGTATAGAGGAAAAATCGCTCAGTGTCTGACCCCCGGAAGTGTTTGATGGGACCGTGTAGAGAAATAATCACTCTATGTCTGACCCCGGGAGTGTGTGATGCGACGGTGTCGACGGAGATTCACTATGTGTCTGACCCCGGGAGTGTTTGATAGGACCGTGTAGATAAATAATCACTCTGTGTCTGACCCTGGGAGTGTGTGATGGGACGGTGTGGAAGGACATTCACTGTGTCTGACCCCGGGAGTGTGTGAACGGACGATGTGGATTGAGATTCACTCTGTGTCTGACCCCGGGGGAGTTTGATGGGACCTTGTAGAGGAATAATCACTCTGTGGCTGACCCCGGGAGTGTTTGATGGTACCGTGTAGAGGAATAATCACTCTGTGTCTGACCCCGGGAGTGTGTGATGGGCGGTGTAGTGGGAGATTCACTCTGTGTCTGACCCAGGGCGTGTGTGATGGGACCGTGTAGAAGAATAATCACTCTGTGTCTGACCACGGGACTGTGTGATGGGACGGTGTGGAGGGGCAGTAACTGTGTCTGACCCCGGGAGTGTTTGATGGGACCGTGTAGAGGAATAATCACACTGTGTCTGACCCCGGGAGTTTGTGACGGGAAGGTGTGGAGGGAGATTCAATCTGTGTCTGACCCCGGGAGTGTTTGATGGGACCGTGTAGAGGAATAATCACTCTGAGTCTGACCCCGGGAGTGTGTGTTGGGACCGTGTAGAGGAATAATCACTCTGAGTCTGACCCCGGGAGTGTGTGTTGAGACGGTGTGGACGGAGATTCACATTGTGTCTGACCCCGGGAGTGTTTGATGGAACCGTGTAGAGGAATAATCACTCTGTGTCTGACGCCCGGGAGTGTTTGATGGGAACGTGTAGAGGAATAATCACTCTGTGTCAGACCCCGGGTGTGATTGATGGGACCGTGTAGAGAAATAATCACTCTGTGTCTGACCCAGGGAGTGTTTGATGGGACCGTTTAGAGGAATAATCACTGTGTGTCTGACCCCGGGAGTGTTTGATGGGACCGTGTAGAGGAATAATCACTCTGAGTCTGACCCCGGGAGTGTGTGTTGAGACGGTGTGGAAGGAGATTCACTTTGTGTCTGACCCCGGGATTGTTTGATGGTACCGTGTAGAGGAATAATCACTCTGTGTCTGACCCCGGGAGTGTGTGATGGGACGGCGTGGAGGGAGATTCACTCTGTGTCTAACCCCGGGAGTGTTTTATGGGACCGTGTAGAGGAATAATCAGTCTGTGTCAGACCCTGGGAGTGTGTGATGGGACGGTGTGGAGGGAGATTCACTCTGTGTCTGACCCAGGGAGAGTTTGATGGGAACTTGTAGAGGAATAATCACTCTGTTTCTGACCCCGGGAGTGTTTGATGGGACCGTGTAGAGGAATAATCACTCTGTGGCTGACCCCGGGAGTGTTTGATGGTACCGTGTAGAGGAATAATCTCTCTGTGATTGACCCCGGGAGTGTGTGATGGGACGGTGTGGAGGGAGATTCACTCTGTGTCTGACCCCGGGAGAGTGTGATGGGCGGTGTAGAGGAATAATCACACTGTGTCTGACCCCGGGAGTTTGTGACGGGAAGGTGTGGAGGGAGATTCACTCTGTGTCTGACCCCGGGAGTGTTTGATGGGACCGTGTAGAGGAATAATCACTCTGAGTCTGACCCCGGGAGTGTTTGATGGGACCGTGTAGAGGAATAATCACTCTGAGTCTGACCCCGGGAGTGTGTGTTGAGACGGTGTGGACGGAGATTCACTTTGTGTCTGACCCCGGGAGTGTTTGATGGAACCGTGTAGAGGAATAATCACTCTGTGTCTAACCCCGGGAGTGTGTGATGGGCCGGCGTGCAGTTAGATTCACTTTGTGTCTGACCCCGGGTGAGTTTGATGGGAAGGTGTAGAGGAATAATCACTCTGTGTCTGACCCCGGGAGTATGTGAAGGGACGATGTGGATTGAGATTCACTCTGTGTCTGACCCCGGGAGTGTTTGATGGGACCGAGGAATAATCACTCTGTGTATGAACCCCGGGATTGTTTGATGGGACCGTGTAGAGGAATAATCACTCTGTGTCTGACCCCCGGGATTGTTTGATGGGTCCGAGGAATAATCACTCTGTGTCTGACCCCGGGAGTGTTTGATGGGACCGTGTAGAGGAATAATCACTCTGAGTCTGACCCCGGGAGTGTGTGTTGGGACCGTGTAGAGGAATAATCACTCTGAGTCTGACCCCGGGAGTGTGTGTTGAGACGGTGTGGACGGAGATTCACTTTGTGTCTGACCCCGGGAGTGTTTGATGGAACCGTGTAGAGGAATAATCACTCTGTGTCTGACGCCCGGGAGTGTTTGATGGGAACGTGCAGAGGAATAATCACTCTGTGTCAGACCCCGGGAGTGTTTGATGGGACCGTGTAGAGAAATAATCACTCTGTGTCTGAACCCGGGATTGTTTGATGGGACCGTGTAGAGGAATAATCACTCTGTGGCTGACCCCGGGAGTGTTTGATGGTACCGTGTAGAGGAATAATCTCTCTGTGATTGACCCCGGGAGTGTGTGATGGGACGGTGTGGAGGGAGATTCACTCTGTGTCTGACCCCGGGAGTGTTTGATGGGACCGTGTAGAGGAATAATCACTCTGTGTCTGACACCGGGAGTGTTTGATGGGACCGTGTAGAGGAATAATCACTCTGAGTCTGACCCCGGGAGTGTGTGTTGAGACGGTGTGGACGGAGATTCACTTTGTGTCTGACCCCGGGAGTGTTTGATGGAACCGTGTAGAGGAATAATCACTCTGTGTCTAACCCCGGGAGTGTGTGATGGGCCGGCGTGCAGTTAGATTCACTTTGTGTCTGACCCCGGGTGAGTTTGATGGGAAGGTGTAGAGGAATAATCACTCTGTGTCTGACCCCGGGAGTATGTGAAGGGACGATGTGGATTGAGATTCACTCTGTGTCTGACCCCGGGAGTGTTTGATGGGACCGAGGAATAATCACTCTGTGTATGAACCCCGGGATTGCTTGATGGGACCGTGTAGAGGAATAATCACTCTGTGTCTGACCCCGGGAGTGTGTGATGGGACGATGTGGATTGAGATTCACTCTGTGTCTGAACCCGGGAGTGTTTGATGGGACCGTGTAGAGGAATAATCACTCTGTGGCTGACCCCGGGAGTGTTTGATGGTACCGTGTAGAGGAATAATCTCTCTGTGATTGACCCCGGGAGTGTGTGATGGGACGGTGTGGAGGGAGATTCACTCTGTGTCTGACCCCGGGAGAGTGTGATGGGCGGTGTAGAGGAATAATCACACTGTGTCTGACCCCGGGAGTTTGTGACGGGAAGGTGTGGAGGGAGATTCACTCTGTGTCTGACCCCGGGAGTGTTTGATGGGACCGTGTAGAGGAATAATCACTCTGAGTCTGACCCCGGGAGTGTTTGATGGGACCGTGTAGAGGAATAATCACTCTGAGTCTGACCCCGGGAGTGTGTGTTGAGACGGTGTGGACGGAGATTCACTTTGTGTCTGACCCCGGGAGTGTTTGATGGAACCGTGTAGAGGAATAATCACTCTGTGTCTAACCCCGGGAGTGTGTGATGGGCCGGCGTGCAGTTAGATTCACTTTGTGTCTGACCCCGGGTGAGTTTGATGGGAAGGTGTAGAGGAATAATCACTCTGTGTCTGACCCCGGGAGTATGTGAAGGGACGATGTGGATTGAGATTCACTCTGTGTCTGACCCCGGGAGTGTTTGATGGGACCGAGGAATAATCACTCTGTGTATGAACCCCGGGATTGTTTGATGGGACCGTGTAGAGGAATAATCACTCTGTGTCTGACCCCCGGGATTGTTTGATGGGTCCGAGGAATAATCACTCTGTGTCTGACCCCGGGAGTGTTTGATGGGACCGTGTAGAGGAATAATCACTCTGAGTCTGACCCCGGGAGTGTGTGTTGGGACCGTGTAGAGGAATAATCACTCTGAGTCTGACCCCGGGAGTGTGTGTTGAGACGGTGTGGACGGAGATTCACTTTGTGTCTGACCCCGGGAGTGTTTGATGGAACCGTGTAGAGGAATAATCACTCTGTGTCTGACGCCCGGGAGTGTTTGATGGGAACGTGCAGAGGAATAATCACTCTGTGTCAGACCCCGGGAGTGTTTGATGGGACCGTGTAGAGAAATAATCACTCTGTGTCTGAACCCGGGATTGTTTGATGGGACCGTGTAGAGGAATAATCACTCTGTGGCTGACCCCGGGAGTGTTTGATGGTACCGTGTAGAGGAATAATCTCTCTGTGATTGACCCCGGGAGTGTGTGATGGGACGGTGTGGAGGGAGATTCACTCTGTGTCTGACCCCGGGAGTGTTTGATGGGACCGTGTAGAGGAATAATCACTCTGTGTCTGACACCGGGAGTGTTTGATGGGACCGTGTAGAGGAATAATCACTCTGAGTCTGACCCCGGGAGTGTGTGTTGAGACGGTGTGGACGGAGATTCACTTTGTGTCTGACCCCGGGAGTGTTTGATGGAACCGTGTAGAGGAATAATCACTCTGTGTCTAACCCCGGGAGTGTGTGATGGGCCGGCGTGCAGTTAGATTCACTTTGTGTCTGACCCCGGGTGAGTTTGATGGGAAGGTGTAGAGGAATAATCACTCTGTGTCTGACCCCGGGAGTATGTGAAGGGACGATGTGGATTGAGATTCACTCTGTGTCTGACCCCGGGAGTGTTTGATGGGACCGAGGAATAATCACTCTGTGTATGAACCCCGGGATTGCTTGATGGGACCGTGTAGAGGAATAATCACTCTGTGTCTGACCCCCGGGATTGTTTGATGGGACCGAGGAATAATCACTCTGTGTCTGAACCCCGGGATTGTTTGATGGGACCGTGTAGAGGAATAATCACTCTGTGTCTGACCCAGGGTGTGTTTGATGGGACCGTGTAGAGGAATAATCACTCTGTGTCTGAACCACGGAGTGTTTGATGGTACCGTGTAGAGGAATAATCGCTGTGTCTGACCCCCGGGAGTGTCTGATGGACCGTGTAGAGGAATAATCACTCTGTGTCTGACCCCGGGACTGTGTGATGGGACGGTGCGGACGGAGATTCACTCTGTGTCTGACCCCGGGAATGTTTGATGGGACCGTGTAGAGCAATAATCAATATGTGTCTGATCCCGGGAGTATGTGATGGGCGGTGTAGAGGGAGATTCACTCTGTGTCTGACCCAGGGCGTGTATGATGGGACCGTGTAGAGGAATAATCACTCTGTGTCTGACCGCGGGAGTGTCTGAAGGGACGGTTTGGAGGGAGATTCACTGTGTCTGACCCCGGGAGTGTTTGATGTGACCGTGTAGAGGAATAATCACTCTGTGTCTGACCCCGGGAGTGTGTGATGGGACGATGTGGATTGAGATTCACTCTGTGTCTGAACCCGGGAGTGTTTGATGGGACCGTGTAGAGGAATAATCACTCTGAGTCTGACCCCGGGAGTGTGTGTTGAGACGGTGTGGACGGAGATTCACTTTGTGTCTGACCCCGGGATTGTTTGATGGTACCGTGTAGAGGAATAATCACTCTGTGTCTGACCCCGGGAGTGTGTGATGGGACGGCGTGGAGGGAGATTCACTCTGTGTCTAACCCCGGGAGTGTTTTATGGGACCGTGTAGAGGAATAATCAGTCTGTGTCAGACCCTGGGAGTGTGTGATGGGACGGTGTGGAGGGAGATTCACTCTGTGTCTGACCCAGGGAGAGTTTGATGGGAAGGTGTAGAGGAATAATCACTCTGTGTCTGACCCCGGGAGTGTGTGAACGGACGATGTGGATTGAGATTCACTCTGTGTCTGACACCGGGAGAGTTTGATGGGACCTTGTAGAGGAATAATCACTCTGTGTCTGACCCCGGGAGTGTTTGATGGGACCGTGTAGAGGAATAATCACTCTGTGGCTGACCCCGGGAGTGTTTGATGGTACCGTGTAGAGGAATAATCTGTCTGTGATTGACCCCGGGAGTGTGTGATGGGACGGTGTGGAGGGAGATTCACTCTGTGTCTGACCCCGGGAGAGTGTGATGGGCGGTGTAGAGGAATAATCACACTGTGTCTGACCCCGGGAGTTTGTGACGGGAAGGTGTGGAGGGAGATTCACTCTGTGTCTGACCCCGGGAGTGTTTGATGGGACCGTGTAGAGGAATAATCACTCTGAGTCTGACCCCGGGAGTGTGTGTTGGGACCGTGTAGAGGAATAATCACTCTGAGTCTGACCCCGGGAGTGTGTGTTGAGACGGTGTGGACGGAGATTCACTTTGTGTCTGACCCCGGGAGTGTTTGATGGAACCGTGTAGAGGAATAATCACTCTGTGTCTGAAGCCCGGGAGTGTTTGATGGGAACGTGTAGAGGAATAATCACTCTGTGTCAGACCCCGGGAGTGTTTGATGGGACCGTGTAGAGAAATAATCACTCTGTGTCTGACCCCGGGAGTGTTTGATGGGACCGTGTAGAGGAATAATCACTCTGAGTCTGACCCCGGGAGTGTGTGTTGAGACGGTGTGGACGGAGATTCACTTTGTGTCTGACCCCGGGATTGTTTGATGGTACCGTGTAGAGGAATAATCACTCTGTGTCTGACCCCGGGAGTGTGTGATGGGACGGCGTGGAGGGAGATTCACTCTGTGTCTAACCTCGGGAGTGTTTTATGGGACCGTGTAGAGGAATAATCAGTCTGTGTCAGACCCTGGGAGTGTGTGATGGGACGGTGTGGAGGGAGATTCACTCTGTGTCTGACCCAGGGAGAGTTTGATGGGAAGGTGTAGAGGAATAATCACTCTGTGTCTGACCCCGGGAGTGTGTGAACGGACGATGTGGATTGAGATTCACTCTGTGTCTGACCCCGGGAGAGTTTGATGGGACCTTGTAGAGGAATAATCACTCTGTGTCTGACCCCGGGAGTGTTTGATGGGACCGTGTAGAGGAATAATCACTCTGTGGCTGACCCCGGGAGTGTTTGATGGTACCGTGTAGAGGAATAATCTCTCTGTGATTGACCCCGGGAGTGTGTGTTGAGACGGTGTGGACGGAGATTCACTTTGTGTCTGACCCCGGGATTGTTTGATGGTACCGTGTAGAGGAATAATCACTCTGTGTCTGACCCCGGGAGTGTGTGATGGGACGGCGTGGAGGGAGATTCACTCTGTGTCTAACCTCGGGAGTGTTCTATGGGACCGTGTAGAGGAATAATCAGTCTGTGTCAGACCCTGGGAGTGTGTGATGGGACGGTGTGGAGGGAGATTCACTCTGTGTCTGACCCAGGGAGAGTTTGATGGGAAGGTGTAGAGGAATAATCACTCTGTGTCTGACCCCGGGAGTGTGTGAACGGACGATGTGGATTGAGATTCACTCTGTGTCTGACCCCGGGAGAGTTTGATGGGACCTTGTAGAGGAATAATCACTCTGTGTCTGACCCCGGGAGTGTTTGATGGGACCGTGTAGAGGAATAATCACTCTGTGGCTGACCCCGGGAGTGTTTGATGGTACCGTGTAGAGGAATAATCTCTCTGTGATTGACCCCGGGAGTGTGTGATGGGACGGTGTGGAGGGAGATTCACTCTGTGTCTGACCCCGGGAGCGTGTGATGGGCGGTGTAGAGGAATAATCACACTGTGTCTGACCCCGGGAGTTTGTGACGGGAAGGTGTGGAGGGAGATTCACTCTGTGTCTGACCCCGGGAGTGTTTGATGGGACCGTGTAGAGGAATAATCACTCTGAGTCTGACCCCGGGAGTGTGTGTTGGGACCGTGTAGAGGAATAATCACTCTGAGTCTGACCCCGGGAGTGTGTGTTGAGACGGTGTGGACGGAGATTCACTTTGTGTCTGACCCCGGGAGTGTTTGATGGAACCGTGTAGAGGAATAATCACTCTGTGTCTGACGCCCGGGAGTGTATGATGGGAACGTGTAGAGGAATAATCACTCTGTGTCAGACCCCGGGAGTGATTGATGGGACCGTGTAGAGAAATAATCACTCTGTGTCTGACCCCGGGAGTGTTTGATGGGACCGTTTAGAGGAATAATCACTGTGTGTCTGACCCCGGGAGTGTTTGATGGGACCGTGTAGAGGAATAATCACTCTGAGTCTGACCCCGGGAGTGTGTGTTGAGAGGGTGTGGACGGAGATTCACTTTGTGTCTGACCCCGGGATTGTTTGATGGTACCGTGTAGAGGAATAATCACTCTGTGTCTGACCCCGGGAGTGTGTGATGGGACGGCGTGGAGGGAGATTCACTCTGTGTCTAACCCCGGGAGTGTTTTATGGGACCGTGTAGAGGAATAATCAGTCTGTGTCAGACCCTGGGAGTGTGTGATGGGACGGTGTGGAGGGAGATTCACTCTGTGTCTGACCCAGGGAGAGTTTGATGGGAACTTGTAGAGGAATAATCACTCTGTTTCTGACCCCGGGAGTGTTTGATGGGACCGTGTAGAGGAATAATCACTCTGTGGCTGACCCCGGGAGTGTTTGATGGTACCGTGTAGAGGAATAATCTCTCTGTGATTGACCCCGGGAGTGTGTGATGGGACGGTGTGGAGGGAGATTCACTCTGTGTCTGACCCCGGGAGAGTGTGATGGGCGGTGTAGAGGAATAATCACACTGTGTCTGACCCCGGGAGTTTGTGTCGGGAAGGTGTGGAGGGAGATTCACTCTGTGTCTGACCCCGGGAGTGTTTGATGGGACCGTGTAGAGGAATAATCACTCTGAGTCTGACCCCGGGAGTGTTTGATGGGACCGTGTAGAGGAATAATCACTCTGAGTCTGACCCCGGGAGTGTGTGTTGAGACGGTGTGGACGGAGATTCACTTTGTGTCTGACCCCGGGAGTGTTTGATGGAACCGTGTAGAGGAATAATCACTCTGTGTCTAACCCCGGGAGTGTGTGATGGGCCGGCGTGCAGTTAGATTCACTTTGTGTCTGACCCCGGGTGAGTTTGATGGGAAGGTGTAGAGGAATAATCACTCTGTGTCTGACCCCGGGAGTATGTGAAGGGACGATGTGGATTGAGATTCACTCTGTGTCTGACCCCGGGAGTGTTTGATGGGACCGAGGAATAATCACTCTGTGTATGAACCCCGGGATTGTTTGATGGGACCGTGTAGAGGAATAATCACTCTGTGTCTGACCCCCGGGATTGTTTGATGGGTCCGAGGAATAATCACTCTGTGTCTGACCCCGGGAGTGTTTGATGGGACCGTGTAGAGGAATAATCACTCTGAGTCTGACCCCGGGAGTGTGTGTTGGGACCGTGTAGAGGAATAATCACTCTGAGTCTGACCCCGGGAGTGTGTGTTGAGACGGTGTGGACGGAGATTCACTTTGTGTCTGACCCCGGGAGTGTTTGATGGAACCGTGTAGAGGAATAATCACTCTGTGTCTGACGCCCGGGAGTGTTTGATGGGAACGTGCAGAGGAATAATCACTCTGTGTCAGACCCCGGGAGTGTTTGATGGGACCGTGTAGAGAAATAATCACTCTGTGTCTGAACCCGGGATTGTTTGATGGGACCGTGTAGAGGAATAATCACTCTGTGGCTGACCCCGGGAGTTTTTGATGGTACCGTGTAGAGGAATAATCACTCTGTGTCTAACCCCGGGAGTGTGTGATGGGCCGGCGTGCAGTTAGATTCACTTTGTGTCTGACCCCGGGTGAGTTTGATGGGAAGGTGTAGAGGAATAATCACTCTGTGTCTGACCCCGGGAGTATGTGAAGGGACGATGTGGATTGAGATTCACTCTGTGTCTGACCCCGGGAGTGTTTGATGGGACCGAGGAATAATCACTCTGTGTATGAACCCCGGGATTGTTTGATGGGACCGTGTAGAGGAATAATCACTCTGTGTCTGACCCCGGGAGTGTGTGATGGGACGGCGTGGAGGGAGATTCACTCTGTGTCTAACCCCGGGAGTGTTTTATGGGACCGTGTAGAGGAATAATCAGTCTGTGTCAGACCCTGGGAGTGTGTGATGGGACGGTGTGGAGGGAGATTCACTCTGTGTCTGACCCAGGGAGAGTTTGATGGGAACTTGTAGAGGAATAATCACTCTGTTTCTGACCCCGGGAGTGTTTGATGGGACCGTGTAGAGGAATAATCACTCTGTGGCTGACCCCGGGAGTGTTTGATGGTACCGTGTAGAGGAATAATCTCTCTGTGATTGACCCCGGGAGTGTGTGATGGGACGGTGTGGAGGGAGATTCACTCTGTGTCTGACCCCGGGAGAGTGTGATGGGCGGTGTAGAGGAATAATCACACTGTGTCTGACCCCGGGAGTTTGTGTCGGGAAGGTGTGGAGGGAGATTCACTCTGTGTCTGACCCCGGGAGTGTTTGATGGGACCGTGTAGAGGAATAATCACTCTGAGTCTGACCCCGGGAGTGTTTGATGGGACCGTGTAGAGGAATAATCACTCTGAGTCTGACCCCGGGAGTGTGTGTTGAGACGGTGTGGACGGAGATTCACTTTGTGTCTGACCCCGGGAGTGTTTGATGGAACCGTGTAGAGGAATAATCACTCTGTGTCTAACCCCGGGAGTGTGTGATGGGCCGGCGTGCAGTTAGATTCACTTTGTGTCTGACCCCGGGTGAGTTTGATGGGAAGGTGTAGAGGAATAATCACTCTGTGTCTGACCCCGGGAGTATGTGAAGGGACGATGTGGATTGAGATTCACTCTGTGTCTGACCCCGGGAGTGTTTGATGGGACCGAGGAATAATCACTCTGTGTATGAACCCCGGGATTGTTTGATGGGACCGTGTAGAGGAATAATCACTCTGTGTCTGACCCCCGGGATTGTTTGATGGGTCCGAGGAATAATCACTCTGTGTCTGACCCCGGGAGTGTTTGATGGGACCGGGTAGAGGAATAATCACTCTGAGTCTGACCCCGGGAGTGTGTGTTGGGACCGTGTAGAGGAATAATCACTCTGAGTCTGACCCCGGGAGTGTGTGTTGAGACGGTGTGGACGGAGATTCACTTTGTGTCTGACCCCGGGAGTGTTTGATGGAACCGTGTAGAGGAATAATCACTCTGTGTCTGACGCCCGGGAGTGTTTGATGGGAACGTGCAGAGGAATAATCACTCTGTGTCAGACCCCGGGAGTGTTTGATGGGACCGTGTAGAGAAATAATCACTCTGTGTCTGAACCCGGGATTGTTTGATGGGACCGTGTAGAGGAATAATCACTCTGTGGCTGACCCCGGGAGTTTTTGATGGTACCGTGTAGAGGAATAATCACTCTGTGTCTAACCCCGGGAGTGTGTGATGGGCCGGCGTGCAGTTAGATTCACTTTGTGTCTGACCCCGGGTGAGTTTGATGGGAAGGTGTAGAGGAATAATCACTCTGTGTCTGACCCCGGGAGTATGTGAAGGGACGATGTGGATTGAGATTCACTCTGTGTCTGACCCCGGGAGTGTTTGATGGGACCGAGGAATAATCACTCTGTGTATGAACCCCGGGATTGTTTGATGGGACCGTGTAGAGGAATAATCACTCTGTGTCTGACCCCCGGGATTGTTTGATGGGACCGAGGAATAATCACTCTGTGTCTGACCCCGGGAGTGTGTGATGGGACGGCGTGGAGGGAGATTCACTCTGTGTCTAACCCCGGGAGTGTTTGATGGGACCGTGTAGAGCAATAATCAATATGTGTCTGATCCCGGGAGTGTGTGATGGGCGGTGTAGAGGGAGATTCACTCTGTGTCTGACCCAGGGCGTGTATGATGGGACCGTGTAGAGGAATAATCACTCTGTGTCTGACCGCGGGAGTGTCTGAAGGGACGGTTTGGAGGGAGATTCACTGTGTCTGACCCCGGGAGTGTTTGATGTGACCGTTTAGAGGAATAATCACTCTGTGTCTGACCCCGGGAGTGTGTGATGGGACGATGTGGATTGAGATTCACTCTGTGTCTGACCCAGGGAGAGTTTGATGGGAACTTGTAGAGGAATAATCACTCTGTTTCTGACCCCGGGAGTGTTTGATGGGACCGTGTAGAGGAATAATCACTCTGTGGCTGACCCCGGGAGTGTTTGATGGTACCGTGTAGAGGAATAATCTCTCTGTGATTGATCCCGGGAGTGTGTGATGGGACGGTGTGGAGGGAGATTCACTCTGTGTCTGACCCCGGGAGAGTGTGATGGGCGGTGTAGAGGAATAATCACACTGTGTCTGACCCCGGGAGTTTGTGACGGGAAGGTGTGGAGGGAGATTCACTCTGAGTCTGACCCCGGGAGTGTGTGTTGAGACGGTGTGGACGGAGATTCACTTTGTGTCTGACCCCGGGAGTGTTTGATGGAACCGTGTAGAGGAATAATCACTCTGTGTCTAACCCCGGGAGTGTGTGATGGGCCGGCGTGCAGTTAGATTCACTTTGTGTCTGACCCCGGGTGAGTTTGATGGGAAGGTGTAGAGGAATAATCACTCTGTGTCTGACCCCGGGAGTATGTGAAGGGACGATGTGGATTGAGATTCACTCTGTGTCTGACCCCGGGAGTGTTTGATGGGACCGAGGATTAATCACTCTGTGTATGAACCCCGGGATTGTTTGATGGGACCGTGTAGAGGAATAATCACTCTGTGTCTGACCCCCGGGATTGTTTGATGGGTCCGAGGAATAATCACTCTGTGTCTGACCCCGGGAGTGTTTGATGGGACCGTGTAGAGGAATAATCACTCTGTGTCTGACACCGGGAGTGTTTGATGGGACCGTGTAGAGGAATAATCACTCTGAGTCTGACCCCGGGAGTGTGTGTTGAGACGGTGTGGACGGAGATTCACTTTGTGTCTGACCCCGGGAGTGTTTGATGGAACCGTGTAGAGGAATAATCACTCTGTGTCTAACCCCGGGAGTGTGTGATGGGCCGGCGTGCAGTTAGATTCACTTTGTGTCTGACCCCGGGTGAGTTTGATGGGAAGGTGTAGAGGAATAATCACTCTGTGTCTGACCCCGGGAGTATGTGAAGGGACGATGTGGATTGAGATTCACTCTGTGTCTGACCCCGGGAGTGTTTGATGGGACCGAGGAATAATCACTCTGTGTATGAACCCCGGGATTGCTTGATGGGACCGTGTAGAGGAATAATCACTCTGTGTCTGACCCCCGGGATTGTTTGATGGGACCGAGGAATAATCACTCTGTGTCTGAACCCCGGGATTGTTTGATGGGACCGTGTAGAGGAATAATCACTCTGTGTCTGACCCAGGGTGTGTTTGATGGGACCGTGTAGAGGAATAATCACTCTGTGTCTGAACCACGGAGTGTTTGATGGTACCGTGTAGAGGAATAATCGCTGTGTCTGACCCCCGGGAGTGTCTGATGGACCGTGTAGAGGAATAATCACTCTGTGTCTGAACCACGGAGTGTTTGATGGTACCGTGTAGAGGAATAATCGCTGTGTCTGACCCCGGGACTGTGTGATGGGACGGTGCGGACGGAGATTCACTCTGTGTCTGACCCCGGGAGTGTTTGATGGGACCGTGTAGAGCAATAATCAATATGTGTCTGATCCCGGGAGTATGTGATGGGCGGTGTAGAGGGAGATTCACTCTGTGTCTGACCCAGGGCGTGTATGATGGGACCGTGTAGAGGAATAATCACTCTGTGTCTGACCGCGGGAGTGTCTGAAGGGACGGTTTGGAGGGAGATTCACTGTGTCTGACCCCGGGAGTGTTTGATGTGACCGTGTAGAGGAATAATCACTCTGTGTCTGACCCCGGGAGTGTGTGATGGGACGATGTGGATTGAGATTCACTCTGTGTCTGAACCCGGGAGTGTTTGATGGGACCGTGTAGAGGAATAATCACTCTGAGTCTGACACCCGGGAGTGTGTGTTGAGACGGTGTGGACGGAGATTCACTTTGTGTCTGACCCCGGGATTGTTTGATGGTACCGTGTAGAGGAATAATCACTCTGTGTCTGACCCCGGGAGTGTGTGATGGGACGGCGTGGAGGGAGATTCACTCTGTGTCTAACCCCGGGAGTGTTTTATGGGACCGTGTAGAGGAATAATCAGTCTGTGTCAGACCCTGGGAGTGTGTGATGGGACGGTGTGGAGGGAGATTCACTCTGTGTCTGACCCAGGGAGAGTTTGATGGGAAGGTGTAGAGGAATAATCACTCTGTGTCTGACCCCCGGGAGTGTGTGAACGGACGATGTGGATTGAGATTCACTCTGTGTCTGACCCCGGGAGAGTTTGATGGGACCTTGTAGAGGAATAATCACTCTGTGTCTGACCCCGGGAGTGTTTGATGGGACCGTGTAGAGGAATAATCACTCTGTGGCTGACCCGGGAGTGTTTGATGGTACCGTGTAGAGGAATAATCTGTCTGTGATTGACCCCGGGAGGTGTGTGATGGGACGGTGTGGAGGGAGATTCACTCTGTGTCTGACCCCGGGAGAGTGTGATGGGCGGTGTAGAGGAATAATCACACTGTGTCTGACCCCCGGGAGTTTTGTGACGGGAAGGTGTGGAGGGAGATTCACTCTGTGTCTGACCCCGGGAGTGTTTGATGGGACCGTGTAGAGGAATAATCACTCTGAGTCTGACCCCGGGAGTGTGTGTTGGGACCGTGTAGAGGAATAATCACTCTGAGTCTGACCCCGGGAGTGTGTGTTGAGACGGTGTGGACGGAGATTCACTTTGTGTCTGACCCCGGGAGTGTTTGATGGAACCGTGTAGAGGAATAATCACTCTGTGTCTAACCCCGGGAGTGTGTGATGGGCCGGCGTGCAGTTAGATTCACTTTGTGTCTGACCCCGGGTGAGTTTGATGGGAAGGTGTAGAGGAATAATCACTCTGTGTCTGACCCCGGGAGTATGTGAAGGGACGATGTGGATTGAGATTCACTCTGTGTCTGACCCCGGGAGTGTTTGATGGGACCGAGGAATAATCACTCTGTGTATGAACCCCGGGATTGTTTGATGGGAACGTGTAGAGGAATAATCACTCTGTGTCAGACCCCGGGAGTGTTTGATGGGACCGTGTAGAGAAATAATCACTCTGTGTCTGACCCCGGGAGTGTTTGATGGGACCGTTTAGAGGAATAATCACTGTGTGTCTGACCCCGGGAGTGTTTGATGGGAACGTGTAGAGGAATAATCACTCTGAGTCTGACCCCGGGAGTGTGTGTTGAGACGGTGTGGACGGAGATTCACTTTGTGTCTGACCCCGGGATTGTTTGATGGTACCGTGTAGAGGAATAATCACTCTGTGTCTGACCCCGGGAGTGTGTGATGGGACGGCGTGGAGGGAGATTCACTCTGTGTCTAACCTCGGGAGTGTTTTATGGGACCGTGTAGAGGAATAATCAGTCTGTGTCAGACCCTGGGAGTGTGTGATGGGACGGTGTGGAGGGAGATTCACTCTGTGTCTGACCCAGGGAGAGTTTGATGGGAAGGTGTAGAGGAATAATCACTCTGTGTCTGACCCCGGGAGTGTGTGAACGGACGATGTGGATTGAGATTCACTCTGTGTCTGACCCCGGGAGAGTTTGATGGGACCTTGTAGAGGAATAATCACTCTGTGTCTGACCCCGGGAGTGTTTGATGGGACCGTGTAGAGGAATAATCACTCTGTGGCTGACCCCGGGAGTGTTTGATGGTACCGTGTAGAGGAATAATCTCTCTGTGATTGACCCCGGGAGTGTGTGTTGAGACGGTGTGGACGGAGATTCACTTTGTGTCTGACCCCGGGATTGTTTGATGGTACCGTGTAGAGGAATAATCACTCTGTGTCTGACCCCGGGAGGGTGTGATGGGACGGCGTGGAGGGAGATTCACTCTGTGTCTAACCTCGGGAGTGTTTTATGGGACCGTGTAGAGGAATAATCAGTCTGTGTCAGACCCTGGGAGTGTGTGATGGGACGGTGTGGAGGGAGATTCACTCTGTGTCTGACCCAGGGAGAGTTTGATGGGAAGGTGTAGAGGAATAATCACTCTGTGTCTGACCCCGGGAGTGTGTGAACGGACGATGTGGATTGAGATTCACTCTGTGTCTGACCCCGGGAGAGTTTGATGGGACCTTGTAGAGGAATAATCACTCTGTGTCTGACCCCGGGAGTGTTTGATGGGACCGTGTAGAGGAATAATCACTCTGTGGCTGACCCCGGGAGTGTTTGATGGTACCGTGTAGAGGAATAATCTCTCTGTGATTGACCCCGGGAGTGTGTGATGGGACGGTGTGGAGGGAGATTCACTCTGTGTCTGACCCCGGGAGCGTGTGATGGGCGGTGTAGAGGAATAATCACACTGTGTCTGACCCCGGGAGTTTGTGACGGGAAGGTGTGGAGGGAGATTCACTCTGTGTCTGACCCCGGGAGTGTTTGATGGGACCGTGTAGAGGAATAATCACTCTGAGTCTGACCCCGGGAGTGTGTGTTGGGACCGTGTAGAGGAATAATCACTCTGAGTCTGACCCCGGGAGTGTGTGTTGAGACGGTGTGGACGGAGATTCACTTTGTGTCTGACCCCGGGAGTGTTTGATGGAACCGTGTAGAGGAATAATCACTCTGTGTCTGACGCCCGGGAGTGTATGATGGGAACGTGTAGAGGAATAATCACTCTGTGTCAGACCCCGGGAGTGATTGATGGGACCGTGTAGAGAAATAATCACTCTGTGTCTGACCCCGGGAGTGTTTGATGGGACCGTTTAGAGGAATAATCACTGTGTGTCTGACCCCGGGAGTGTTTGATGGGACCGTGTAGAGGAATAATCACTCTGAGTCTGACCCCGGGAGTGTGTGTTGAGAGGGTGTGGACGGAGATTCACTTTGTGTCTGACCCCGGGATTGTTTGATGGTACCGTGTAGAGGAATAATCACTCTGTGTCTGACCCCGGGAGTGTGTGATGGGACGGCGTGGAGGGAGATTCACTCTGTGTCTAACCCCGGGAGTGTTTTATGGGACCGTGTAGAGGAATAATCAGTCTGTGTCAGACCCTGGGAGTGTGTGATGGGACGGTGTGGAGGGAGATTCACTCTGTGTCTGACCCAGGGAGAGTTTGATGGGAACTTGTAGAGGAATAATCACTCTGTTTCTGACCCCGGGAGTGTTTGATGGGACCGTGTAGAGGAATAATCACTCTGTGGCTGACCCCGGGAGTGTTTGATGGTACCGTGTAGAGGAATAATCTCTCTGTGATTGACCCCGGGAGTGTGTGATGGGACGGTGTGGAGGGAGATTCACTCTGTGTCTGACCCCGGGAGAGTGTGATGGGCGGTGTAGAGGAATAATCACACTGTGTCTGACCCCGGGAGTTTGTGTCGGGAAGGTGTGGAGGGAGATTCACTCTGTGTCTGACCCCGGGAGTGTTTGATGGGACCGTGTAGAGGAATAATCACTCTGAGTCTGACCCCGGGAGTGTTTGATGGGACCGTGTAGAGGAATAATCACTCTGAGTCTGACCCCGGGAGTGTGTGTTGAGACGGTGTGGACGGAGATTCACTTTGTGTCTGACCCCGGGAGTGTTTGATGGAACCGTGTAGAGGAATAATCACTCTGTGTCTAACCCCGGGAGTGTGTGATGGGCCGGCGTGCAGTTAGATTCACTTTGTGTCTGACCCCGGGTGAGTTTGATGGGAAGGTGTAGAGGAATAATCACTCTGTGTCTGACCCCGGGAGTATGTGAAGGGACGATGTGGATTGAGATTCACTCTGTGTCTGACCCCGGGAGTGTTTGATGGGACCGAGGAATAATCACTCTGTGTATGAACCCCGGGATTGTTTGATGGGACCGTGTAGAGAAATAATCACTCTGTGTCTGACCCCCGGGATTGTTTGATGGGTCCGAGGAATAATCACTCTGTGTCTGACCCCGGGAGTGTTTGATGGGACCGTGTAGAGGAATAATCACTCTGAGTCTGACCCCGGGAGTGTGTGTTGGGACCGTGTAGAGGAATAATCACTCTGAGTCTGACCCCGGGAGTGTGTGTTGAGACGGTGTGGACGGAGATTCACTTTGTGTCTGACCCCGGGAGTGTTTGATGGAACCGTGTAGAGGAATAATCACTCTGTGTCTGACGCCCGGGAGTGTTTGATGGGAACGTGCAGAGGAATAATCACTCTGTGTCAGACCCCGGGAGTGTTTGATGGGACCGTGTAGAGAAATAATCACTCTGTGTCTGAACCCGGGATTGTTTGATGGGACCGTGTAGAGGAATAATCACTCTGTGGCTGACCCCGGGAGTTTTTGATGGTACCGTGTAGAGGAATAATCACTCTGTGTCTAACCCCGGGAGTGTGTGATGGGCCGGCGTGCAGTTAGATTCACTTTGTGTCTGACCCCGGGTGAGTTTGATGGGAAGGTGTAGAGGAATAATCACTCTGTGTCTGACCCCGGGAGTATGTGAAGGGACGATGTGGATTGAGATTCACTCTGTGTCTGACCCCGGGAGTGTTTGATGGGACCGAGGAATAATCACTCTGTGTATGAACCCCGGGATTGTTTGATGGGACCGTGTAGAGGAATAATCACTCTGTGTCTGACCCCCGGGATTGTTTGATGGGACCGAGGAATAATCACTCTGTGTCTGACCCCGGGAGTGTGTGATGGGACGGCGTGGAGGGAGATTCACTCTGTGTCTAACCCCGGGAGTGTTTGATGGGACCGTGTAGAGCAATAATCAATATGTGTCAGATCCCGGGAGTGTGTGATGGGCGGTGTAGAGGGAGATTCACTCTGTGTCTGACCCAGGGCGTGTATGATGGGACCGTGTAGAGGAATAATCACTCTGTGTCTGACCGCGGGAGTGTCTGAAGGGACGGTTTGGAGGGAGATTCACTGTGTCTGACCCCGGGAGTGTTTGATGTGACCGTTTAGAGGAATAATCACTCTGTGTCTGACCCCGGGAGTGTGTGATGGGACGATGTGGATTGAGATTCACTCTGTGTCTGACCCCGGGATTGTTTGATGGGACCGTGTAGAGGAACAATCACTCTGTGTCTGACCCCGGGAGTGTTTGATGGTACCGTGTAGAGGAATAATCACTCTGTGTCTGACCCCCGGGATTGTTTGATGGGACCGAGGAATAATCACTCTGTGTCTGACCCCCGGGATTGTTTGATGGGACCGTGTAGAGGAATCATCACTCTGTGTCTGACCCCGGGAGTGTTTGATGGTCCCGCGTAGAGGAATAATCACTCTGTGTCTGACCCACGGAGTGTTTGATGGGACCGTGTAGAGGAATAATCACTCTGTGTCTGACCCCGGGACTGTGTGATGGGACGGTGTGGACGGAGATTCACTCTGTGTCTGACCCCGGGAGTATTTGATGGGTCCGTGTAGAGCAATAATCACTCTGTGTCTGACTGCGGGAGAGTGTGATGGGACGGTGTGGAAGGAGATTCACACTGTGACTGACACCGGGAGTGTGTGATGGTACCGATTAGAGGAATAATCAGTCTGTGTCTGACCCCGGAAGAGTTTGATGTGACCGTGTAGAGGAATAATGAAACTGTGTCTGACACCGGGAATGTTTGATGGGACCGTGTAGAGGAATAACCTCTCTGTGTCTGAACCCGGGAGTGTTTGATGGGACCGTGTAGAGGAATATTCTCTCTGTGTCTGACCCCGGGAGAGTTTGATGGGACGGTGTGGATTTAGATTCACTCTGTGTCTGACCCCGGGAGTGTTTGATGGGACCGGGCAGAGGAATAATCACACTGTGCATGACCATGGCAGTGTGTGATGGGACGGTGTGGAGGGAGATTCACTCTGTGTCTGACCCCGGGAGTGTTTGATGTGACCGTGTAGAGGAATAATCACTCTGTGTCTGACCCCGGGAGTGTGTGATGGGCGGTGTAGAGGAATAATCACTCTGTGTCTGACCCCGGGAGGTTTTGATAGGACCGTGTAGATAAATAATCACTCTGTGTCTGACCCCGGGAGTGTGTGATGGGACGATGTGGAGGGACATTCACTGCGTCTGACCCCGGGAGTGTGTGAACGGACGATGTGGATTGAGATTCACTCTGTGTCTGAAACCGGGGGAGTTTGATGGGACTTTGTAGAGGAATAATCACTCTGTGGCTGACCCCGGGAGTGTTTGATGGTACCGTGTAGAGGAATAATCACTCTGTGTCTGACCCCGGGAGTGTGTGATGGGCGGTGTAGTGGGAGATTCACTCTGTGTCTGACCCAGGGCGTGTGTGATGGGACCGTGTAGAGGAATAATCACTCTGTGTCTGACCACGGGACTGTGTGATGGGACGGTGTGGAGGGACATTCACTGTGTCTGACCCCGGGAGTGTGTGAACGGACGATGTGGATTGAGATTCACTCTGTGTCTGACCCCGGGAGTGTTTGATGGGACCGTTTAGAGGAATAATCACTGTGTGTCTGACCCCGGGAGTGTTTGATGGGACCGTGTAGAGGAATAATCACTCTGAGTCTGACCCCGGGAGTGTGTGTTGAGACGGTGTGGACGGAGATTCACTTTGTGTCTGACCCCGGGACTGTTTGATGGTACCGTGTAGAGGAATAATCACTCTGTGTCTGACCCCGGGAGTGTGTGATGGGACGGCGTGGAGGGAGATTCACTCTGTGTCTGACCCCGGGAGTGTTTTATGGGACCGTGTAGAGGAATAATCAGTCTGTGTCAGACCCTGGGAGTGTGTGATGGGACGGTGTGGAGAGAGATTCACTCTGTGTCTGACCCAGGGAGAGTTTGATGGGAAGGTGTAGAGGAATAATCACTCTGTGTCTGACCCCGGGAGTGTGTGAACGGACGATGTGGATTGAGATTCACTCTGTGTCTGACCCCGGGAGAGTTTGATGGGACCTTGTAGAGGAATAATCACTCTGCGTCTGACCCCGGGAGTGTTTGATGGGACCGTGTAGAGGAATAATCACTCTGTGGCTGACCCCGGGAGTGTTTGATGGTACCGTGTAGAGGAATAATCTCACTGTGATTGACCCCGGGAGTGTGTGATGGGACGGTGTGGAGGGAGATTCACTCTGTGTCTGACCCCGGGAGAGTGTGATGGGCGGTGTAGAGGAATAATCACACTGTGTCTGACCCCGGGAGTTTGTGACGGGAAGGTGTGGAGGGAGATTCACTCTGTGTCTGACCCCGGGAGTGTTTGATGGGACCGTGTAGAGGAATAATCACTCTGAGTCTGACCCCGGGAGTGTGTGTTGAGACGGTGTGGACAGAGATTCACTTTGTGTCTGACCCCGGGTGTTTGATGGAACCGTGTAGAGGAATAATCACTCTGTGTCTGACCCCGGGAGTGTGTGATGGGCCGGCGTGCAGTTAGATTCACTTTGTGTCTGACCCCGGGTGAGTTTGATGGGAAGGTGTAGAGGAATAATCACTCTGTGTCTGACCCCGGGAGTATGTGAAGGGACGATGTGGATTGAGATTCACTCTGTGTCTGACCCCGGGAGTGTTTGATGGGACCGAGGAATAATCACTCTGTGTATGAACCCCGGGATTGTTTGATGGGACCGTGTAGAGGAATAATCACTCTGATCTGACCCCCGGGATTGTTTGATGGGACCGAGGAATAATCACTCTGTGTCTGAACCCCGGGATTGTTTGATGGGACCGTGTAGAGGAATAATCACTCTGTGTCTGACCCAGGGTGTGTTTGATGGGACCGTGTAGAGGAATAATCACTCTGTGTCTGACCCCGGGAGTGTTTGATGGTACCGCGTAGAGGAATAATCACTCTGTGTCTGAACCACGGAGTGTATGATGGTACCGTGTAGAGGAATAATCGCTGTGTCTGACCCCCGGGAGTGTCTGATGGACCGTGTAGAGGAATAATCACTCTGTGTCTGACCCCGGGACTGTGTGATGGGACGGTGTGGACGGAGATTCACTCTGTGTCGGACCCCGGGAGTGTTTGATGGGACCGTGTAGAGCAATAATCAATATGTGTCTGATCCCGGGAGTGTGTGATGGGCGGTGTAGAGGGAGATTCACTCTGTGTCTGACCACGGGAGTGTTTGATGGGACCGTGTAGAGGAACAATCACTCTGTGTCTGACACCGGGAGTGTTTGACGGTACCGTATAGAGGAGTAATCACTCTATGTCTGACCCAGGGCGTGTGTGATGGTACCGTGTAGAGGAATAATCGCTCTGTGTCTGACCCCGGGAGTGTTTGATGGGACCGTGTAGTGGAATAATCACTCTGTGGCTGACCCCGGGAGTGTGTGATGGGCCGGCGTGGACGGAGATTTACCCTGTTTCTGACCACGGGAGTGTTTGATGGGACCGGGCAGAGGAATAATCACACTGTGCATGACCATGGGAGTGTGTGATGGGACGGTGTGGAGGGAGATTCACTCTGTGTCTGACCCCGGGAGTGTTTGATGTGACCGTGTAGAGGAATAATCACTCTTGGTCTGACCACGGGAGGGTGTGATGGGACGGTGTGGAGGGAGATTCACTCTGTGTCTGACCCCGGGAGTGTGTGATGGGCGGTGTAGAGGAATAATCACTCTGTGTCTGACCACGGGAGAGTTTGGTGGGACCGTGTAGAGGAATAATCAAACCGTGTCTGACCCCGGGAGTGTGTGATGGGACGGCGTGGATAGAGATTCAGTCAGTGTCTGACCCCGGGTGTGTGTGATGGGACGGTGTGGAGGGAGATTCACTCTGTGTCTGACCACGGGAGTGTTTGATGGGACCGTGTAGAGGAACAATCACTCTGTGTCTGACACCGGGAGTGTTTGACGGTACCGTATAGAGGAGTAATCACTCTATGTCTGACCCAGGGCGTGTGTGATGGTACCGTGTAGAGGAATAATCACTCTGTCTCTGACCCCGGGAGTGTGTGTTGAGACGGTGTGGACGGAGATTCACTTTGTGTCTGACCCCGGGAGTGTTTGATGGAACCGTGTAGAGGAATAATCACTCTGTGTCTGACGCCCGGGAGTGTTTGATGGGAACGTGTAGAGGAATAATCACTCTGTGTCAGACCCCGGGAGTGTGTGTTGAGACGGTGTGGACGGAGATTCACTTTGTGTCTGACCCCGGGAGTGTTTGATGGAACCGTGTAGAGGAATAATCACTCTGTGTCTGACGCCCGGGAGTGTTTGATGGGAACGTTTAGAGGAATAATCACTCTGTGTCAGACCCCGGGAGTGTTTGATGGGACCGTGTAGAGAAATAATCACTCTATGTCTGACCCCGGGAGTGTGTGATGCAACGGTGTGGACGGAGATTCACTCTGTGTCTGACCCCGGGAGTGTTTGATAGGACCGTGTAGATAAATAATCACTCTGTGTCTGACCCCGGGAGTCTGTGATGGGACGGTGTGGAGGGTGGTTCACTATGTGTCTGATCCCGGGAGTGTGAGATGGGCGGTGTAGAGGGAGATTCACTCTGTGTCTGACTGCGGGAGAGTGTGATGGGACGGTGTGGAAGGAGATTCACACTGTGTCTGACACCGGGAGTGTGTGATGGTACCGATTAGAGGAATAATCAGTCTGTGTCTGACCCCGGAAGTGTTTGATGGGACCGTGTAGAGGAATAACCTCTCTGTGTCTGAACCCGGGAGTGTTTGATGGGACCGTGTAGAGGAATATTCTCTCTGTGTCTGACCCCGGGAGCGTTTGATGGGACGGTGTGGATTTAGATTCACTCTGTGTCTGACCCCGGGAGTGTTTGATGGGACCGTGTAGAGCAATAATCACTCTGTGTCTGACCCCGGGAGAGTATGATGGGACGGTGTGGAATGAGATTCACACTGTGTCTGACACCGGGAGTGTGTGATGGTACCGATTAGAGGAATAATCAGTCTGTGTCTGACCCCGGAAGAGTTTGATGTGACCGTGTACAGGAATAATGACTCTGTGTCTGACACCGGGAATGTTTGATGGGACCGTGTAGAGGAATAATCTCTCTGTGTCTAACCCCGGGAGTGTTTGATGGTACCGCGTAGAGGAATAATCACTCTGTGTCTGACCCACGGAGTGTTTGATGGAACCGTGTAGAGGAATAATCACTCTGTGTCTGACCCCGGGACTGTGTGATGGGACGGTGTGGACGGAGATTCACTCTGTGTCTGACCCCGGGAGTGTTTGATGGGACCGTGTAGAGGAATAATCTCTCTGTGTCTGAACACGGGAGTGTTTGATGGGACCGTGTAGAGGAATAATCTCTCTCTGTCTGACCCCGGGAGAGTTTGATGGGACGGTGTGGATTGAGATTCACTCTGTGTCTGACCCCGGGAGTGTTTGACGAGACCGTGTAGAGGACTAATCACTCTGTGCCTGACCACGGAAGAGTTTGGTGGGACCGTGCAGAGGAATAATCAAACTGTGTCTGACCCCGGGAGTGTGTGATGGGACGGCGTGGAGGGAGATTCAGTCAGTGTCTGACCACGGGAGTGTGTGATGGGACGGTGTGGAGGGAGATTCACTCTGTGTCTGACCCCGGGAGTGTTTGATGGTACCGCGTAGAGGAATAATCACTCTGTGTCTGACCCAGGGCGTGTGTGATGGTACCGTGTAGAGGAATAATCGCTCTGTGTCTGACCCCGGGAGTGTTTGATGGGACCGTGTAGAGGAATAATCGCTCTGTGTCTGACCCCGGGAGCGTATCGTGGGACCGTGTAGAGGAATAATCACTCTGTGTTTGAGCACGGCAGTGTGTGATGTGACGGTGTAGAGGATTAATCACTCAGTGTCTGACCCCGGGTGAGTTTGATGGGAAGGTGTAGAGGAATAATCACTCTGTGTCTGACACCGGGAGTGTGTGATGGGCCGGCGTGGAGGGAGATTCACTCTGTGTCTGACCCTGGGAGTGTGTGATGGGACGGTGTGGAGGGAGATTCACTCTGTGTCTGACCACGGGAGTGTTTGACGGGACCGTGTAGAGGAACAATCACTCTGTGTCTGACACCGGGAGTGTTTGACGGTACCGTGTAGAGGAATAATCACTCTGTGTCTGACCCAGGGCGTGTGTGATGGTACCGTGTAGAGGAATAATCACTCTGTGTCTGACCATTGGAGTGTGTGATGGGAAGGTGCGGAGGGAGATTCACTGTGTGTCTGACGCCGGGAGTGTGTGATGGGCGGTGTAGAGGGAGATTCACTCTGTGTCTAACCCAGCGCGTGTGTGATGGGACCGTGTAGAGGAATAATCACTCTGTGTCTGACCCCGGGAGGTTTTGATAGGACCGTGTAGATAAATAATCACTCTGTGTCTGACCCCGGGAGTGTGTGATGGGACGATGTGGAGGGACATTCACTGCGTCTGACCCCGGGAGTGTGTGAACGGACGATGTGGATTGAGATTCACTCTGTGTCTGAAACCGGGGGAGTTTGATGGGACTTTGTAGAGGAATAATCACTCTGTGGCTGACCCCGGGAGTGTTTGATGGTACCGTGTAGAGGAATAATCACTCTGTGTCTGACCCCGGGAGTGTGTGATGGGCGGTGTAGTGGGAGATTCACTCTGTGTCTGACCCAGGGCGTGTGTGATGGGACCGTGTAGAGGAATAATCACTCTGTGTCTGACCACGGGACTGTGTGATGGGACGGTGTGGAGGGACATTCACTGTGTCTGACCCCGGGAGTGTGTGAACGGACGATGTGGATTGAGATTCACTCTGTGTCTGACCCCGGGAGTGTTTGATGGGACCGTTTAGAGGAATAATCACTGTGTGTCTGACCCCGGGAGTGTTTGATGGGACCGTGTAGAGGAATAATCACTCTGAGTCTGACCCCGGGAGTGTGTGTTGAGACGGTGTGGACGGAGATTCACTTTGTGTCTGACCCCGGGATTGTTTGATGGTACCGTGTAGAGGAATAATCACTCTGTGTCTGACCCCGGGAGTGTGTGATGGGACGGCGTGGAGGGAGATTCACTCTGTGTCTGACCCCGGGAGTGTTTTATGGGACCGTGTAGAGGAATAATCAGTCTGTGTCAGACCCTGGGAGTGTGTGATGGGACGGTGTGGAGAGAGATTCACTCTGTGTCTGACCCAGGGAGAGTTTGATGGGAAGGTGTAGAGGAATAATCACTCTGTGTCTGACCCCGGGAGTGTGTGAACGGACGATGTGGATTGAGATTCACTCTGTGTCTGACCCCGGGAGAGTTTGATGGGACCTTGTAGAGGAATAATCACTCTGTGTCTGACCCCGGGAGTGTTTGATGGGACCGTGTAGAGGAATAATCACTCTGTGGCTGACCCCGGGAGTGTTTGATGGTACCGTGTAGAGGAATAATCTCACTGTGATTGACCCCGGGAGTGTGTGATGGGACGGTGTGGAGGGAGATTCACTCTGTGTCTGACCCCGGGAGAGTGTGATGGGCGGTGTAGAGGAATAATCACACTGTGTCTGACCCCGGGAGTTTGTGACGGGAAGGTGTGGAGGGAGATTCACTCTGTGTCTGACCCCGGGAGTGTTTGATGGGACCGTGTAGAGGAATAATCACTCTGAGTCTGACCCCGGGAGTGTGTGTTGAGACGGTGTGGACAGAGATTCACTTTGTGTCTGACCCCGGGAGTGTTTGATGGAACCGTGTAGAGGAATAATCACTCTGTGTCTGACCCCGGGAGTGTGTGATGGGCCGGCGTGCAGTTAGATTCACTTTGTGTCTGACCCCGGGTGAGTTTGATGGGAAGGTGTAGAGGAATAATCACTCTGTGTCTGACCCCGGGAGTATGTGAAGGGACGATGTGGATTGAGATTCACTCTGTGTCTGACCCCGGGAGTGTTTGATGGGACCGAGGAATAATCACTCTGTGTATGAACCCCGGGATTGTTTGATGGGACCGTGTAGAGGAATAATCACTCTGATCTGACCCCCGGGATTGTTTGATGGGACCGAGGAATAATCACTCTGTGTCTGAACCCCGGGATTGTTTGATGGGACCGTGTAGAGGAATAATCACTCTGTGTCTGACCCAGGGTGTGTTTGATGGGACCGTGTAGAGGAATAATCACTCTGTGTCTGACCCCGGGAGTGTTTGATGGTACCGCGTAGAGGAATAATCACTCTGTGTCTGAACCACGGAGTGTTTGATGGTACCGTGTAGAGGAATAATCGCTGTGTCTGACCCCCGGGAGTGTCTGATGGACCGTGTAGAGGAATAATCACTCTGTGTCTGACCCCGGGACTGTGTGATGGGACGGTGTGGACGGAGATTCACTCTGTGTCGGACCCCGGGAGTGTTTGATGGGACCGTGTAGAGCAATAATCAATATGTGTCTGATCCCGGGAGTGTGTGATGGGCGGTGTAGAGGGAGATTCACTCTGTGTCTGACACCGGTAGTGTTTGACGGTACCGTATAGAGGAGTAATCACTCTATGTCTGAACCAGGGCGTGTGTGATGGTACCGTGTAGAGGAATAATCGCTCTGTGTCTGACCCCGGGAGTGTTTGATGGGACCGTGTAGTGGAATAATCACTCTGTGGCTGACCCCGGGAGTGTGTGATGGGCCGGCGTGGACGGAGATTTACCCTGTTTCTGACCACGGGAGTGTTTGATGGGACCGGGCAGAGGAATAATCACACTGTGCATGACCATGGGAGTGTGTGATGGGACGGTGTGGAGGGAGATTCACTCTGTGTCTGACCCCGGGAGTGTTTGATGTGACCGTGTAGAGGAATAATCACTCTTGGTCTGACCACGGGAGGGTGTGATGGGACGGTGTGGAGGGAGATTCACTCTGTGTCTGACCCCGGGAGTGTGTGATGGGCGGTGTAGAGGAATAATCACTCTGTGTCTGACCACGGGAGAGTTTGGTGGGACCGTGTAGAGGAATAATCAAACCGTGTCTGACCCCGGGAGTGTGTGATGGGACGGCGTGGATAGAGATTCAGTCAGTGTCTGACCCCGGGTGTGTGTGATGGGACGGTGTGGAGGGAGATTCACTCTGTGTCTGACCACGGGAGTGTTTGATGGGACCGTGTAGAGGAACAATCACTCTGTGTCTGACACCGGGAGTGTTTGACGGTACCGTATAGAGGAGTAATCACTCTATGTCTGACCCAGGGCGTGTGTGATGGTACCGTGTAGAGGAATAATCACTCTGTCTCTGACCCCGGGAGTGTGTGTTGAGACGGTGTGGACGGAGATTCACTTTGTGTCTGACCCCAGGAGTGTTTGATGGAACCGTGTAGAGGAATAATCACTCTGTGTCTGACGCCCGGGAGTGTTTGATGGGAACGTGTAGAGGAATAATCACTCTGTGTCAGACCCCGGGAGTGTGTGTTGAGACGGTGTGGACGGAGATTCACTTTGTGTCTGACCCCGGGAGTGTTTGATGGAACCGTGTAGAGGAATAATCACTCTGTGTCTGACGCCCGGGAGTGTTTGATGGGAACGTTTAGAGGAATAATCACTCTGTGTCAGACCCCGGGAGTGTTTGATGGGACCGTGTAGAGAAATAATCACTCTATGTCTGACCCCGGGAGTGTGTGATGCAACGGTGTGGACGGAGATTCACTCTGTGTCTGACCCCGGGAGTGTTTGATAGGACCGTGTAGATAAATAATCACTCTGTGTCAGACCCCGGGAGTCTGTGATGGGACGGTGTGGAGGGAGATTCACTGTGTGTCTGACTCCGGGAGTGTGTGATGGGCTGTGTAGAGCAATAATCACTCTGTGTCTGACCCCGGGAGTGTGTGCTGGGACGGTGTGGAGGGTGGTTCACTATGTGTCTGATCCCGGGAGTGTGAGATGGGCGGTGTAGAGGGAGATTCACTCTGTGTCTGACTGCGGGAGAGTGTGATGGGACGGTGTGGAAGGAGATTCACACTGTGTCTGACACCGGGAGTGTGTGATGGTACCGATTAGAGGAATAATCAGTCTGTGTCTGACCCCGGAAGTGTTTGATGGGACCGTGTAGAGGAATAACCTCTCTGTGTCTGAACCCGGGAGTGTTTGATGGGACCGTGTAGAGGAATATTCTCTCTGTGTCTGACCCCGGGAGAGTTTGATGGGACGGTGTGGATTTAGATTCACTCTGTGTCTGACCCCGGGAGAGTATGATGGGACGGTGTGGAAGGAGATTCACACTGTGTCTGACACCGGGAGTGTGTGATGGTACCGATTAGAGGAATAATCAGTCTGTGTCTGACCCCGGAAGAGTTTGATGTGACCGTGTACAGGAATAATGACTCTGTGTCTGACACCGGGAATGTTTGATGGGACCGTGTAGAGGAATAATCTCTCTGTGTCTAACCCCGGGAGTTTTTGATGGTACCGCGTAGAGGAATAATCACTCTGTGTCTGACCCACGGAGTGTTTGATGGAACCGTGTAGAGGAATAATCACTCTGTGTCTGACCCCGGGACTGTGTGATGGGACGGTGTGGACGGAGATTCACTCTGTGTCTGACCCCGGGAGTGTTTGATGGGACCGTGTAGAGGAATAATCTCTCTGTGTCTGAACACGGGAGTGTTTGATGGGACCGTGTAGAGGAATAATCTCTCTCTGTCTGACCCCGGGAGAGTTTGATGGGACGGTGTGGATTGAGATTCACTCTGTGTCTGACCCCGGGAGTGTTTGACGAGACCGTGTAGAGGACTAATCACTCTGTGCCTGACCACGGAAGAGTTTGGTGGGACCGTGCAGAGGAATAATCAAACTGTGTCTGACCCCGGGAGTGTGTGATGGGACGGCGTGGAGGGAGATTCAGTCAGTGTCTGACCACGGGAGTGTGTGATGGGACGGTGTGGAGGGAGATTCACTCTGTGTCTGACCCCGGGAGTGTTTGATGGTACCGCGTAGAGGAATAATCACTCTGTGTCTGACCCAGGGCGTGTGTGATGGTACCGTGTAGAGGAATAATCGCTCTGTGTCTGACCCCGGGAGTGTTTGATGGGACCGTGTAGAGGAATAATCGCTCTGTGTCTGACCCCGGGAGAGTATCGTGGGACCGTGTAGAGGAATAATCACTCTGTGTTTGAGCACGGCAGTGTGTGATGTGACGGTGTAGAGGATTAATCACTCAGTGTCTGACCCCGGGTGAGTTTGATGGGAAGGTGTAGAGGAATAATCACTCTGTGTCTGACACCGGGAGTGTGTGATGGGCCGGCGTGGAGGGAGATTCACTCTGTGTCTGACCCTGGGAGTGTGTGATGGGACGGTGTGGAGGGAGATTCACCCTGTTTCTGACCCCGGGAGTGTTTGATGGGACCGGGCAGAGGAATAATCACACTCTGCCTGACCACGGGAGTGTGTGATGGGACGGTGTGGAGGGAGATTCACTCTGTGTCTGACCACGGGAGTGTTTGACGGGACCGTGTAGAGGAACAATCACTCTGTGTCTGACACCGGGAGTGTTTGACGGTACCGTGTAGAGGAATAATCACTCTGTGTCTGACCATTGGAGTGTGTGATGGGAAGGTGCGGAGGGAGATTCACTGTGTGTCTGACGCCGGGAGTGTGTGATGGGCGGTGTAGAGGGAGATTCACTCTGTGTCTAACCCAGCGCGTGTGTGATGGGACCGTGTAGAGGAATAATCACTCTGTGTCTGACCCCGGGAGTGTGTGATGGAACGGCGTGGAGGGAGATTCACTCTGTATCTGACCCCGGGAGTGTTTGATGGGACCGTGTAGAGGAATAATCTCTCTGTGTCTGACCCCGGGAGTGTGTGATGGGACGGCGTGGATGGAGATTCACTCTGTGTCTGACCCCGGGAGTGTTTGATGGGACCGTTTAGAGGAATAATCACTGTGAGTCTGACACACGGAGTGTTTGATGCTACCGTGTAGAGGAAAAATCACTCTGTGTCTGACCCCAGGAGAGTGTGATGGGACGGCGTGGAGGGAGATGCACTCTGTGACTGACACTGGCAGTGTTTGATCGGACCGTGTAGAGGAATAATCACTCTGTGTCTGACTCCGGGAGTGTGTGCTGGGACGGTGTGGAGGGTGGTTCACTATGTGTCTGATCCTGGGAGTGTGTGATGGGCGGTGTAGAGGGAGACTCCCTCTGTGTCTGACCCAGGGCGTGTATGATGGGACCGTGTAGAGGAATAATCACTCTGTGTCTGACCGCGGGAGTGTCTGAAGGGACGGTTTGGAGGGAGATTCACTGTGTCTGACCCCGGGAGTGTTTGATGGGACCGTGTAGAGGAATAATCACCCTGTTTCTGACGCCGGAAGTGTTTGATGGGACCGGGCAGAGGAATAATCACACTCTGCCTGACCACGGGAGTGTGTGATGGGACGGTGTGGAGGGAGATTCACTCTGTGTCTGACCACGGGAGTGTTTGACGGGACCGTGTAGAGGAACAATCACTCTGTGTCTGACACCGGGAGTGTTTGACGGTACCGTGTAGAGGAATAATCACTCTGTGTCTGACCCAGGGCGTGTGTGATGGTACCGTGTAGAGGAATAATCACTCTGTGTTTGAGCACGGCAGTGTGTGATGTGACGGTGTAGAGGATTAATCACTCAGTGTCTGACCCCGGGTGAGTTTGATGGGAAGGTGTAGAGGAATAATCACTCTGTGTCTGACACCGGGAGTGTGTGATGGGCCGGCGTGGAGGGAGATTCACTCTGTGTCTGACCCTGGGAGTGTGTGATGGGACGGTGTGGAGGGAGATTCACCCTGTTTCTGACCCCGGGAGTGTTTGATGGGACCGGGCAGAGGAATAATCACACTCTGCCTGACCACGGGAGTGTGTGATGGGACGGTGTGGAGGGAGATTCACTCTGTGTCTGACCACGGGAGTGTTTGACGGGACCGTGTAGAGGAACAATCACTCTGTGTCTGACACCGGGAGTGTTTGACGGTACCGTGTAGAGGAATAATCACTCTGTGTCTGACCCAGGGCGTGTGTGATGGTACCGTGTAGAGGAATAATCACTCTGTGTCTGACCCCAGGAGAGTGTGATGGGACGGCGTGGAGGGAGATTCACTCTGTGTCACACCTCGGGTGCGTTTGATGGGACCGTGTAGAGGAATAATCACTCTGTGTCTGACCATTGGAGTGTGTGATGGGAAGGTGCGGAGGGAGATTCACTGTGTGTCTGACGCCGGGAGTGTGTGATGGGCGGTGTAGAGGGAGATTCACTCTGTGTCTAACCCAGCGCGTGTGTGATGGGACCGTGTAGAGGAATAATCACTCTGTGTCTGACCCCGGGAGTGTGTGATGGGACGGCGTGGAGGGAGATTCACTCTGTATCTGACCCCGGGAGTGTTTGATGGGACCGTGTAGAGGAATAATCTCTCTGTGTCTGACCCCGGGAGTGTGTGATGGGACGGCGTGGATGGAGATTCACTCTGTGTCTGACCCCGGGAGTGTTTGATGGGACCGTTTAGAGGAATAATCACTGTGAGTCTGACACACGGAGTGTTTGATGCTACCGTGTAGAGGAAAAATCACTCTGTGTCTGACCCCAGGAGAGTGTGATGGGACGGCGTGGAGGGAGATGCACTCTGTGACTGACACTGGCAGTGTTTGATCGGACCGTGTAGAGGAATAATCACTCTGTGTCTGACTCCGGGAGTGTGTGCTGGGACGGTGTGGAGGGTGGTTCACTATGTGTCTGATCCTGGGAGTGTGTGATGGGCGGTGTAGAGGGAGACTCCCTCTGTGTCTGACCCAGGGCGTGTATGATGGGACCGTGTAGAGGAATAATCACTCTGTGTCTGACCGCGGGAGTGTCTGAAGGGACGGTTTGGAGGGAGATTCACTGTGTCTGACCCCGGGAGTGTTTGATGGGACCGTGTAGAGGAATAATCACCCTGTTTCTGACGCCGGAAGTGTTTGATGGGACCGGGCAGAGGAATAATCACACTCTGCCTGACCACGGGAGTGTGTGATGGGACGGTGTGGAGGGAGATTCACTCTGTGTCTGACCACGGGAGTGTTTGACGGGACCGTGTAGAGGAACAATCACTCTGTGTCTGACACCGGGAGTGTTTGACGGTACCGTGTAGAGGAATAATCACTCTGTGTCTGACCCAGGGCGTGTGTGATGGTACCGTGTAGAGGAATAATCACTCTGTGTCTGACCCCGGGAGAGTGTGATGGTACGGCGTGGAGGGAGATTCACTCTGTGTCACACCTCGGGTGCGTTTGATGGGACCGTGTAGAGGAATAATCACTCTGTGTCTGACCATTGGAGTGTGTGATGGGACGGTGCGGAGGGAGATTCAGTCAGTGTCTGACCCCGGGAGTGTGTGATGGGACGGTGTGGAGGGAGATTCACTCTGTGTCTGACCACGGGAGTGTTTGACGGGACCGTGTAGAGGAACAATCCTCTGTGTCTGACACCTTTTTTTTTTTTTTATTACAAAATCCTTTATTACAAATTTCGGTGCTATACAATATATACAAAACAGTGGCAAACACAATTACTGCACTACAAATAGACAATAGACATTACACCAGAATGTTGCCATCCCTATCCACGATGGCATTTACACCCCGCAGAGCCCAACGGTCTCGAAACTCCTCCAAGGCCGCTGTGGACTGCGCGTGTTCCTTTTCAATAGTTACCCGAGCACGAACATACCCCCTAAACATTGCCAGGCAGTCTGCCCGGGGAGATCCTCCCGCCACCCGTTTCCAAGACCCTCGGATGGCGGATTTCGCCAGCCCCAGGAGCAAGTTGACTAGGACATCCTCATCCCTCCGTGCCCCCTTCCTTACTGGATGACCATATATAAACAGGGTCGGACTAAAATGCAGCCAGAAGGCGAGAAGCAGCCCACGCAAATATGCAAAAAGAGGCTGCAGCCTCACACACTCCATGTACATGTGGTACACGGTCTCCTCCAGCCCGCAGAAGTGGCATGCGGGTGGGAAGTCCATGTACAAACTGAAAAACTTATTGCAGGGCACTGCCCTATGCAGTACCCTCCAGCCGAGATCCCCCAGGTGCATGGGAAGAACCCCGGCGTAAAGGGACTTCCAGTGGGGACCCTCCTCACCTCTGGGTGGAAGGACCGACCGCCATGGCGTGTCGGGACGGTGTACAAGGGCAAGGAAGTGGAGGATGTGGAGTAGCAGCCCATACAGATACCTCCTACTTGCATCCTTGAATGGGACTGTGGGTATCGATGAGAGACGGCTCAAGTTGTGCGGACACGGCTCCCGGAGAAGATTGCGGGGTCTGGGCCCGACCAGCAGCTCGGCCTGAGTCGGTCCACACAACTGAGCCGCACCGACAGCCACTGAGGTAGGGCAAGGGCCGGCCAGGACCCCGCCCTCCGCCTGAGGAGGGGATTCCCGGCCTGAGGCGACCATGTTCCAGACTCTCAGTAGGTCCTGATAGAAGCCGGGCAGACTCCGCAAAGCAGTACGGCTGACACCCGCCGGTGGTAGCCGCATGTCTTCATGAAGACAGCAGCCCCTCCGGAGGAAGAAAGTCGCCAACACGTGCCACCTGGGAGGGTGCTCGGCGTACAGGAATCTCTGCAGAGTCCTGAGGCGGAGAGCCGCCAGCTGCGTTCGGACGCACACCAGCGACTGTCCGCCCTCTCCCACTGGGAGACTCAAGACCGCTGCAGAGACCCAGTGTTTCCTGTTGCCCCAGAAGAAGTCCACTAATTTCCTCTGCAGTCTTGCAACAAACGGGGCAGGAGGGGCCAAGGTGACCATCCGATTCCACAACATGGAGGCCACCAGCTGGTTTATGACCACCACCCTGCCTCGATAGGAAAGCACCCTGAGAAGTCCTGACCAGCGCCCCAGCCGGGCCATGACTTTCATCTCCAGGTCCTGCCAGTTCGCCAGCCAGGTCTCCCCAGAAGGACTCAGGTAGACTCCCAGATAGAGGAGACGCCGAGTACTCCACTCAAAAGCTCTCATCTCCTCCGGCAGGGAGTCCACCTGCCACTGACCCACTAAGAGTCCGGAACATTTCGCCCAGTTGATCCTGGCGGAGGATGCTGCCGAGAAAATGTCTTGGCACTCGCGCATCCTCCGGGAGTGTTTGACGGTACCGTGTAGAGGAATAATCACTCTGTGTCTGACCCAGGGCGTGTGTGATGGTACCGTGTAGAGGAATAATCACTCTGTCTGACCCCAGGAGAGTGTGATGGGACGGCGTGGAGGGAGATTCACTCTGTCACACCTCGGGTGCGTTTGATGGGACCGTGTAGAGGAATAATCACTCTGTGTCTGACCATTGGAGTGTGTGATGGGACGGAGCGGAGGGAGATTCACTGTGTGTCTGACCCCGGGATTGTGTGATGGGACGGTGCGGACGGAGATTTACTCTGTGTCTGAGCCCGGGAGTGTTTGATGGGACCGTGTTGAGCAATAATCACTCTGTGTCTGACCCCGGGAGAGTGTGATGGGACGGTGTGGAAGGAGATTCACACTGTGTCTGACACCTGGAGTGTGTGATGGTACCGATTAGAGGAATAATCAGTCTGTGTCTGACCCCGGAAGAGTTTGATGTGACCGTGTAGAGGAATAATGACTCTGTGTCTGACACCGGGTATGTTTGATGGGACCGTGTAGAGGAATAATCTCTCTGTGTCTGACCCCGGGAGTGTTTGATGGGACCGTGTAGAGGAATAATCTCTCTGTGTCTGACCCCGGGAGAGTTTGATGGGACGGTGTGGATTGAGATTCACTCTGTGTCTGACCCCGGGAGTGTTTGATGGGACCGTGTAGAGGACTAATCACTCTGTGTCTGACCTTGGGAGTGTGTGATGGGACGGTGTGGAGAGAGATTCACCCTGTATCTGACCCCGGGAGTGTATGCTGGGACCGTGTAGAGGAATAATCACTCTGTGTCTGACCCCCGGGAGTGTTTGATGGGCCGGCGTGGAGGGAGATTCACTCTGTGTCTGACCCTGGGAGTGTGTGATGGGACGGTGTGTAGGGAGATTCACCCTGTTTCTGACCCCGGGAGTGTTTGATGGGACCGGGCAGAGGAATAATCACACTCTGCCTGACCACGGGAGTGTGTGATGGGACGGTCTGGAGGGAGATTCAATCTGTGTCTGACCACGGGAGTGTTTGACGGGACCGTGTAGATAAATAATCACTCTGTGTCTGACCCCGGGAGTGTTAGATGGGACAGTGTAGAGGAATAATCACTCTGTGTCTGACCCCGGGAGAGTGTGATGGGATGGCGTGGAGGGAGATGCACTCTGTGATTGACACTGGCAGTGTTTGATCGGACCGTGTAGAGGAATAATCACTCTGTGTCTGACCACGGGAGTGTGTGCTGGGACGGTGTGGAGGGTGGTTCACTATGTGTCTGATCCTGGGAGTGTGTGATGGGCGGTGTAGAGGGAGATTCACTCTGTGTCTGACCCAGGGCGTGTATGATGGGACCGTGTAGTGGAATAATCACTCTGTGTCTGACCGCGGGAGTGTCTGAAGGGACGGTTTGGAGGGAGATTCACTCTGTGTGACCCCGGGTGAGTTTGATGTGAAGGTGTAGAGGAATAATCACTCAGTGTCTGACCCCGGGAGAGTGTGATGGGACGGTGTGGAAGGAGATTCACACTGTGTCTGACACCGGGAGTGTGTGATTATACCGATTAGAGGAATAATCAGAGTGTCTCACCCCGGAAGAGTTTGATGTGACCGTGTACAGGAATAATTACTCTGTGTCTGACACCGGGAATGTTTGATGGGACCGTGTAGAGGAATAATCTCTCTGTGTCTGACCCCGGGAGTGTTTGATGGTACCGCGTAGAGGAATAATCACTCTGTGTCTGACCCACGGAGTGTTTGATGGTACCGTGTAGAGGAATAATCGCTCTGTGTCTGACCCCCGGGAGTGTTTGATGGGACCGTGTAGAGGAATAATCACTCTGTGTCTGACCCCGGGACTGTGTAATGGGACGGTGTGGAGGGAGATTCACTCTGTGTCTGACCCCGGGAGTGTTTGATGGGACCGTGTAGAGCAATAATCACTCTGTCTCTGACCCCGTGAGAGTGTGATGGGACGGTGTGGAAGGAGATTCACACTGTGTCTGACACCTGGAGTGTGTGATGGTACCGATTAGAGGAATAATCAGTCTGTGTCTGACCCCGGAAGAGTTTGTTGTGACCGTGTAGAGGAATAATGACTCTGTGTCTGACACCGGGAATGTTTGATGGGACCGTGTAGAGGAATAATCACTCTGTGTCTGACCCCGGGAGAGTTTGATGGGACCGTGTAGAGGAATAATCTCTCTGTGTCTGACCCCGGGAGAGTTTGATGGGACTGTGTGGATTGAGATTCACTCTGTGTCTGACCCCGGGAGTGTTTGATGGGACCGTGTAGAGGACTAATCACTCTGTGTCTGACCCTGGGAGTGTGTGATGGGACGGTGTGGAGGGAGATTCACCCTGTATCTGACCCCGGGTGAGTTTGATGGGAAGGTGTAGAGGAATAATCACTCTGTGTCTGACCCCGGGAGTGTGTGATGGGCCGGCGTGGAGGGAGATTCACTCTGTGTCTGACCCTGGGAGTGTGTGATGGGACGGTGTGGAGGGAGATTCACCCTGTTTCTGACCCCGGGAGTGTTTGATGGGACCGGGCAGAGGAATAATCACACTCTGCCTGACCACGTGAGTGTGTGATGGGACGGTGTGGAGGGAGATTCACTCTGTGTCTGACCACGGGAGTGTTTGACGGGACCGTGTAGAGGAACAATCACTCTGTGTCTGACACCGGGAGTGTTTGACGGTACCGTGTAGAGGAATAATCACTCTGTGTCTGACCCAGGGCGTGTGTGATGGTACCGTGTAGAGGAATAATCACTCAGTGTCTGACCCCAGGAGAGTGTGATGGGACGGCGTGGAGGGAGATTCACTCTGTGTCTGACCCCGGGAGTGTTTGATGGGACCGTTTAGAGGAATAATCACTGTGAGTCTGACACACGGAGTGTTTGATGCTACCGTGTAGAGGAAAAATCACTCTGTGTCTGACCCCAGGAGAGTGTGATGGGACGGCGTGGAGGGAGATGCACTCTGTGACTGACACTGGCAGTGTTTGATCGGACCGTGTAGAGGAATAATCACTCTGAGTCTGACTCCGGGAGTGTGTGCTGGGACGGTGTGGAGGGTGGTTCACTATGTGTCTGATCCTGGGAGTGTGTGATGGGCGGTGTAGAGGGAGACTCCCTCTGTGTCTGACCCAGGGCGTGTATGATGGGACCGTGTAGAGGAATAATCACTCTGTGTCTGACCGCGGGAGTGTCTGAAGGGACGGTTTGGAGGGAGATTCACTGTGTCTGACCCCGGGAGTGTTTGATAGGACCGTGTAGAGGAATAATCACCCTGTTTCTGACCCCGGAAGTGTTTGATGGGACCGGGCAGAGGAATAATCACACTCTGCCTGACCACGGGAGTGTGTGATGGGACGGTGTGGAGGGAGATTCACTCTGTGTCTGACCACGGGAGTGATTGACGGGACCGTGTAGAGGAACAATCACTCTGTGTCTGACACCGGGAGTGTTTGACGGTACCGTGCAGAGGAATAATCACTCTGTGTCTGACCCAGGGCGTGTGTGATGGTACCGTGTAGAGGAATAATCACTCTGTGTCTGACCCCGGGAGAGTGTGATGGGACGGCGTGGAGGGAGATTCACTCTGTGTCACACCTCGGGTGCGTTTGATGGGACTGTGTAGAGGAATAATCACTCTGTGTCTGACCATTGGAGTGCGTGATGGGACGGTGCGGAGGGAGATTCAGTCAGTGTCTGACCCCGGGAGTGTGTGATGGGACGGTGTGGAGGGAGATTCACTCTGTGTCTGACCACGGGAGTGTTTGACGGGACCGTGTAGAGGAACAATCCTCTGTGTCTGACACCGGGAGTGTTTGACGGTACCGTGTAGAGGAATAATCACTCTGTGTCTGACCCAGGGCGTGTGTGATGGTACCGTGTAGAGGAATAATCACTCTGTCTGACCCCAGGAGAGTGTGATGGGACGGCGTGGAGGGAGATTCACTCTGTCACACCTCGGGTGCGTTTGATGGGACCGTGTAGAGGAATAATCACTCTGTGTCTGACCATTGGAGTGTGTGATGGGACGGTGCGGAGGGAGATTCACTGTGTGTCTGACCCCGGGACTGTGTGATGGGACGGTGTGGACGGAGATTCACTCTGTGTCTGAGCCCGGGAGTGTTTGATGGGACCGTGTTGAGCAATAATCACTCTGTGTCTGACCCCGGGAGAGTGTGATGGGACGGTGTGGAAGGAGATTCACACTGTGTCTGACACCTGGAGTGTGTGATGGTACCGATTAGAGGAATAATCAGTCTGTGTCTGACCCCGGAAGAGTTTGATGTGACCGTGTAGAGGAATAATGACTCTGTGTCTGACACCGGGTATGTTTGATGGGACCGTGTAGAGGAATAATCTCTCTGTGTCTGACCCCGGGAGTGTTTGATGGGACCGTGTAGAGGAATAATCTCTCTGTGTCTGACCCCGGGAGAGTTTGATGGGACGGTGTGGATTGAGATTCACTCTGTGTCTGACACCGGGAGTGTTTGATGGGACCGTGTAGAGGACTAATCACTCTGTGTCTGACCCTGGGAGTGTGTGATGGGACGGTGTGGAGGGAGATTCACACTGTATCTGACCCCGGGAGTGTATGCTGGGACCGTGTAGAGGAATAATCACTCTGTGTTTGAGCACGGCAGTGTGTGATGTGACGGTGTAGAGGATTATTCACTCAGTGTCTGACCCCGGGTGAGTTTGATGGGAAGGTGTAGAGGAATATTCACTCTGTGTCTGACCCCGGGAGTGTGTGATGGGCCGGCGTGGAGGGAGATTCACTCTGTGTCTGACCCTGGGAGTGTGTGATGGGACGGTGTGTAGGGAGATTCACCCTGTTTCTGACCCCGGGAGTGTTTGATGGGACCGGGCAGAGGAATAATCACATTCTGCCTGACCACGGGAGTGTGTGATGGGACGGTGTGGAGGGAGATTCACTCTGTGTCTGACCACGGGAGTGTTTGACGGGACCGTGTAGATAAATAATCACTCTGTGTCTGACCCCGGGAGTGTTAGATGGGACCGTGTAGAGGAATAATCACTCTGTGTCTGACCCCGGGAGAGTGTGATGGGATGGCGTGGAGGGAGATGCACTCTGTGATTGACACTGGCAGTGTTTGATCGGACCGTGTAGAGGAATAATCACTCTGTGTCTGACCCCGGGAGTGTGTGCTGGGACGGTGTGGAGGGTGGTTCACTATGTGTCTGATCCTGGGAGTGTGTGATGGGCGGTGTAGAGGGAGATTCACTCTGTGTCTGACCCAGGGCGTGTATGATGGGACCGTGTAGAGGAATAATCACTCTGTGTCTGACCGCGGGAGTGTCTGAAGGGACGGTTTGGAGGGAGATTCACTCTGTGTGACCCCGGGTGAGTTTGATGTGAAGGTGTAGAGGAATAATCACTCTGTGTCTGACCCCGGGAGTGTGTGAAGGGACGATGTGGATTGAGATTCACTCTGTGTCTGACCCCGGGAGTGTTTGATGGTACCGTGTAGATCAATAATCACTCTGTGTTTGATCCCCCGGGATTGTTTGATGGGACCGAGGAATAATCACTCTGTGTCTGACCCCCGGCATTGTTTGATGGGACCGTGTAGAGGAATAATCACTCTGTGTCTGACCCAGGGAGTGTTTGATGGGACCGTGTAGAGGAATAATCACTCTGTGTCTGACCCCGGGAGTGTTTGATGGTACCGCGTAGAGGAATAATCACTCTGTGTCTGACCCACGGAGTGTTTGATGGTACCGTGTAGAGGAATAATCGCTCTGTGTCTGACCCCCGGGAGTGTTAGATGGGACCGTGTAGGGGAATAATCACTCTGTGTCTGACCCCGGGACTGTGTGATGGGACGGTGTGGACGGAGATTCACTCTGTGTCTGACCCCGGGAATGTTTGATGGGACCGTGTAGAGCAATAATCACTCAGTATCTGACCCCGGGAGAGTGTGATGGGACGGTGTGGAAGGAGATTCACACTGTGTCTGACACCGGGAGTGTGTGATTATACCGATTAGAGGAATAATCAGAGTGTCTCACCCCGGAAGAGTTTGATGTGACCGTGTACAGTAATAATTACTCTGTGTCTGACACCGGGAATGTTTGATGGGACCGTGTAGAGGAATAATCTCTCTGTGTCTGACCCCGGGAGTGTTTGATGGTACCGCGTAGAGGAATAATCACTCTGTGTCTGACCCACGGAGTGTTTGATGGTACCGTGTAGAGGAATAATCGCTCTGTGTCTGACCCCCGGGAGTGTTTGATGGGACCGTGTAGAGGAATAATCACTCTGTGTCTGACCCCGGGACTGTGTAATGGGACGGTGTGGAGGGAGATTCACTCAGTGTCTGACCCTGGGAGTGTTTGATGGGACCGTGTAGAGCAATAATCACTCTGTCTCTGACCCCGGGAGAGTGTGATGGGACGGTGTGGAAGGAGATTCACACTGTGTCTGACACCTGGAGTGTGTGATGGTACCGATTAGAGGAATAATCAGTCTGTGTCTGACCCCGGAAGAGTTTGTTGTGACCGTGTAGAGGAATAATGACTCTGTGTCTGACACCGGGAATGTTTGATGGGGCCGTGTAGAGGAATAATCTCTCTGTGTCTGACCCCGGGAGAGTTTGATGGGACCGTGTAGAGGAATAATCTCTCTGTGTCTGACCCCGGGAGAGTTTGATGGGACGGTGTGGATTGAGATTCTCTCTGTGTCTGACCCCGGGAGTGTTTGATGGGACCGTGTAGAGGACTAATCACTCTGTGTCTGACCCTGGGAGTGTGTGATGGGACGGTGTGGAGGGAGATTCACCCTGTATCTGACCCCGGGAGTGTATGGTGGGACCGTGTAGAGGAATAATCACTCTGTGTTTGAGCACGGCAGTGTGTGATGTGACGGTGTAGAGGATTAATCACTCAGTGTCTGACCCCGGGTGAGTTTGATGGGAAGGTGTAGAGGAATAATCACTCTGTGTCTGACCCCGGGAGTGTGTGATGGGCCGGCGTGGAGGGAGATTCACTCTGTGTCTGACCCTGGGAGTGTGTGATGGGACGGTGTGGAGGGAGATTCACCCTGTTTCTGACCCCGGGAGTGTTTGATGGGACCGGGCAGAGGAATAATCACACTCTGCCTGACCACGGGAGTGTGTGATGGGACGGTGTGGAGGGAGAGTCACTCTGTGTCTGACCACGGGAGTGTTTGACGGGACCGTGTAGAGGAACAATCACTCTGTGTCTGACACCGGGAGTGTTTGACGGTACCGTGTAGAGGAATAATCACTCTGTGTCTGACCCAGGGCGTGTGTGATGGTACCGTGTAGAGGAATAATCACTCTGTGTCTGACCCCAGGAGAGTGTGATGGGACGGCGTGGAGGGAGATTCACTCTGTGTCACACCTCGGGTGCGTTTGATGGGACCGTGTAGAGGAATAATCACTCTGTGTCTGACCATTGGAGTGTGTGATGGGACGGTGCGGAGGGATATTCAGTCAGTGTCTGACCCCGGGAGTGTGTGATGGGACGGTGTGGAGGGAGATTCACTCTTTGTCTGACCACGGGAGTGTTTGACGGGACCGTGTAGAGGAACAATCACTCTGTGTCTGACACCGGGAGTGTTTGACGGTACCGTGTAGAGGAATAATCACTCTGTGTCTGACCCAGGTCGTGTGTGATGGTACCGTGTAGAGGAATAATCACTCTGTGTCGGACCCCAGGAGAGTGTGATGGGACGGCGTGGAGGGAGATTCACTCCGTGTCACACCTCGGGTGCGTTTGATGGGACCGTGTAGAGGAATAATCACTCTGTGTCTGACCATTGGAGTGTGTGATGGGAAGGTGCGGAGGGAGATTCACTGTGTGTCTGACGCCGGGAGTGTGTGATGGGCGGTGTAGAGGGAGATTCACTCTGTGTCTGACCCAGCGCGTGTGTGATGGGACCGTGTAGAGGAATAATCACTCTGTGTCTGACCCCGGGAGTGTGTGATGGGACGGCGTGGAGGGAGATTCACTCTGTATCTGACCCCGGGAGTGTTTGATGGGACCGTGTAGAGGAATAATCTCTCTGTGTCTGACCCCGGGAGTGTGTGATGGGACGGCGTGGATGGAGATTCACTCTGTGTCTGACCCCGGGAGTGTTTGATGGGACCGTTTAGAGGAATAATCACTGTGAGTCAGACACACGGAGTGTTTGATGCTACCGTGTAGAGGAAAAATCACTCTGTGTCTGACCCCAGGAGAGTGTGATGGGACGGCGTGGAGGGAGATGCACTCTGTGACTGACACTGGCAGTGTTTGATCGGACCGTGTAGAGGAATAATCACTCTGTGTCTGACTCCGGGAGTGTGTGCTGGGACGGTGTGGAGGGTGGTTCACTATGTGTCTGATCCTGGGAGTGTGTGATGGGCGGTGTAGAGGGAGACTCCCTCTGTGTCTGACCCAGGGCGTGTTTGATGGGACCGTGTAGAGGAATAATCACTCTGTGTCTGACCGAGGGATTGTCTGAAGGGACGGTTTGGAGGGAGATTCACTGTGTCTGACCCCGGGAGTGTTTGATGGGACCGTGTAGAGGAATAATCACCCTGTTTCTGACCCCGGAAGTGTTTGATGGGACCGGGCAGAGGAATAATCACACTCTGCCTGACCACGGGAGTGTGTGATGGGACGGTGTGGAGGGAGATTCACTCTGTGTCTGACCACGGGAGTGTTTGACGGGACCGTGTAGAGGAACAATCACTCTGTGTCTGACACCGGGAGTGTTTGACGGTACCGTGTAGAGGAATAATCACTCTGTGTCTGACCCAGGGCGTGTGTGATGGTACCGTGTAGAGGAATAATCACTCTGTGTCTGACCCCGGGAGAGTGTGATGGGACGGCGTGGAGGGAGATTCACTCTGTGTCACACCTCGGGTGCGTTTGATGGGACCGTGTAGAGGAATAATCACTCTGTGTCTGACCATTGGAGTGTGTGATGGGACGGTGCGGAGGGAGATTCAGTCAGTGTCTGACCCCGGGAGTGTGTGATGGGACGGTGTGGAGGGAGATTCACTCTGTGTCTGACCACGGGAGTGTTTGACGGGACCGTGTAGAGGAACAATCCTCTGTGTCTGACACCGGGAGTGTTTGACTGTACCGTGTAGAGGAATAATCACTCTGTGTCTGACCCAGGGCGTGTGTGATGGTACCGTGTAGAGGAATAATCACTCTGTCTGACCCCAGGAGAGTGTGATGGGACGGCGTGGAGGGAGATTCACTCTGTCACACCTCGGGTGCGTTTGATGGGACCGTGTAGAGGAATAATCACTCTTTGTGTCTGACCATTGGAGTGTGTGATGGGACGGTGTGGAAGGAGATTCACACTGTGTCTGACACCTGGAGTGTGTGATGGTACCGATTAGAGGAATAATCAGTCTGTGTCTGACCCCGGAAGAGTTTGATGTGACCGTGTAGAGGAATAATGACTCTGTGTCTGACACCGGGTATGTTTGATGGGACCGTGTAGAGGAATAATCTCTCTGTGTCTGACCCCGGGAGTGTTTGATGGGACCGTGTAGAGGAATAATCTCTCTGTGTCTGACCCCGGGAGAGTTTGATGGGACGGTGTGGAGGGAGATTCACTCTGTGTCTGACCACGGGAGTGTTTGACGGGACCGTGTAGAGGAACAATCACTCTGTGTCTGACACCGGGAGTGTTTGACGGTACCGTGTAGAGGAATAATCACTCTGTGTCTGACCCAGGGCGTGTGTGATGGTACCGTGTAGAGGAATAATCACTCTGTGTCTGACCCCAGGAGAGTGTGATGGGACGGCGTGGAGGGAGATTCACTCTGTGTCACACCTCGGGTGCGTTTGATGGGACCGTGTAGAGGAATAATCACTCTGTGTCTGACCATTGGAGTGTGTGATGGGACGGTGCGGAGGGATATTCAGACAGTGTCTGACCCCGGGAGTGTGTGATGGGACGGTGTGGAGGGAGATTCACTCTTTGTCTGACCACGGGAGTGTTTGACGGGACCGTGTAGAGGAACAATCACTCTGTGTCTGACACCGGGAGTGTTTGACGGTACCGTGTAGAGGAATAATCACTCTGTGTCTGACCCAGGGCGTGTGTGATGGTACCGTGTAGAGGAATAATCACTCTGTGTCGGACCCCAGGAGAGTGTGATGGGACGGCGTGGAGGGAGATTCACTCCGTGTCACACCTCGGGTGCGTTTGATGGGACCGTGTAGAGGAATAATCACTCTGTGTCTGACCATTGGAGTGTGTGATGGGAAGGTGTGGAGGGAGATTCACTGTGCGTCTGACGCCGGGAGTGTGTGATGGGCGGTGTAGAGGGAGATTCACTCTGTGTCTGACCCAGCGCGTGTGTGATGGGACCGTGTAGAGGAATAATCACTCTGTGTCTGACCCCGGGAGTGTGTGATGGGACGGCGTGGAGGGAGATTCACTCTGTATCTGACCCCGGGAGTGTTTGATGGGACCGTGTAGAGGAATAATCTCTCTGTGTCTGACCCCGGGAGTGTGTGATGGGACGGCGTGGATGGAGATTCACTCTGTGTCTGACCCCGGGAGTGTTTGATGGGACCGTTTAGAGGAATAATCACTGTGAGTCAGACACACGGAGTGTTTGATGCTACCGTGTAGAGGAAAAATCACTCTGTGTCTGACCCCAGGAGAGTGTGATGTGACGGCGTGGAGGGAGATGCACTCTGTGACTGACACTGGCAGTGTTTGATCGGACCGTGTAGAGGAATAATCACTCTGTGTCTGACTCCGGGAGTGTGTGCTGGGACGGTGTGGAGGGTGGTTCACTATGTGTCTGATCCTGGGAGTGTGTGATGGGCGGTGTAGAGGGAGACTCCCTCTGTGTCTGACCCAGGGCGTGTATGATGGGACCGTGTAGAGGAATAATCACTCTGTGTCTGACCGAGGGAGTGTCTGAAGGGACGGTGTGGAGGGAGATTCACTCTGTGTCTGACCACGGGAGTGTTTGACGGGACCGTGTAGAGGAACAATCACTCTGTGTCTGACACCGGGAGTGTTTGACGGTACCGTGTAGAGGAATAATCACTCTGTGTCTGACCCAGGGCGTGTGTGATGGTACCGTGTAGAGGAATAATCACTCTGTGTCTGACCCCGGGAGAGTGTGATGGGACGGCGTGGAGGGAGATTCACTCTGTGTCACACCTCGGGTGCGTTTGATGGGACCGTGTAGAGGAATAATCACTCTGTGTCTGACCATTGGAGTGTGTGATGGGACGGTGCGGAGGGAGATTCAGTCAGTGTCTGACCCCGGGAGTGTGTGATGGGACGGTGTGGAGGGAGATTCACTCTGTGTCTGACCACGGGAGTGTTTGACGGGACCGTGTAGAGGAACAATCCTCTGTGTCTGACACCGGGAGTGTTTGACGGTACCGTGTAGAGGAATAATCACTCTGTGTCTGACCCAGGGCGTGTGTGATGGTACCGTGTAGAGGAATAATCACTCTGTCTGACCCCAGGAGAGTGTGATGGGACGGCGTGGAGGGAGATTCACTCTGTCACACCTCGGGTGCGTTTGATGGGACCGTGTAGAGGAATAATCACTCTGTGTCTGACCATTGGAGTGTGTGATGGGACGGTGTGGAAGGAGATTCACACTGTGTCTGACACCTGGAGTGTGTGATGGTACCGATTAGAGGAATAATCAGTCTGTGTCTGACCCCAGGAGAGTGTGATGGGACGGCGTGGAGGGAGATTCACTCTGTGTCACACCTCGGGTGCGTTTGATGGGACCGTGTAGAGGAATAATCACTCTGTGTCTGACCATTGGAGTGTGTGATGGGACGGTGCGGAGGGATATTCAGACAGTGTCTGACCCCGGGAGTGTGTGATGGGACGGTGTGGAGGGAGATTCACTCTTTGTCTGACCACGGGAGTGTTTGACGGGACCGTGTAGAGGAACAATCACTCTGTGTCTGACACCGGGAGTGTTTGACGGTACCGTGTAGAGGAATAATCACTCTGTGTCTGACCCAGGGCGTGTGTGATGGTACCGTGTAGAGGAATAATCACTCTGTGTCGGACCCCAGGAGAGTGTGATGGGACGGCGTGGAGGGAGATTCACTCCGTGTCACACCTCGGGTGCGTTTGATGGGACCGTGTAGAGGAATAATCACTCTGTGTCTGACCATTGGAGTGTGTGATGGGAAGGTGTGGAGGGAGATTCACTGTGCGTCTGACGCCGGGAGTGTGTGATGTGCGGTGTAGAGGGAGATTCACTCTGTGTCTGACCCAGCGCGTGTGTGATGGGACCGTGTAGAGGAATAATCACTCTGTGTCTGACCCCGGGAGTGTGTGATGGGACGGCGTGGAGGGAGATTCACTCTGTATCTGACCCCGGGAGTGTTTGATGGGACCGTGTAGAGGAATAATCTCTCTGTGTCTGACCCCGGGAGTGTGTGATGGGACGGCGTGGATGGAGATTCACTCTGTGTCTGACCCCGGGAGTGTTTGATGGGACCGTTTAGAGGAATAATCACTGTGAGTCAGACACACGGAGTGTTTGATGCTACCGTGTAGAGGAAAAATCACTCTGTGTCTGACCCCAGGAGAGTGTGATGTGACGGCGTGGAGGGAGATGCACTCTGTGACTGACACTGGCAGTGTTTGATCGGACCGTGTAGAGGAATAATCACTCTGTGTCTGACTCCGGGAGTGTGTGCTGGGACGGTGTGGAGGGTGGTTCACTATGTGTCTGATCCTGGGAGTGTGTGATGGGCGGTGTAGAGGGAGACTCCCTCTGTGTCTGACCCAGGGCGTGTATGATGGGACCGTGTAGAGGAATAATCACTCTGTGTCTGACCGAGGGAGTGTCTGAAGGGACGGTTTGGAGGGAGATTCACTGTGTCTGACCCCGGGAGTGTTTGATGGGACCGTGTAGAGGAATAATCACCCTGTTTCTGACCCCGGAAGTGTTTGATGGGACCGGGCAGAGGAATAATCACACTCTGCCTGACCACGGGAGTGTGTGATGGGACGGTGTGGAGGGAGATTCACTCTGTGTCTGACCACGGGAGTGTTTGACGGGACCGTGTAGAGGAACAATCACTCTGTGTCTGACACCGGGAGTGTTTGACGGTACCGTGTAGAGGAATAATCACTCTGTGTCTGACCCAGGGCGTGTGTGATGGTACCGTGTAGAGGAATAATCACTCTGTGTCTGACCCCGGGAGAGTGTGATGGGACGGCGTGGAGGGAGATTCACTCTGTGTCACACCTCGGGTGCGTTTGATGGGACCGTGTAGAGGAATAATCACTCTGTGTCTGACCATTGGAGTGTGTGATGGGACGGTGCGGAGGGAGATTCAGTCAGTGTCTGACCCCGGGAGTGTGTGATGGGACGGTGTGGAGGGAGATTCACTCTGTGTCTGACCACGGGAGTGTTTGACGGGACCGTGTAGAGGAACAATCCTCTGTGTCTGACACCGGGAGTGTTTGACGGTACCGTGTAGAGGAATAATCACTCTGTGTCTGACCCAGGGCGTGTGTGATGGTACCGTGTAGAGGAATAATCTCTCTGTCTGACCCCAGGAGAGTGTGATGGGACGGCGTGGAGGGAGATTCACTCTGTCACACCTCGGGTGCGTTTGATGGGACCGTGTAGAGGAATAATCACTCTGTGTCTGACCATTGGAGTGTGTGATGGGACGGTGTGGAAGGAGATTCACACTGTGTCTGACACCTGGAGTGTGTGATGGTACCGATTAGAGGAATAATCAGTCTGTGTCTGACCCCGGAAGAGTTTGATGTGACCGTGTAGAGGAATAATGACTCTGTGTCTGACACCGGGTATGTTTGATGGGACCGTGTAGAGGAATAATCTCTTTGTGTCTGACCCCGGGAGTGTTTGATGGGACCGTGTAGAGGAATAATCTCTCTGTGTCTGACCCCGGGAGAGTTTGATGGGACGGTGTGGATTGAGATTCTCTCTGTGTCTGACCCCGGGAGTGTTTGATGGGACCGTGTAGAGGACTAATCACTCTGTGTCTGACCCTGGGAGTGTGTGATGGGACGGTGTGGAGGGAGATTCACCATGTATCTGACCCCGGGAGTGTATGCTGGGACCGTGTAGAGGAATAATCACTCTGTGTTTGAGCACGGCAGTGAGTGATGTGACTGTGTAGAGGATTATTCACTCAGTGTCTGACCCCGGGTGAGTTTGATGGGAAGGTGTAGAGGAATATTCACTCTGTGTCTGACCCCGGGAGTGTGTGATGGGCCGGCGTGGAGGGAGATTCACTCTGTGTCTGACCCTGGGAGAGTGTGATGGGACGGTGTGGAGGGAGATTCACCCTGTTTCTGACCCCGGGAGTGTTTGATGGGACCGGGCAGAGGAATAATCACACTCTGCCTGACCACGGGAGTGTGTGATGGGACGGTGTGGAGGGAGATTCACTCTGTGTCTGACCACGGGAGTGTTTGACGGGACCGTGTAGATAAATAATCACTCTGTGTCTGACCCCGGGAGTGTTAGATGGGACCGTGTAGAGGAATAATCACTCTGTGTCTGACCCCGGGAGAGTGTGATGGGATGGCGTGGAGGGAGATGCACTCTGTGATTGACACTGGCAGTGTTTGATCGGACCGTGTAGAGGAATAATCACTCTGTGTCTGACCCCGGGAGTGTGTGCTGGGACGGTGTGGAGGGTGGTTCACTATGTGTCTGATCCTGGGAGTGTGTGATGGGCGGTGTAGAGGGAGATTCACTCTGTGTCTGACCCAGGGCGTGTATGATGGGACCGTGTAGAGGAATAATCACTCTGTGTCTGACCGCGGGATTGTCTGAAGGGATGGTTTGGAGGGAGATTCACTCTGTGTGACCCCGGGTGAGTTTGATGTGAAGGTGTAGAGGAATAATCACTCTGTCTGACCCCGGGAGTGTGTGAAGGGACGATGTGGATTGAGATTCACTCTGTGTCTGACCCCGGGAGTGTTTGATGGTACCGTGTAGATCAATAATCACTCTGTGTTTGATCCCCCGGGATTGTTTGATGGGACCGAGGAATAATCACTCTGTGTCTGACCCCCGGCATTGTTTGATGGGACCGTGTAGAGGAATAATCACTCTGTGTCTGACCCAGGGAGTGTTTGATGGGACCGTGTAGAGGAATAATCACTCTGTGTCTGACCCCGGGAGTGTTTGATGGGACCGTGTAGAGCAATAATCACTCTGTCTCTGACCCCGGGAGAGTGTGATGGGACGGTGTGGAAGGAGATTCACACTGTGTCTGACACCTGGAGTGTGTGATGGTACCGATTAGAGGAATAATCAGTCTGTGTCTGACCCCGGAAGAGTTTGTTGTGACCGTGTAGAGGAATAATGACTCTGTGTCTGACACCGGGAATGTTTGATGGGGCCGTGTAGAGGAATAATCTCTCTGTGTCTGACCCCGGGAGAGTTTGATGGGACCGTGTAGAGGAATAATCTCTCTGTGTCTGACCCCGGGAGAGTTTGATGGGACGGTGTGGATTGAGATTCTCTCTGTGTCTGACCCCGGGAGTGTTTGATGGGACCGTGTAGAGGACTAATCACTCTGTGTCTGACCCTGGGAGTGTGTGATGGGACGGTGTGGAGGGAGATTCACCCTGTATCTGACCCCGGGAGTGTATGGTGGGACCGTGTAGAGGAATAATCACTCTGTGTTTGAGCACGGCAGTGTGTGATGTGACGGTGTAGAGGATTAATCACTCAGTGTCTGACCCCGGGTGAGTTTGATGGGAAGGTGTAGAGGAATAATCACTCTGTGTCTGACCCCGGGAGTGTGTGATGGGCCGGCGTGGAGGGAGATTCACTCTGTGTCTGACCTTGGGAGTGTGTGATGGGACGGTGTGGAGGGAGATTCACCCTGTTTCTGACCCCGGGAGTGTTTGATGGGACCGGGCAGAGGAATAATCACACTCTGCCTGACCACGGGAGTGTGTGATGGGACGGTGTGGAGGGAGAGTCACTCTGTGTCTGACCACGGGAGTGTTTGACGGGACCGTGTAGAGGAACAATCACTCTGTGTCTGACACCGGGAGTGTTTGACGGTACCGTGTAGAGGAATAATCACTCTGTGTCTGACCCAGGGCGTGTGTGATGGTACCGTGTAGAGGAATAATCACTCTGTGTCTGACCCCAGGAGAGTGTGATGGGACGGCGTGGAGGGAGATTCACTCTGTGTCACACCTCGGGTGCGTTTGATGGGACCGTGTAGAGGAATAATCACTCTGTGTCTGACCATTGGAGTGTGTGATGGGACGGTGCGGAGGGATATTCAGTCAGTGTCTGACACCGGGAGTGTGTGATGGGACGGTGTGGAGGGAGATTCACTCTTTGTCTGACCACGGGAGTGTTTGACGGGACCGTGTAGAGGAACAATCACTCTGTGTCTGACACCGGGAGTGTTTGACGGTACCGTGTAGAGGAATAATCACTCTGTGTCTGACCCAGGGCGTGTGTGATGGTACCGTGTAGAGGAATAATCACTCTGTGTCGGACCCCAGGAGAGTGTGATGGGACGGCGTGGAGGGAGATTCACTCCGTGTCACACCTCGGGTGCGTTTGATGGGACCGTGTAGAGGAATAATCACTCTGTGTCTGACCATTGGAGTGTGTGATGGGAAGGTGCGGAGGGAGATTCACTGTGTGTCTGAAGCCGGGAGTGTGTGATGGGCGGTGTAGAGGGAGATTCACTCTGTGTCTGACCCAGCGCGTGTGTGATGGGACCGTGTAGAGGAATAATCACTCTGTGTCTGACCCCGGGAGTGTGTGATGGGACGGCGTGTAGGAAGATTCACTCTGTATCTGACCCCGGGAGTGTTTGATGGGACCGTGTAGAGGAATAATCTCTCTGTGTCTGACCCCGGGAGTGTGTGATGGGACGGCGTGGATGGAGATTCACTCTGTGTCTGACCCCGGGAGTGTTTGATGGGACCGTTTAGAGGAATAATCACTGTGAGTCAGACACACGGAGTGTTTGATGCTACCGTGTAGAGGAAAAATCACTCTGTGTCTGACCCCAGGAGAGTGTGATGGGACGGCGTGGAGGGAGATGCACTCTGTGACTGACACTGGCAGTGTTTGATCGGACCGTGTAGAGGAATAATCACTCTGTGTCTGACTCCGGGAGTGTGTGCTGGGACGGTGTGGAGGGTGGTTCACTATGTGTCTGATCCTGGGAGTGTGTGATGGGCGGTGTAGAGGGAGACTCCCTCTGTGTCTGACCCAGGGCGTGTTTGATGGGACCGTGTAGAGGAATAATCACTCTGTGTCTGACCGAGGGAGTGTCTGAAGGGACGGTTTGGAGGGAGATTCACTGTGTCTGACCCCGGGAGTGTTTGATGGGACCGTGTAGAGGAATAATCACCCTGTTTCTGACCCCGGAAGTGTTTGATGGGACCGGGCAGAGGAATAATCACACTCTGCCTGACCACGGGAGTGTGTGATGGGACGGTGTGGAGGGAGATTCACTCTGTGTCTGACCACGGGAGTGTTTGACGGGACCGTGTAGAGGAACAATCACTCTGTGTCTGACACCGGGAGTGTTTGACGGTACCGTGTAGAGGAATAATCACTCTGTGTCTGACCCAGGGCGTGTGTGATGGTACCGTGTAGAGGAATAATCACTCTGTGTCTGACCCCGGGAGAGTGTGATGGGACGGCGTGGAGGGAGATTCACTCTGTGTCACACCTCGGGTGCGTTTGATGGGACCGTGTAGAGGAATAATCACTCTGTGTCTGACCATTGGAGTGTGTGATGGGACGGTGCGGAGGGAGATTCAGTCAGTGTCTGACCCCGGGAGTGTGTGATGGGACGGTGTGGAGGGAGATTCACTCTGTGTCTGACCACGGGAGTGTTTGACGGGACCGTGTAGAGGAACAATCCTCTGTGTCTGACACCGGAGTGTTTGACGGTACCGTGTAGAGGAATAATCACTCTGTGTCTGACCCAGGGCGTGTGTGATGGTACCGTGTAGAGGAATAATCACTCTGTCTGACCCCAGGAGAGTGTGATGGGACGGCGTGGAGGGAGATTCACTCTGTCACACCTCGGGTGCGTTTGATGGGACCGTGTAGAGGAATAATCACTCTGTGTCTGACCATTGGAGTGTGTGATGGGACGGTGTGGAAGGAGATTCACACTGTGTCTGACACCTGGAGTGTGTGATGGTACCGATTAGAGGAATAATCAGTCTGTGTCTGACCCCGGAAGAGTTTGATGTGACCGTGTAGAGGAATAATGACTCTGTGTCTGACACCGGGTATGTTTGATGGGACCGTGTAGAGGAATAATCTCTTTGTGTCTGACCCCGGGAGTGTTTGATGGGACCGTGTAGAGGAATAATCTCTCTGTGTCTGACCCCGGGAGAGTTTGATGGGACGGTGTGGATTGAGATTCTCTCTGTGTCTGACCCCGGGAGTGTTTGATGGGACCGTGTAGAGGACTAATCACTCTGTGTCTGACCCTGGGAGTGTGTGATGGGACGGTGTGGAGGGAGATTCACCATGTATCTGACCCCGGGAGTGTATGCTGGGACCGTGTAGAGGAATAATCACTCTGTGTTTGAGCACGGCAGTGTGTGATGTGACTGTGTAGAGGATTATTCACTCAGTGTCTGACCCCGGGTGAGTTTGATGGGAAGGTGTAGAGGAATATTCACTCTGTGTCTGACCCCGGGAGTGTGTGATGGGCCGGCGTGGAGGGAGATTCACTCTGTGTCTGACCCTGGGAGAGTGTGATGGGACGGTGTGGAGGGAGATTCACCCTGTTTCTGACCCCGGGAGTGTTTGATGGGACCGGGCAGAGGAATAATCACACTCTGCCTGACCACGGGAGTGTGTGATGGGACGGTGTGGAGGGAGATTCACTCTGTGTCTGACCACGGGAGTGTTTGACGGGACCGTGTAGATAAATAATCACTCTGTGTCTGACCCCGGGAGTGTTAGATGGGACCGTGTAGAGGAATAATCACTCTGTGTCTGACCCCGGGAGAGTGTGATGGGATGGCGTGGAGGGAGATGCACTCTGTGATTGACACTGGCAGTGTTTGATCGGACCGTGTAGAGGAATAATCACTCTGTGTCTGACCCCGGGAGTGTGTGCTGGGACGGTGTGGAGGGTGGTTCACTATGTGTCTGATCCTGGGAGTGTGTGATGGGCGGTGTAGAGGGAGATTCACTCTGTGTCTGACCCAGGGCGTGTATGATGGGACCGTGTAGAGGAATAATCACTCTGTGTCTGACCGCGGGATTATCTGAAGGGACGGTTTGGAGGGAGATTCACTCTGTGTGACCCCGGGTGAGTTTGATGTGAAGGTGTAGAGGAATAATCACTCTGTCTGACCCCGGGAGTGTGTGAAGGGACGATGTGGATTGAGATTCACTCTGTGTCTGACCCCGGGAGTGTTTGATGGTACCGTGTAGATCAATAATCACTCTGTGTTTGATCCCCCGGGATTGTTTGATGGGACCGAGGAATAATCACTCTGTGTCTGACCCCCGGCATTGTTTGATGGGACCGTGTAGAGGAATAATCACTCTGTGTCTGACCCAGGGAGTGTTTGATGGGACCGTGTAGAGGAATAATCACTCTGTGTCTGACCCCGGGAGTGTTTGATGGTACCGCGTAGAGGAATAATCACTCTGTTTCTGACCCACGGAGTGTTTGATGGTACCGTGTAGAGGAATAATCGCTCTGTGTCTGACCCCCGGGAGTGTTAGATGGGACCGTGTAGGGGAATAATCACTCTGTGTCTGACCCCGGGACTGTGTGATGGGACGGTGTGGACGGAGATTCACTCTGTGTCTGACCCCGGGAGTGTTTGATGGGACCGTGTAGAGCAATAATCACTCAGTGTCTGACCCCGGGAGAGTGTGATGGGACGGTGTGGAAGGAGATTCACACTGTGTCTGACACCGGGAGTGTGTGATTATACCGATTAGAGGAATAATCAGAGTGTCTCACCCCGGAAGAGTTTGATGTGACCGTGTACAGGAATAATTACTCTGTGTCTGACACCGGGAATGTTTGATGGGACCGTGTAGAGGAATAATCTCTCTGTGTCTGACCCCGGGAGCGTTTGATGGTACCGCGTAGAGGAATAATCACTCTGTGTCTGACCCACGGAGTGTTTGATGGTACCGTGTAGAGGAATAATCGCTCTGTGTTTGACCCCCGGGACTGTTTGATCGGACCGTGTAGAGGAATAATCACTCTGTGTCTGACCCCGGGACTGTGTAATGGGACGGTGTGGAGGGAGATTCACTCAGTGTCTGACCCTGGGAGTGTTTGATGGGACCGTCTAGAGCAATAATCACTCTGTCTCTGACCCCGGGAGAGTGTGATGGGACGGTGTGGAAGGAGATTCACACTGTGTCTGACACCTGGAGTGTGTGATGGTACCGATTAGAGGAATAATCAGTCTGTGTCTGACCCCGGAAGAGTTTGTTGTGACCGTGTAGAGGAATAATGACTCTGTGTCTGACACCGGGAATGTTTGATGGGACCGGGTAGAGGAATAATCTCTCTGTGTCTGACCCCGGGAGAGTTTGATGGGATCGTGTAGAGGAATAATCTCTCTGTGTCTGACCCCGGGAGAGTTTGATGGGACGGTGTGGATTGAGATTCACTCTGTGTCTGACCCCGGGAGTGTTTGATGGGACCGTGTAGAGGACTAATCACTCTGTGTCTGACCCTGGGAGTGTGTGATGGGACGGTGTGGAGGGAGATTCACCCTGTATCTGACCCCGGGAGTGTATGGTGGGACCGTGTAGAGGAATAATCACTCTGTGTTTGAGCACGGCAGTGTGTGATGTGACGGTGTAGAGGATTAATCACTCAGTGTCTGACCCCGGGTGAGTTTGATGGGAAGGTGTAGAGGAATAATCACTCTGTGTCTGACCCCGGGAGTGTGTGATGGGCCGGCGTGGAGGGAGATTCACTCTGTGTCTGACCCTGGGAGTGTGTGATGGGACGGTGTGGAGGGAGATTCACCCTGTTTCTGACCCCGGGAGTGTTTGATGGGACCTGGCAGAGGAATAATCACACTCTGCCTGACCACGGGAGTGTGTGATGGGACGGTGTGGAGGGAGATTCACTCTGTGTCTGACCACGGGAGTGTTTGACGGGACCGTGTAGAGGAACAATCACTCTGTGTCTGACACCGGGAGTGTTTGACGGTACCGTGTAGAGGAATAATCACTCTGTGTCTGACCGAGGGCGTGTGTGATGGTACCGTGTAGAGGAATAATCACTCTGTGTCTGACCCCAGGAGAGTGTGATGGGACGGCGTGGAGGGAGATTCACTCTGTGTCACACCTCGGGTGCGTTTGATGGGACCGTGTAGAGGAATAATCACTCTGTGTCTGACACCGGGAGTGTTTGACGGTACCGTGTAGAGGAATAATCACTCTGTGTCTGACCCAGGGCGTGTGTGATGGTACCGTGTAGAGGAATAATCACTCAGTGTCTGACCCCGGGAGTGTGTGATGGGACGGTGTGGAGGGAGATTCACTCTGTGTCTGACCACGGGAGTGTTTGACGGGACCGTGTAGAGGAACAATCACTCTGTGTCTGACACCGGGAGTGTTTGACGGTACCGTGTAGAGGAATAATCACTCTGTGTCTGACCCAGGGCGTGTGTGATGGTACCGTGTAGAGGAATAATCACTCTGTGTCTGACCCCAGGAGAGTGTGATGGGACGGCGTGGAGGGAGATTCACTCTGTGTCACACCTCGGGTGCGTTTGATGGGACCGTGTAGAGGAATAATCACTCTGTGTCTGACCATTGGAGTGTGTGATGGGACGGTGCGGAGGGAGATTCACTCAGTGTCTGACCCCGGGAGTGTGTGATGGGACGGTGTGGAGGGAGATTCACTCTGTGTCTGACCACGGGAGTGTTTGACGGGACCGTGTAGAGGAACAATCACTCTGTGTCTGACACCGGGAGTGTTTGACGGTACCGTGTAGAGGAATAATCACTCTGTGTCTGACCCAGGGCGTGTGTGATGGTACCGTGTAGAGGAATAATCACTCTGTGTCTGACCCTAGGAGAGTGTGATGGGACGGCGTGGAGGGAGATTCACTCTGTGTCACACCTCGGGTGCGTTTGATGGGACCGTGTAGAGGAATAATCACTCTGTGTCTGACACCGGGAGTGTTTGACGGTACCGTGTAGAGGAATAATCACTCTGTGTCTGACCCAGGGCGTGTGTGATGGTACCGTGTAGAGGAATAATCACTCAGTGTCTGACCCCGGGAGTGTGTGATGGGACGGTGTGGAGGGAGATTCACTCTGTGTCTGACCACGGGAGTGTTTGACGGGACCGTGTAGAGGAACAATCACTCTGTGTCTGACACCGGGAGTGTTTGACGGTACCGTGTAGAGGAATAATCACTCTGTGTCTGACCCAGGGCGTGTGTGATGGTACCGTGTAGAGGAATAATCACTCTGTGTCTGACCCCAGGAGAGTGTGATGGGACGGCGTGGAGGGAGATTCACTCTGTGTCACACCTCGGGTGCGTTTGATGGGACCGTGTAGAGGAATAATCACTCTGTGTCTGACCATTGGAGTGTGTGATGGGACGGTGCGGAGGGAGATTCACTGTGTGTCTGACGCCGGGAGTGTGTGATGGGCGGTGTAGAGGGAGATTCACTCTGTGTCTGACCCAGCGCGTGTGTGATGGGACCGTGTAGAGGAATAATCACTCTGTGTCTGACCCCGGGAGTGTGTGATGGGACGGCGTGGAGGGAGATTCACTCTGTATCTGACCCCGGGAGTGTTTGATGGGACCGTGTAGAGGAATAATCTCTCTGTGTCTGACCCCGGGAGTGTGTGATGGGACGGCGTGGATGGAGATTCACTCTGTGTCTGACCCCGGGAGTGTTTGATGGGACCGTTTAGAGGAATAATCACTGTGAGTCTGACACACGGAGTGTTTGATGCTACCGTGTAGAGGAAAAATCACTGTGTGTCTGACCCCAGGAGAGTGTGATGGGACGGCGTGGAGGGAGATGCACTCTGTGACTGACACTGGCAGTGTTTGATCGGACCGTGTAGAGGAATAATCACTCTGTGTCTGACTCCGGGAGTGTGTGCTCGGACGGTGTGGAGGGTGGTTCACTATGTGTCTGATCCTGGGAGTGTGTGATGGGCGGTGTAGAGGGAGACTCCCTCTGTGTCTGACCCAGGGCGTGTATGATGGGACCGTGTAGAGGAATAATCACTCTGTGTCTGACCGCGGGAGTGTCTGAAGGGACGGTTTGGAGGGAGATTCACTGTGTCTGACCCCGGGAGTGTTTGATGGGACCGTGTAGAGGAATAATCACCCTGTTTCTGACCCCGGAAGTGTTTGATGGGACCGGGCAGAGGAATAATCACACTCTGCCAGACCACGGGAGTGTGTGATGGGACGGTGTGGAGGGAGATTCACTCTGTGTCTGACCACGGGAGTGTTTGACGGGACCGTGTAGAGGAACAATCACTCTGTGTCTGACACCGGGAGTGTTTGACGGTACCGTGTAGAGGAATAATCACTCTGTGTCTAACCCAGGGCGTGTGTGATGGTACCGTGTAGAGGAATAATCACTCTGTGTCTGACCCCAGGAGAGTGTGATGGGACGGCGTGGAGGGAGATTCACTCTGTGTCACACCTCGGGTGCGTTTGATGGGACCGTGTAGAGGAATAATCACTCTGTGTCTGACCATTGGAGTGTGTGATGGGACGGTGCGGAGGGAGATTCAGTCTTTGTCTGACCACGGGAGTGTTTGACGGGACCGTGTAGAGGAACAATCCTCTGTGTCTGACACCGGGAGTGTTTGACGGTACCGTGTAGAGGAATAATCACTCTGTGTCTGACCCAGGGCGTGTGTGATGGTACCGTGTAGAGGAATAATCACTCTGTGTCTGACCATTGGAGTGTGTGATGGGACGGTGCGGAGGGAGATTCACTGTGTGTCTGACCCCGGGACTGTGTGATGGGACGGTGTGGACGGAGATTCACTCTGTGTCTGAGCCCGGGAGTGTTTGATGGGACCGTGTAGAGCAATAATCACTCTGTGTCTGACCCCGGGAGAGTGTGATGGGACGGTGTGGAAGGAGATTCACACTGTGTCTGACACCTGGAGTGTGTGATGGTACCGATTAGAGGAATAATCAGTCTGTGTCTGACCCCGGAAGAGTTTGATGTGACCGTGTAGAGGAATAATGACTCTGTGTCTGACACCGGGTATGTTTGATGGGACCGTATAGAGGAATAATCTCTCTGTGTCTGACCCCGGGAATGTTTGATGGGACCGTGTAGAGGAATAATCTCTCTGTGTCTGACCCCGGGAGAGTTTGATGGGACGGTGTGGATTGAGATTCACTCTGTGTCTGACCCCGGGAGTGTTTGATGGGACCGTGTAGAGGACTAATCACTCTGTGTCTGACCCTGGGAGTGTGTGATGGAACGGTGTGGAGGGAGATTCACCCTGTATCTGACCCCGGGAGTGTATGCTGGGACCGTGTAGAGGAATAATCACTCTGTATTTGAGCACGGCAGTGTGTGATGTGACGGTGTAGAGGATTAATCACTCAGTGTCTGACCCCGGGTGAGTTTGATGGGAAGGTGTAGAGGAATATTCACTCTGTGTCTGACCCCGGGAATGTGTGATGGGCCGGCGTGGAGGGAGATTCACTCTGTGTCTGACCCTGGGAGTGTGTGATGGGACGGTGTGGAGGGAGATTCACCCTGTTTCTGACCCCGGGAGTGTTTGATGGGACCGGGCAGAGGAATAATCACACTCTGCCTGACCACGGGAGTGTGTGATGGGACGGTGTGGAGGGAGATTCACTCTGTGTCTGACCACGGGAGTGTTTGACGGGACCGTGTAGAGGAACAATCACTCTGTGTCTGACACCGGGAGTGTTTGACGGTACCGTGTAGAGGAATAATCACTCTGTGTCTGACCCAGGGCGTGTGTGATGGTACCGTGTAGAGGAATAATCACTCTGTGTCTGACCCCAGGAGAGTGTGATGGGACGGCGTGGAGGGAGATTCACTCTGTGTCACACCTCGGGTGCGTTTGATGGGACCGTGTAGAGGAATAATCACTCTGTGTCTGACCATTGGAGTGTGTGATGGGACGGTGCGGAGGGAGATTCAGTCAGTGTCTGACCCCGGGAGTGTGCGATGGGACGGTGTGGAGGGAGATTCACTCTGTGTCTGACCACGGGACTGTTTGACGGGACCGTGTAGAGGAACAATCACTCTGTGTCTGACACCGGGAGTGTTTGACGGTACCGTGTAGAGGAATAATCACTCTGTGTCTGACCTGGGGCGTGTGTGATGGTACCGTGTAGAGGAATAATCACTCTGTGTCTGACCCCAGGAGAGTGTGATGGGACGGTGTGGATATAAATTCACTCTGTGTCTGACCCCGGGGGTGATGGATGGGACGGGGTGGAGGGAGATTCAGTCTGTGTCTGACCCCGGGAGATTGTGATGGTACAGTGTAGAGGAATAATCGCTCTGTGTCTGACCCCCTCGAGTGTTTGATGGGACCGTGTAGAGGAATAATCACTCTGTGTCTGACCCCGGGAGTGTGTGATGGGACGGTGTGGACGGAGATTCAATCTGTGTCTATCCCAGGGAGTGTGTGATGTGCGGTGTAGAGGGAGACTCCCTCTGTGTCTGACCCAGGGCGTGTATGATGGGACCGTGTAGAGGAATAATCACTCTGTGTCTGACCGCGGGAGTGTCTGAAGGGACGGTTTGGAGGGAGATTCACCGTGTCTGACCCCGGGAGTGTTTGATGGGACCGTGTAGAGGAATAATCACCCTGTTTCTGACCCCGGAAGTGTTTGATGGGACCGGGCAGAGCAATAATCACACTCTGCCTGACCACGGGAGTGTGTGATGGGACGGTGTGGAGGGAGATTCACTCTGTGTCTGACCACGGGAGTGTTTGACGGGACCGTGTAGAGGAACAATCACTCTGTGTCTGACACCGGGAGTGTTTGACGGTACCGTGTAGAGGAATAATCACTCTGTGTCTGACCCAGGGCGTGTGTGATGGTACCGTGTAGAGGAATAATCACTCTGTGTCTGACCCCAGGAGAGTGTGATGGGACGGCGTGGAGAGAGATTCACTCTGTGTCACACCTCGGGTGCGTTTGATGGGACCGTGTAGAGGAATAATCACTCTGTGTCTGACCATTGGAGTGTGTGATGGGACGGTGCGGAGGGAGATTCAGTCAGTGTCTGACCCCGGGAGTGTGTGATGGGACGGTGTGGAGGGAGATTCACTCTGTGTCTGACCACGGGAGTGTTTGACGGGACCGTGTAGAGGAACAATCCTCTGTGTCTGACACCGGGAGTGTTTGACGGTACCGTGTAGAGGAATAATCACTCTGTGTCTGACCCAGGGCGTGTGTGATGGTACCGTGTAGAGGAATAATCACTCTGTCTGACCCCAGGAGAGTGTGATGGGACGGCGTGGAGGGAGATTCACTCTGTCACACCTCGGGTGCGTTTGATGGGACCGTGTAGAGGAATAATCACTCTGTGTCTGACCATTGGAGTGTGTGATGTGACGGTGCGGAGGGAGATTCACTGTGTGTCTGACCCCGGGACTGTGTGATGGGACGGTGTCGACGGAGATTCACTCTGTGTCTGAGCCAGGGAGTGTTTGATGGGACCGTGTAGAGCAATAATCACTCTGTGTCTGACACCGGGAGAGTGTGATGGGACGGTGTGGAAGGAGATTCACACTGTGTCTGACACCTGGAGTGTGTGATGGTACCGATTAGAGGAATAATCAGTCTGTGTCTGGCCCCGGAAGAGTTTGATGTGACCGTGTAGAGGAATAATGACTCTGTGTCTGACACCGGGTATGTTTGATGGGACCGTGTAGAGGAATAATCTCTCTGTGTCTGACCCCGGGAGTGTTTGATGGGACCGTGTAGAGGAATAATCTCTCTGTGTCTGACCCCGGGAGAGTTTGATGGGACGGTGTGGATTGAGATTCACTCTGTGTCTGACACCGGGAGTGTTGGATGGGACCGTGTAGAGGACTAATCACTCTGTGTCTGACCCTGGGAGTGTGTGATGGGACGGTGTGGAGGGAGATTCACCCTGTATCTGACCCCGGGAGTGTATGCTGGGACCGTGTAGAGGAATAATCACTCTGTGTTTGAGCACGGCAGTGTGTGATGTGACGGTGTAGAGGATTAATCACTCAGTGTCTGACCATGGGTGAGTTTGATGGGAAGGTGTAGAGGAATATTCACTCTGTGTCTGACCCCGGGAGTGTGTGATGGGACGGTGTGGAGGGAGATTCACCCTGTTTCTGACCCCGGGAGTGTTTGATGGGACGGTGTGGAGGGAGATTCAATCTGTGTCTGACCACGGGAGTGTTTGACGGTTCGTGTAGAGGAACAATCACTCTGTGTTTGACACTGGGAGTATTTGACGGTACCGTGTAGAGGAATAATCACTCTGTGTCTGACCCAGGGCGTGTGTGATGGTACCGTGTAGAGGAATAATCACTCTGTGTCTGACCCCAGGAGAGTGTGATGGGACGGCGTGGAGGGAGATTCACTCTGTGTCACACCTCGGGTGCGTTTGATGGGACCGTGTAGAGAAATAATCACTCTGTGTCTGACCATTGGAGTGTGTGATGGGACGGTGCGGAGGGAGATTCAGTCAGTGCCTGACCCCGGGAGTGTGTGATGGGACGGTGTGGACGGAGATTCACTCTGTGTCTGACACAGGGAGTGTGTGATGTGCGGTGTAGAGGAACATTCACTCTGTGTCTGTCCCCGGGAGTGTGAGATTGGACCGTGTAGAGCAATAATCGCTCTGTGTCTGTCCCCGGGAGTGTTTGATGGTATCGTGTAGAGTACTAATCACTCTGTGTCTGACCCCGGGAGTGTGTGATGGGACGGTGTGAATTGATATTCTCTCTGTGTCTGACCTAGGGACTGTTTGATGGGACCTTGTAGTAGAATAATCACTCTGTGACTTACCCCGGGAGTGTTTGATGGGACCGTGTAGAGGAATAATCACTCTGTGTCTGACCCCCGGGAGCGTTTAAAGGGACCGTGTAGAGGAATAATCACTCTGTGTCTGACCCCGGGAGAGTTTGATGGGGCAGTGTAGAGGAATAATCACTCTGTGTCTGACCCCGTGAGTGTTTGATGGGACCGTGTAGAGGAATATTCACACTGTGTCTGACCCCGGCAGTGTTTGATGGGACCGTGTTGAGGAATAATCCCTCTGTGTATGACCCAGGGAGTGTGTGATGGGACCGTGTGGAGGGAGATTTACTCTGTGTCTGACCCCGGGAGTGGGTGATGGGCGGTGAAGAGGAATAATCACTCTGTGTCTGACCCCGGGAGTGTGTGATGGGACGGTGTGGAGGGAGATTCAATCTGTGTGTGTCCCCGGGAGTGTTTGATGGGACCTTGTGGAGGGAGATTCACTCTGTGTGTGACCCCGGCAGTGTTTGATTGGACAGTGTAGAGTTATAATCACTCTGTGTCTGACCCCGGGAGTGTTTGATGGGACGGTGTGGAGGGAGATTCAGTATGTGTCTGACCCCGGAAGTGTGTGATGGGACGATTTGCAGGGAGATTCACTCTGTGTCTGACCCAGGGAGTGTGTGATGTGCGGTGTAGAGGAACATTCACTCTGTGTCTGACCCCGGGAGTGTGAGATGGGACCGCGTAGAGCAATATTCACTCTGTGTCTGACCCCGGGAGTGTTTGATGGTATCGTGTAGAGGAATAATCTCTCTGTGTCTGACCCCGGGAGTGTTTGATGGTATCGTTTAGAGGAATAATCTCTCTGTGTCTGACCCCGGGACTGTTTGATGGGACCTGCTAGTGGAATATTCACTCTGTGTCTGACCCCCGGGAGTGTTTGATGGGACCGTGTAGAGGAATAATCACTCTGTCTCTGACCCTGGGCGTGTATGATGGGATCGTGTAGAGGAATAATCACTCTGTGTCTGACCGCGGGAGTGTCTGAAGGGACGGTTTGGAGGGAGATTCACTGTGTCTGACCCCGGGAGTGTTTGATACGACCGTGTAGAGGAATAATCACTCTGTGTCTGACCCCGGGAGTGTGTGATGGGCCGGCGTGCAGTTAGATTCACTCTGTGTCTGACCCCGGGTGAGTTTGATGTGAAGGTGTAGAGGAATAATCACTCTGTGCCTGACCCGGGAGTGTGTGATGGGACGGTGTGGATATAAATTCACTCCGTGTCTGACCCCGGGAGTGATGGATGGGACGGGGTGGAGGGAGATTCAGTCTGTGTCTGACCCCGGGAGATTGTGATGGTACAGTGTAGAGGAATAATCGCTCTGTGTCTGACCCCCTCGAGTGTTTGATGGGACCGTGTAGAGGAATAATCACTCTGTGTCTGACCCCGGGAGTGTGTGATGGGACGGTGTGGACGGAGATTCACTCTGTGTCTATCCCAGGGAGTGTGTGATGTGCGGTGTAGAGGAACATTCACTCTGTGTCTGACCCCGGGAGTGTGAGATTGGACCGTGTAGAGCAAAAATCGCTCTGTGTCTGACCCCGGGAGTGTTTGATGGTATCGTGTAGAGGAATAATCTCTCTGTGTCTGACCCCGGGAGTGTTTGATGGTATCGTGTAGAGGAATAATCGCTCTGTGTCTGACCACGGGAGTGTGTGATGGGACGGTGTGAATTGAGATTCACTCTGTGTCTGACCCCGGGACTGTTTGATGGGACCTTGTAGTAGAATAATCACTCTGTGTCTTACCCCGGGAGTGTTTGATGGGACCGTGTAGAGGAATAATCACTGTGTGTCTGACACTTGGGAGCGTTTGATGGGACCGTGTAGAGGAATAATCACTCTGTGTCTGACCCCGGGAGAGTTTGATTGGGCCGTGTAGAGGAATAATCACTCTGTGTCTGACCCCGTGAGTGTTTGATGGGACTGTGTAGATGAATATTCACTCTGTGTCTGACTCCGGGAGTTTGTGATGGGACGGTGTTGAAGGAGATTCACACTGCGTCTGACACCGGGAGTGTGTGATGGAACAGTGTAGAGGAATAATCGCTCTGTGTCTGACCCCCGGGAGTGTTTGATGGGACCGTATAGAGGAATAATCACTCTGTGTCTGACCACGGGAGTGTGTGATGGGACGGTGTGAATTGAGATTCACTCTGTGTCTGACCCCGGGACTGTTGGATGGGACCTTGTAGTAGAATAATCACTCTGTGTCTTACCGCGGGAGTGTTTGATGGGACCGTGTAGAGGAATAATCACTCTGTGTCTGACCCCGGGAGAGTTTGATGGGACCGTGGAGATGAATATTCACTCTGTGTCTGACCCCGGGAGTTTGTGATGGGACGGTGTTGAAGGAGATTCACACTGCGTCTGACCCCGGGAGTGTGTGATGATACAGTGTAGAGGTATAATCGCTCTGTGTCAGACCCCCGGGACTGTTTGATGGGACCGTGTAGAGGAATAATCACTCTGTGTCTGACCCCGGGAGAGTGTGATGGGACGGTGTGGACGGAGATTCACTCTGTGTCTGACACAGGGAGTGTGTGATGTGCGGTGTAGAGGAACATTCACTCTGTGTCTGACCCCGGGAGTGTGAGATTGGACCGTGTAGAGCAATAATCGCTCTGTGTCTGTCCCCGGGAGTGTTTGATGGTATCGTGTAGAGTACTAATCACTCTGTGTCTGACCCCGGGAGTGTGTGATGGGACGGTGTGAATTGAGATTCTCTCTGTGTCTGACCCAGGGACTGTTTGATGGGACCTTGTAGTAGAATAATCACTCTGTGTCTTACCCCGGGAGTGTTTGATGGGACCGTGTAGAGGAATAATCACTCTGTGTCTGACCCCCGGGAGCGTTTGATGGGACCGTGTAGAGGAATAATCACTCTGTGTCTGACCCCGGGAGAGTTTGATGGGGCAGTGTAGAGGAATAATCACTCTGTGTATGACCCAGGGAGTGTGTGATGGGACCGTGTGGAGGGAGATTTACTCTGTGTCTGACCCCGGGAGTGGGTGATGGGCGGTGAAGAGGAATAATCACTCTGTGTCTGACCCCGGGAGTGTGTGATGGGACGGTGTGGAGGGAGATTCAATCTGTGTGTGTCCCCGGGAGTGTTTGATGGGACCTTGTGGAGGGAGATTCACTCTGTGTGTGACCCCGGCAGTGTTTGATTGGACCGTGTAGAGTTATAATCACTCTGTGTCTGACACCGGGAGTGTATGATGGGACGGTGTGGATATAAATTCACTCTGTGTTTGACCCCGGGAGTGTTTGATGGGACGGTGTGGAGGGAGATTCAGTATATGTCTGACACCGGAAGTGTGTGATGGGACGATTTGCAGGGAGATTCACTCTGTGTCTGACCCAGGGAGTGTGTGATGTGCGGTGTAGAGGAACATTCACTCTGTGTCTGACCCCGGGAGTGTGAGATGGGACCGCGTAGAGCAATATTCTCTCTGTGTCTGACCCCGGGAGTGTTTGATGGTATCGTGTAGAGGAATAATCTCTCTGTGTCTGACCCCGGGAGTGTGTCATGATACAGTGTAGAGGTATAATCGCTCTGTGTCAGACCGCCGGGACTGTTTGATGGGACCGTGTAGAGGAATAATCACTCTGTGTCTGACCCCGGGAGAGTGTGATGGGACGGTGTGGAGGGAGATTCAATCTGTGTGTGTCCCCGGGAGTGTTTGATGGGACCTTGTGGAGGGAGATTCACTCAGTGTGTGACCCCGGCAGTGTTTGATTGGACCGTGTAGAGTTATAATCACTCTGTGTCTGACCCCGGGAGTGTATGATGGGACGGTGTGGATATAAATTCACTCTGTGTTTGACCCCGGGAGTGTTTGATGGGACGGTGTGGAGGGAGATTCAGTATGTGTCTGACCCCGGAAGTGTGTGATGGGACGATTTGCAGGGAGATTCACTCTGTGTCTGACCCAGGGAGTGTGTGATGTGCGGTGTAGAGGAACATTCACTCTGTGTCTGACCCCGGGAGTGTTTGATGGTATCGTGTAGAGGAATAATCTCTCTGTGTCTGACCCCGGGAGTGTTTGATGGTATCGTTTAGAGGAATAATCTCTCTGTGTCTGACCCCGGGACTGTTTGATGGGACCTGCTAGTGGAATATTCACTCTGTGTCTGACCCCGGGGAGTGTTTGATGGGACTGTGTAGAGGAATAATCACTCTGTCTCTGACCCCGGGAGTGTGTGATGGGACGGTGTGGAGGGAGATTCACCCTGTGTCTGACCCCGGGAGTGTTTGATGGAACCGTGTAGAGGAATAATCACTCTGTGTTTGACCACGGGAGTGTGTGATGCGTCGGTGTAGAGGATTAATCACTCTGTGTCTGACCACCGGAGTGTGTGATGGGACGGTGTGGAGGCAGATTCACTCTGTGTCTGACGCCGGGAGTGTTTGATGGGACCGTGTAGAGGAATAATATCTCTGTGTCTGACCACGGGAGTGTGTGATGGGACGGTGTGGAGTGAGATTCACTCTGTGTCTGACCCAGGGTGTGTATGATGGGACGGTGTGGATATAAATTCACTCTGTGTCTGACCACGGGAGTGTTTGATGGGACGGTGTGGAGGGAGATTCAGTTTGTGTCTGACCCCGGAGTGTGTGATGGTACAGTGTAGAGGAATAATCGCTCTGTGTCTGACCCCCGGGAGTGTTTGATGGGACCGTGTAGAGGAATAATCACTCTGTGTCTGACCCCGGGAGTGTGTGATGGTACAGTGTAGAGGAATAATCGCTCTGTGTCTGACCCCCGGGAGTGTTTGATGGTATCGTGTAGAGGAATAATCTCTCTGTGTCTGACCCCGGGAGTGTTTGATGGTATCGTGTAGAGGAATAATCTCTCTGTGTCTGACCCCGGGAGTGTTTGATGGTATCGTGAAGAGGAATAATCGCTCTGTGTCTGACCACGGGAGTTTGTGATGGGACAGTGTGAATTGAGATTCACTCTGTGTCTGACCTAGGGACTGTTTGATGGGACCTTGTAGAGGAATAATCACTATGTGTCTGACCCGCGAGAGCGTTTGATGGGACCGTGTAGAGGAATAATCACTCTGTGCCTGACCCCGGGAGAGTTTGATCGGGCCGTGTAGAGGAATATTCACTCTGTGTCTGACCCCGTGAGTGTTTGATGGGACCGTGTAGAGGAATATTCACTCTGTGTCTGACCCCGGGAGTTTGTGATGGGACGGTGTTGAAGGAGATTCACACTGCGTCTGACCCCGGGAGTGTGTGATGGTACAGTGTAGAGGAATAATCACTCTGTGTCTGATCCCCGGGAGTGTTTGATGGGACCGTGTAGCGGAATAATCACTCTGTGTCTGAACTAGGGACTGTTTGATGGGACCTTGTAGTAGAATAATCACTCTGTGTCTGACCACGGGAGTGTGTGATGGGACGGTGTGGACGGAGATTCACTCTGTGTCTGACCCAGGGAGTGTGTGATGTGCGGTGTAGAGGAACATTCACTCTGTGTCTGACCCCGGGAGAGTGAGATTGGACAGTGTAGGGCAATAATCGCTCTGTGTCTGTCCCCGGGAGTGTTTGATGGTATCGTGAAGAGGAATAATCTCTCAGTGTTTGACCCCGGGAGTGTGTGATGGGACGGTGTGAATTGAGATTCTCTCTGTGTCTTACCCCGGGAGTATTTGATGGGACCGTGTAGAGGAATAATCACTCTGTGTCTGACCCCCGGCAGCGTTTGATGGGACCGTTTAGTGGCATAATCACTGTGTCTGACCCCGGGAGAGTGTGATGGGCCGGCGTGGAGGGAGATTCACTCTTGTCTGACCCCGGGAGTGTTTGATGGGACCGTGTAGAGGAATAATCACTCTGTGTCTGACCCCGTGAGTGTTTGATGGGACCGTGTAGAGGAATAATCACTCTGTGTCTGACCCCGGGTGAGTTTGATTGGACCGTGTAGAGGAATAATCACTCTGTTTCTGACCCCGGGAGTGTGTGATGGGCCGACGTGGAGGGAGATTCACTCTGTGTCTGACCCCGTGAGTGTTTGATGGGACCGTGTAGTGGAATATTCACACTGTGTCTGACCCCGGCAGTGTTTGATGGGACCGTGTTGAGGAATAATCCCTCTGTGTATGACCCAGGGAGTGTGTGATGGGACCGTGTGGAGTGAGATTTACTCTGTGTCTGACCCCGGGAGTGGGTGATGGGCGGTGAAGAGGAATAATCACTCTGTGTCTGGCCCCGGGAGTGTGTGATGGTACAGTGTAGAGGAATAATCGCTCTGTGTCTGACCCCCGGGAGTGTTTGATGGGACCGTGTGGAGGGAGATTCACCCTGTGTCTGACCCCGGGAGTGTTTGATGGAACCGTGTAGAGGAATAATCACTCTGTGTTTGACCACGGGAGTGTGTGATGCGTCTGTGTAGAGGATTAATCACTCTGTGTCTGACCACCGGAGTGTGTGATGGGACGGTGTGGAGGCAGATTCACTCTGTGTCTGACGCAGGGAGTGTTTGATGGGACCGTGTAGAGGAATAATCACTCTATGTCTGACCACGGGAGTGTGTGATGGGACGGTGTGGTGGGAGATTCACTCTGTGTCTGACCCAGGGTGTGTATGATGGGAAGGTGTGGATATAAATTCACTCTGTGTCTGACCACGGGAGTGTTTGATGGGACGGTGTGGAGGGAGATTCAGTCTGTCTCTGACCCCGGGAGTGTGTGATGGTACAGTGTAGAGGAATAATCGCTCTGTGTCTGACACCCGGGAGTGTTTGATGGGACAGTGTAGAGGAATAATCACTCTGTGTCTGACCCCGGGAGTGTGTGATGGGACGGTGTGGACGGAGATTCACTCTGTGTCTATCCAAGGGAGTGTGTGATGTGCGGTGTAGAGGAACATTCACTCTGTGTCTGACCCCCGAGAGCGTTTGATGGGACCGTGTAGAGGAATAATTACTCTGTGTCAGACCCCCGAGAGCGTTTGATGGGACCGTATAGAGGAATTATCACTCTGTGCCTGACCCCGGGAGAGTTTGATCGGGCCGTGTAGAGGAATAATCACTCTGTGTCTGACCCCGTGAGTGTTTGATGGGACCGTGTAGAGGAATATTCACTCTGTGTCTGACCCCGGGAGTTTGTGATGGGACGGTGTTGAAGGAGATTCACACTGCGTCTCACCCCGGGGGTGTGTGATGGTACAGTGTAGAGGAATAATCGCTCTGTGTCTGACACCCGGGAGTGTTTGATGGGACAGTGTAGAGGAATAATCACTCTGTGTCTGACCCCGGGAGTGTGTGATGGGACGGTGTGGACGGAGATTCACTCTGTGTCTATCCAAGGGAGTGTGTGATGTGCGGTGTAGAGGAACATTCACTCTGTGTCTGACCCCCGAGAGCGTTTGATGGGACCGTGTAGAGGAATAATTACTCTGTGTCAGACCCCCGAGAGCGTTTGATGGGACCGTATAGAGGAATTATCACTCTGTGCCTGACCCCGGGAGAGTTTGATCGGGCCGTGTAGAGGAATAATCACTCTGTGTCTGACCCCGTGAGTGTTTGATGGGACCGTGTAGAGGAATATTCACTCTGTGTCTGACCCCGGGAGTTTGTGATGGGACGGTGTTGAAGGAGATTCACACTGCGTCTCACCCCGGGGGTGTGTGATGGTACAGTGTAGAGGAATAATCGCTCTGTGTCTGACCCCCGGGAGTGTTTGATGGGACCGTGGAGAGGAATAATCACTCTGTGTCTGACCACGGGAGTGTGTGATGGGACGGTGTGGACGGAGATTCACTCTGTGTCTGACCCAGGGAGTGTGTGATGTGCGGTGTAGAGGAACATTCACTCTGTGTCGGCCCACGGGAGAGTGATATTGGACCGTGTAGAGCAATAATCGCCCTGTGTCTGTCCCCGGGATTGTTTGATGGTATCGTGTAGAGGAATAATCTCTCTGTGTCTGACCCCGGGAGTGTTTGATGGTATCGTGAAGAGGAATAATCTCTCTGTGTCTGACCCCGGGAGTGTGTGATGGGACGGTGTGAATTGAGATTCACTCTGTGTCTGACCCCGGGACTGTTTGATGGGACCTTGTAGTAGAATAATCACTCTGTGTCTGACCCCTGGGAGAGTTTGATGGGGCCGTGTAGAGGAATAATCACTCTGTGTCTGACCCCGGCAGTGTTTGATGGGACCGTGTTGAGGAATAATCCCTCTGCGTATAACCCAGGGAGTGTGTGATGGGACCGTGGGTAGGGAGATTTACTCTGTGTCTGACCCCGGGAGTGCGTGATGGGCGGTGTAGAGGAATAATCACTCTGTGTCTGACCCAGGGAGTGTTTGCTGGAACCGTGTAGAGGAATAATCACTCTGTGTCTGACCCACGGAGAGTGTGATGGGACGGCATGGAGGGAGATTCACTCTGTGTCTGACCCCGAGAGAGTTTGATCGGACCTTGTAGTGGAATAATCACTCTGTGTCTTACCACGGGAGAGTGTGATGGGACGGCATGGAGGGAGATTCACTCTGTGTCTGACCCCGAGAGAGTTTGATCGGACCGTGCAGAGGAATAATCACTGTGTGTCTGACCCACGGAGTGTTTGATTGTACAGTGTAGAGGAATATTCGCTCTGTGTCTGACCCCCGGGAGTGTTTGATGGGACCCTGTAGAGGAATAATCAGTCTGTGTCTGACCCCGGGAGTGTGTGATGGGACGGTGTGGACGGAGATTCACTCTGTGTCTGACCCCGGGACTGTTTGATGGGACCTTGTAGTGGAATAATCACTCTGTGTCTTACCACGGGAGAGTGTGATGGGACGGCATGGAGGGAGATTCACTCTGTGTCTGACCCCGAGAGAGTTTGATCGGACCGTGCAGAGGAATAATCACTGTGTGTCTGACCCACGGAGTGTTTGATTGTACAGTGTAGAGGAATATTCGCTCTGTGTCTGACCCCCGGGAGTGTTTGATGGGACCCTGTAGAGGAATAATCAGTCTGTGTCTGACCCCGGGAGTGTGTGATGGGACGGTGTGGACGGAGATTCACTCTGTGTCTGACCCCGGGAGTGTTTGATGGGACCGTGTAGATCAATAATCACTCTGTGTCTGACCCCGGGAGTGTGTGATGGGACGGTGTGGAGGGAGATTCGCCCTGTGTCTGACCCCGGGAGTGTTTGATGGAACCGTGTAGAGGAATAATCACTCTCTGTTTGACCACGGGAGTGTGTGATGCGTCGGTGTAGAGGATTAATCACGCTGTGTCTGACCACCGGAGTGTGTGATGGGACGGTGTGGAGGGAGATTCACCCTGTGTCTGACCCCGGGAGTGTTTGATGGAACCGTGTAGAGGAATAATCAATCTCTGTTTGACCACGGGAGTGTGTGATGCGTCGGTGTAGAGGATTAATCACTCTGTGTCTGACCACCGGAGTGTGTGATGGGACGGGGTGGAGGGAGATTCACTCTGTGTCTGACCCCGGGAGTGTTTGATGGGACCGTGTAGAGGAATAATCCCTCTGTCTGACCCCGGGAGTGTTTGATTGGACCGTGTAGAGGTATAATCACTCTGTGTCTGACCCCGGGAGTGTATGATGGGACGGTGTGGATATAAATTCACTCTGTGTCTGACCCCGGGAGTGTTTGATGGGACGGTGTGGAGGGAGATTCTCTCTGAGTCTGACCCAGGGAGTGTGTGATGTGCGGTGTAGAGGAACATTCACTCTGTGTCTGACCCCGGGAGTGTGAGATGGGACCGTGTAGAGCAATAATCACTCTGAGTCTGACCCCGGGAGTGTTTGATGGTATCGATTAGAGGAATAATCTCTCTGTGTCAGACCCCGGGAGTGTGTGCTGGGACGTTGTGGATTGAGAATCACTCTGTGTCTGACCCCGGGACTGTTTGATGGGACCTTGTAGTGGAATAATCACTCTGTGTCTTACCACGGGAGTGTGTGATGGGACGGTGTTGAAGGAGATTCACACTGTGTCTGACCCCGGCAGCGTTGATGGGACCGTGTTGAGGAATAATCCCTCTGTGTATGACCCAGGGAGTGTGTGATGGGACCGTGTGGAGGGAGATTCACTCTGTGTCTGACCCCGGAGTGCGTGATGGGCGGTGTAGAGTAATAATCACTCTGTGTCTGACCCCCGGGAGTTTGTGACGAGACCTTGTGGAGGGAGATTCACTCTGTGTCTGACAGCGGGAGTGTTTGCTGGAACCGTGTAGAGGAATAATCACTCTGTCTGACCCCGGGAGTGTTTCATGGGACCGTGTAGAGGAATAATCACTCTGTGTCTGATCACCGGGAGCGTTTGATGGGACCGTGTCGAGGAATAATCACTCTGTTTCTGACCCGGGAGAGTTTGATGGGGCAGTGTAGAGGAATAATCACTCTGTGTCTGACCCCGTGAGTGTTTGATGGGACCGTGTAGTGGAATATTCACACTGTGTCTGACCCCGGCAGTGTTTGATGGGACCGTGTCGAGGAATAATCACTCTGCGTCTGAACCCGGGAGTGTTTGATGGGACGGTGTGGACGGAGGTTCACTTTGTGTCTGACCCCGGGAGTGTTTGATGGGACTGTGTAGAGGAATAATCACTCTGTTTCTTACCCCGGGAGTGTTTGATGGGACCGTGTAGAGGAATAATCACTCTGTGTCTGACCCCGTGAGTGTTTGATGGGACCGTGTAGAGGAATATTCACTCTGTGTCTGACCCCGGGAGTTTGTGATGGGACGGTGTTGAAGTAGATTCACACTGTGTCTGACCCCGGGAGTGTGTGATGGTACAGTGTAGAGGAATAATCGCTCTGTGTCTGACCCCCGGGAGTGTTTGATGGGACCGTGTCGAGGAATAATCACTCTGTGTCTGAACCCGGGAGTGTGTGATGGGACTGTGTGGACGGAGATTCACTCTGTGTCTGACCCCGGGAGTGTGTGATGGTACCGTGTAGAGGAATAATCACTCTGTGTCTGACCACGGAAGAGTCTGATGTGACCTTGTAGAGGAATAATCAATCTGTGTCTGACCCCGGGAGTGTGTGATGGGACGGTGTGGACGGAGATTCACTCTGTACCTATCCCAGGGAGTGTGTGATGTGCGGTGTAGAGGAACATTCACTCTGTGTCTGACCCCGGGAGTGTTTGATGGTATCGTGTAGAGGAATAATCTCTCTGTGTCTGACCCCGGGAGTGTTTGATGGTACAGTGTAGAGGAATAATCTCTCTGTGTCTGACCACGGGACTTTGTGATGGGACAGTGTGAATTGAGATTCACTCTGTGTCTGACCTAGGGACTGTTTGATGGGACCTTGTAGTAGAATAATCACTCTGTGTCTTACCCCGGGAGTGTTTGATGGGACCGTGTAGAGGAATAATCACTCTGTGTCTGACCCGCGAGAGCGTTTGATGGGACCGTGTAGAGGAATAATCACTCTGTGCCTGACCCCGGGAGAGTCTGATCGGGCCGTGTAGAGGAATAATCACTCTGTGTCTTACCCCGTGAGTGTTTGATGGGACCGTGTAGAGGAATATACACTCTGTGTCTGACCCCGGGAGTTTGTGATGGGACGGTATTGAAGGAGATTCACACTGCGTCTGACCCCGGGAGTGTGTGATGGTACAGTGTAGAGGAATAATCGCTCTGTGTCTGACCCCCGGGACTGTTTGATGGGACCGTGTAGAGGAATAATCACACTGTGTCTGACCACGGGAGTGTGCGATGGGACGGTGTGGACGGAGATTCACTCTGTGTCTGACCCAGGGAGTGTGTGATGTGCGGTGTAGAGGAACATTCACTCTGTGTCTGACCCCGGGAGAGTGAGATTGGACAGTGTAGAGCAATAATCGCTCTGTGTCTGTCCCCGGGAGTGTTTGATGGTATCGTGAAGAGGAATAATCTCTCAGTGTCTGACCCCGGGAGTGTGTGATGGGACGGTGTGAATTGAGATTCTCTCTGTGTCTGACCCAGGGACTGTTTGATGGGACCTTGTAGTAGAATAATCACTCTGTGTCTTACCCCGGGAGTATTTGATGGGACCGTGTAGAGGAATAATCACTCTGTGTCTTACCCCGGGAGTGTTTGATGGGACCGTGTAGAGGAATAATCACTCTGTGTCTGACCCCCGGGAGCGTTTGATGGGACCGTGTAGAGGAATAATCACTCTGTGTCTGACCCCGGGAGAGTTTGATGGGGCAGTGTAGAGGAATAATCTCTCTGTGTCTGACCCCGTGAGTGTTTGATGGGACCGTGTAGAGGAATATTCACACTGTGTATGACCCAGGGAGTGTGTGATGGGACCGTGTGGAGGGAGATTTACTCTGTGTCTGACCCCGGGAGTGGGTGATGGGCGGTGAAGAGGAATAATCACTCTGTGTCTGACCCCGGGAGTGTGTGATGGGACGGTGTGGAGGGAGATTCAATCTGTGTGTGTCCCCGGGAGTGTTTGATGGGACCTTGTGGAGGGAGATTCACTCTGTGTGTGACCCCGGAGTGTTTGATTGGACCGTGTAGAGTTATAATCACTCTGTGTCTGACACCGGGAGTGTATGATGGGACGGTGTGGAGGGAGATTCAATCTGTGTGTGTCCCCGGGAGTGTTTGATGGGACCTTGTGGAGGGAGATTCACTCTGTGTGTGACCCCGGAGTGTTTGATTGGACCGTGTAGAGTTATAATCACTCTGTGTCTGACCCCGGGAGTGTTTGATTGGACGGTGTGGAGTTATAATCTCTCTGTGTCTGACCCCGGGAGTGTTTGATTGGTCCGTGTAGAGTTATAATCTCTCTGTGTCTGACCCCGGGAGTGTTTGATTGGACCGTGTAGAGTTATAATCACTCTGTGTCTGACACCGGGAGTGTATGATGGGACGGTGTGGATATAAATTCACTCTGTGTTTGACCCCGGGAGTGTTTGATGGGACCGTGTAGAGGAACATTCACTCTGTGTCTGACCCCGGGAGTGTTTGATGGTATCGTGTAGAGGGATAATCTCTCTGTGTCTGACCCCGGGAGTGTGTGATGATACAGTGTAGAGGTATAATCGCTCTGTGTCAGACCCCCGGGACTGTTTGATGGGACCGTGTAGAGGAATAATCACTCTGTGTCTGACCCCTGGAGAGTGTGATGGGACGGTGTGGACGGAGATTCACTCTGTGTCTGACACAGGGAGTGTGTGATGTGCGGTGTAGAGGAACATTCACTCTGTGTCTGACCCCGGGAGTGTGAGATTGGACCGTGTAGAGCAATAATCGCTCTGTGTCTGTCCCCGGGAGTGTTTGATGGTATCGTGTAGAGTACTAATCACTCTGTGTCTGACCCCGGGAGTGTGTGATGGGACGGTGTGAATTGAGATTCTCTCTGTGTCTGACCCAGGGACTGTTTGATGGGACCTTGTAGTAGAATAATCACTCTGTGTCTTACCCCGGGAGTGTTTGATGGGACCGTGTAGAGGAATAATCACTCTGTGTCTGACCCGCGAGAGCGTTTGATGGGACCGTGTAGAGGAATAATCACTCTGTGCCTGACCCCGGGAGAGTTTGATGGGACCGTGTTGAGGAATAATCCCTCTGTGTATGACCCAGGGAGTGTGTGATGGGAGCGTGTGGAGGGAGATTTACTCTGTGTCTGACCCCGGGAGTGGGTGATGGGCGGTGAAGAGGAATAATCACTCTGTGTCTGACAACGGGAGTGTGTGATGGGACGGTGTAGAGGGAGATTCAATCTGTGTGTGTCCCCGGGAGTGTTTGATGGGACCTTGTGGAGGGAGATTCACTCTGTGTGTGACCCCGGCAGTGTTTGATTGGACCGTGTAGAGTTATAATCACTCTGTGTCTGACACCGGGAGTGTATGATGGGACGGTGTGGATATAAATTCACTCTGTGTTTGACCCCGGGAGTGTTTGATGGGACGGTGTGGAGGGAGATTCACTCTGTGTCTGACCCAGGGAGTGTGTGATGTGCGGTGTAGAGGAACATTCACTCTGTGTCTGACCCCGGGAGTGTGAGATGGGACCGCGTAGAGCAATAATCACTCTGTGTCTGACCCCGGGAGTGTTTGATGGTATCGTTTAGAGGAATAATCTCTCTGTGTCTGACCCCGGGACTGTTTGATGGGAACTGGTAGTGGAATATTCACTCTGTGTCTGACCCCCGGGAGTGTTTGATGGGACCGTGTGGAGGGAGATTCACCCTGTGTCTGACCCCGGGAGTGTTTGATGGAACCGTGTAGAGGAATAATCACTCTGTGTTTGACCACGGGAGTGTGTGATGCGTCGGTGTAGAGGATTAATCACTCTGTGTCTGACCACCGGAGTGTGTGATGGGACGGTGTGGAGGCAGATTCACTCTGTGTCTGACGCAGGGAGTGTTTGATGGGACCGTGTAGAGGAATAATCACTCTATGTCTGACCACGGGATTGTGTGATGGGACGGTGTGGAGGGAGATTCACTCTGTGTCTGACCCAGGGTGTGTATGATGGGACGGTGTGGATATAAATTCACTCTGTGTCTGACCACGGGAGTGTTTGATGGGACGGTGTTGAAGGAGATTCACACTGGGTCTCACCCCGGGGGTGTGTGATGGTACAGTGTAGAGGAATAATCGCTCTGTGTCTGACCCCCGGGAGTGTTTGATGGGACCGTGTAGAGGAATAATCACTCTGTGTCTGACCACGGGAGTGTGTGATGGGACGGTGTGGACGGAGATTCACTCTGTGTCTGACCCAGGGAATGTGTGATGTGCGGTGTAGAGGAACATTCACTCTGTGTCGGCCCACGGGAGAGTGATATTGGACCGTGTAGAGCAATAATCGCCCTGTGTCTGTCCCCGGGAGTGTTTGATGGTATCGTGTAGAGGAATAATCTCTCTGTGTCTGACCCCGGGAGTGTTTGATGGTATCGTGAAGAGGAATAATCTCTCTGTGACTGACCCCGGGAGTGTGTGATGGGACGGTGTGAATTGAGATTCACTCTGTGTCTGACCCCGGGACTGTTTGATGGGACCTTGTAGTAGAATAATCACTCTGTGTCTGACCCCTGGGAGAGTTTGATGGGGCCGTATAGAGGAATAATCACTCTGTGTCTGACCCCGGCAGTGTTTGATGGGACCGTGTGTAGGGAGATTTACTCTGTGTCTGACCCCGGGAGTGCGTGATGGGCGGTGTAGAGGAATAATCACTCTGTGTCTGACCCAGGGAGTGTTTGCTGGAACCGTGTAGAGGAATAATCACTCTGTGTCTGACCCCCGGAGAGTGTGATGGGACGGCATGGAGGGAGATTCACTCTGTGTCTGACCCCGAGAGAGTTTGATCGGACCGTGCAGAGGAATAATCACTGTGTGTCTGACCCACGGAGTGTTTGATTGTACAGTGTAGAGGAATATTCGCTCTGTGTCTGACCCCCGGGAGTGTTTGATGGGACCCTGTAGAGGAATAATCAGTCTGTGTCTGACCCCGGGAGTGTGTGATGGGACGGTGTGGACGGAGATTCACTCTGTGTCTGACCCCGGGAGTGTTTGATGGGACCGTGTAGATCAATAATCACTCTGTGTCTGACCCCGGGAGTGTGTGATGGGACGGTGTGGAGGGAGATTCGCCCTGTGTCTGACCCCGGGAGTGTTTGATGGAACCGTGTAGAGGAATAATCACTCTCTGTTTGACCACGGGAGTGTGTGATGCGTCGGTGTAGAGGATTAATCACGCTGTGTCTGACCACCGGAGTGTGTGATGGGACGGTGTGGAGGGAGATTCACCCTGTGTCTGACCCCGGGAGTGTTTGATGGAACCGTGTAGAGGAATAATCACTCTCTGTTTGACCACGGGAGTGTGTGATGCGTCGGTGTAGAGGATTAATCACTCTGTGTCTGACCCCGGGAGTGTTTGATGGGACCGAGTAGAGGAATAATCCCTCTGTCTGACCCCGGGAGTGTTTGATTGGACCGTGTAGAGGTATAATCACTCTGTGTCTGACCCCGGGAGTGTATGATGGGACGGTGTGGATATAAATTCACTCGGTGTCTGACCCCGGGAGTGTTTGATGGGACGGTGTGGAGGGAGATTCTCTCTGAGTCTGACCCAGTGAGTGTGTGATGTGCGGTGTAGAGGAACATTCACTCTGTGTCTGACCCCGGGAGTGTGAGATGGGACCGTGTAGAGCAATAATCACTCTGTGTCTGATCACCGGGAGCGTGTGATGGGACGTTGTGGATTGAGAATCACTCTGTTTCTGACCCGGGAGAGTTTGATGGGGCAGTGTAGAGGAATAATCACTCTGTGTCTGACCCCGTGAGTGTTTGATGGGACCGTGTAGTGGAATATTCACACTGTGTCTGACCCCGGCAGTGTTTGATGGGACCGTGTCGAGGAATAATCACTCTGCGTCTGAACCCGGGAGTGTTTGATGTGACCGTGTGGACGGAGATTCACTTTGTGTCTGACCCCGGGAGTGTTTGATGGGACTGTGTAGAGGAATAATCACTCTGTTTCTTACCCCGGGAGTGTTTGATGGGACCGTGTGGAGGAATAATCACTCTGTGTCTGACCCCCGGGAGCTTTTGATGGGACCGTGTAGAGGAATAATCACTCTGTGTCTGACCCCGGTAGAGTTTGATGGGGCCGTGTAGAGGAATAATCACTCTGTGTCTGACCCCGTGAGTGTTTGATGGGACCGTGTAGAGGAATAATCACTCTGTGTCTGACCCCGGGAGTGTGTGATGGTACAGTGTAGAGGAATAATCGCTCTGTGTCTGACCCCGGGAGTGTGTGATGATACAGTGTAGAGGTATAATCGCTCTGTGTCAGACCCCCGGGACTGTTTGATGGGACCGTGTAGAGGAATAATCACTCTGTGTCTGACCCCTGGAGAGTGTGATGGGACGGTGTGGACGGAGATTCACTCTGTGTCTGACACAGGGAGTGTGTGATGTGCGGTGTAGAGGAACATTCACTCTGTTTCTGACCCCGGGAGTGTGAGATTGGACCGTGTAGAGCAATAATCGCTCTGTGTCTGTCCCCGGGAGTGTTTGATGGTATCGTGTAGAGTACTAATCACTCTGTGTCTGACCCCGGGAGTGTGTGATGGGACGGTGTGAATTGAGATTCTCTCTGTGTCTGACCCAGGGACTGTTTGATGGGACCTTGTAGTAGAATAATCACTCTGTGTCTTACCCCGGGAGTGTTTGATGGGACCGTGTAGAGGAATAATCACTCTGTGTCTGACCCGCGAGAGCGTTTGATGGGACCGTGTAGAGGAATAATCACTCTGTGCCTGACCCCGGGAGAGTTTGATGGGACCGTGTTGAGGAATAATCCCTCTGTGTATGACCCAGGGAGTGTGTGATGGGAGCGTGTGGAGGGAGATTTACTCTGTGTCTGACCCCGGGAGTGGGTGATGGGCGGTGAAGAGGAATAATCACTCTGTGTCTGACAACGGGAGTGTGTGATGGGACGGTGTAGAGGGAGATTCAATCTGTGTGTGTCCCCGGGAGTGTTTGATGGGACCTTGTGGAGGGAGATTCACTCTGTGTGTGACCCCGGCAGTGTTTGATTGGACCGTGTAGAGTTATAATCACTCTGTGTCTGACACCGGGAGTGTATGATGGGACGGTGTGGATATAAATTCACTCTGTGTTTGACCCCGGGAGTGTTTGATGGGACGGTGTGGAGGGAGATTCACTCTGTGTCTGACCCAGGGAGTGTGTGATGTGCGGTGTAGAGGAACATTCACTCTGTGTCTGACCCCGGGAGTGTGAGATGGGACCGCGTAGAGCAATAATCACTCTGTGTCTGACCCCGGGAGTGTTTGATGGTATCGTTTAGAGGAATAATCTCTCTGTGTCTGACCCCGGGACTGTTTGATGGGAACTGGTAGTGGAATATTCACTCTGTGTCTGACCCCCGGGAGTGTTTGATGGGACCGTGTGGAGGGAGATTCACCCTGTGTCTGACCCCGGGAGTGTTTGATGGAACCGTGTAGAGGAATAATCACTCTGTGTTTGACCACGGGAGTGTGTGATGCGTCGGTGTAGAGGATTAATCACTCTGTGTCTGACCACCGGAGTGTGTGATGGGACGGTGTGGAGGCAGATTCACTCTGTGTCTGACGCAGGGAGTGTTTGATGGGACCGTGTAGAGGAATAATCACTCTATGTCTGACCACGGGATTGTGTGATGGGACGGTGTGGAGGGAGATTCACTCTGTGTCTGACCCAGGGTGTGTATGATGGGACGGTGTGGATATAAATTCACTCTGTGTCTGACCACGGGAGTGTTTGATGGGACGGTGTTGAAGGAGATTCACACTGGGTCTCACCCCGGGGGTGTGTGATGGTACAGTGTAGAGGAATAATCGCTCTGTGTCTGACCCCCGGGAGTGTTTGATGGGACCGTGTAGAGGAATAATCACTCTGTGTCTGACCACGGGAGTGTGTGATGGGACGGTGTGGACGGAGATTCACTCTGTGTCTGACCCAGGGAATGTGTGATGTGCGGTGTAGAGGAACATTCACTCTGTGTCGGCCCACGGGAGAGTGATATTGGACCGTGTAGAGCAATAATCGCCCTGTGTCTGTCCCCGGGAGTGTTTGATGGTATCGTGTAGAGGAATAATCTCTCTGTGTCTGACCCCGGGAGTGTTTGATGGTATCGTGAAGAGGAATAATCTCTCTGTGACTGACCCCGGGAGTGTGTGATGGGACGGTGTGAATTGAGATTCACTCTGTGTCTGACCCCGGGACTGTTTGATGGGACCTTGTAGTAGAATAATCACTCTGTGTCTGACCCCTGGGAGAGTTTGATGGGGCCGTATAGAGGAATAATCACTCTGTGTCTGACCCCGGCAGTGTTTGATGGGACCGTGTGTAGGGAGATTTACTCTGTGTCTGACCCCGGGAGTGCGTGATGGGCGGTGTAGAGGAATAATCACTCTGTGTCTGACCCAGGGAGTGTTTGCTGGAACCGTGTAGAGGAATAATCACTCTGTGTCTGACCCCCGGAGAGTGTGATGGGACGGCATGGAGGGAGATTCACTCTGTGTCTGACCCCGAGAGAGTTTGATCGGACCGTGCAGAGGAATAATCACTGTGTGTCTGACCCACGGAGTGTTTGATTGTACAGTGTAGAGGAATATTCGCTCTGTGTCTGACCCCCGGGAGTGTTTGATGGGACCCTGTAGAGGAATAATCAGTCTGTGTCTGACCCCGGGAGTGTGTGATGGGACGGTGTGGACGGAGATTCACTCTGTGTCTGACCCCGGGAGTGTTTGATGGGACCGTGTAGATCAATAATCACTCTGTGTCTGACCCCGGGAGTGTGTGATGGGACGGTGTGGAGGGAGATTCGCCCTGTGTCTGACCCCGGGAGTGTTTGATGGAACCGTGTAGAGGAATAATCACTCTCTGTTTGACCACGGGAGTGTGTGATGCGTCGGTGTAGAGGATTAATCACGCTGTGTCTGACCACCGGAGTGTGTGATGGGACGGTGTGGAGGGAGATTCACCCTGTGTCTGACCCCGGGAGTGTTTGATGGAACCGTGTATAGGAATAATCACTCTCTGTTTGACCACGGGAGTGTGTGATGCGTCGGTGTAGAGGATTAATCACTCTGTGTCTGACCCCGGGAGTGTTTGATGGGACCGAGTAGAGGAATAATCCCTCTGTCTGACCCCGGGAGTGTTTGATTGGACCGTGTAGAGGTATAATCACTCTGTGTCTGACCCCGGGAGTGTATGATGGGACGGTGTGGATATAAATTCACTCGGTGTCTGACCCCGGGAGTGTTTGATGGGACGGTGTGGAGGGAGATTCTCTCTGAGTCTGACCCAGTGAGTTTGTGATGTGCGGTGTAGAGGAACATTCACTCTGTGTCTGACCCCGGGAGTGTGAGATGGGACCGTGTAGAGCAATAATCACTCTGTGTCTGATCACCGGGAGCGTGTGATGGGACGTTGTGGATTGAGAATCACTCTGTTTCTGACCCGGGAGAGTTTGATGGGGCAGTGTAGAGGAATAATCACTCTGTGTCTGACCCCGTGAGTGTTTGATGGGACCGTGTAGTGGAATATTCACACTGTGTCTGACCCCGGCAGTGTTTGATGGGACCGTGTCGAGGAATAATCACTCTGCGTCTGAACCCGGGAGTGTTTGATGTGACCGTGTGGACGGAGATTCACTTTGTGTCTGACCCCGGGAGTGTTTGATGGGACTGTGTAGAGGAATAATCACTCTGTTTCTTACCCCGGGAGTGTTTGATGGGACCGTGTGGAGGAATAATCACTCTGTGTCTGACCCCCGGGAGCTTTTGATGGGACCGTGTAGAGGAATAATCACTCTGTGTCTGACCCCGGTAGAGTTTGATGGGGCCGTGTAGAGGAATAATCACTCTGTGTCTGACCCCGTGAGTGTTTGATGGGACCGTGTAGAGGAATAATCACTCTGTGTCTGACCCCGGGAGTGTGTGATGGTACAGTGTAGAGGAATAATCGCTCTGTGTCTGACCCCCGGGAGTGTTTGATGGGACCGTGTGGACGGAGATTCACTCTGTGTCTATTCCAGGGAGTGTGTGATGTGCGGTGTAGAGGAACATTCACTCTGTGTCTAACCCCGGGAGTGTTTGATGGTATCGTGAAGAGGAATAATCGCTCTGTGTCTGACCACGGGAGTTTGTGATGGGACAGTGTGAATTGAGATTCACTCTGTGTCTGACCTAGGGACTGTTTGATGGGACCTTGTAGTAGAATAATCACTCTGTGTCTTACCCCGGGAGTGTTTGATGGGACCGTGTAGAGGAATAATCACTCTGTGCCTGACCACGGGAGAGTTTGATCGGGCCGTGTAGAGGAATAATCACTCTGTGTCTGACCCCGGGAGTTTGTGATGGGACGGTGTTGAAGGAGATTCACACTGCGTCTGACCCCGGGAGTGTGTGATGGTACAGTGTAGAGGAATAATCGCTCTGAGTCTGACCCCCGGGAGTGTTTGATGGGACCGTGTAGAGGAATAATCACTCTGTGTCTGACCACGGGAGTGTGTGATGGGACGGTGTGGACGGAGATTCACACTGTGTCTGACCCAGGGAGTGTGTGATGTGCGGTGTAGAGGAACATTCACTCTGTGTCTGACCCCGGGAGAGTGAGATTGGACAGTGCAGAGCAATAATCTCTCTGTGTCTGTCCCCGGGAGTGTTTGATGGTATCGTGAAGAGGAATAATCTCTCAGTGTCTGACCCCGGGAGTGTGTGATGGGACGTGTGAATTGAGATTCTCTCTGTGTCTGACCCAGGGACTGTTTGATGGGACCTTGTAGTAGAATAATCACTCTGTGTCTTACCCCGGGAGTATTTGATGGGACCGTGTAGAGGAATAATCACTCTGTGTCTGACCCCCGGGAGCGTTTGATGGGACCGTGTAGTGGAATAATCACTGTGTCTGACCCCGGGAGAGTTTGATGGGACCGTGTTGAGGAATAATCCCTCTGTGTATGACCCAGGGAGTGTGTGATGGGACCGTGTGGAGGGAGATTTACTCTGTGTCTGACCCCGGGAGTGGGTGATGGTCGGTGAAGAGGAATAATCACTCTGTGTCTGACAACGGGAGTGTGTGATGGGACGGTGTGGAGGGAGATTCAATCTGTGTGTGTCCCCGGGAGTGTTTGATGGGACCTTGTGGAGGGAGATTCACTCTGTGTGTGACCCCGGCAGTGTTTGATTGGACCGTGTAGAGTTATAATCACTCTGTGTCTGACACCGGGAGTGTATGATGGGACGGTGTGGATATAAATTCACTCTGTGTTTGACCCCGGGAGTGTTTGATGGGACGGTGTGGAGGGAGATTCACTCTGTGTCTGACCCAGGGAGTGTGTGATGTGCGGTGTAGAGGAACATTCACTCTGTGTCTGACCCCGGGAGTGTGAGATGGGACCGCGTAGAGCAATAATCACTCTGTGTCTGACCCCGGGAGTGTTTGATGGTATCGTTTAGAGGAATAATCTCTCTGTGTCTGACCCCGGGACTGTTTGATGGGAACTGGTAGTGGAATATTCACTCTGTGTCTGACCCCCGGGAGTGTTTGATGGGACCGTGTGGAGGGAGATTCACCCTGTGTCTGACCCCGGGAGTGTTTGATGGAACCGTGTAGAGGAATAATCACTCTGTGTTTGACCACGGGAGTGTGTGATGCGTCGGTGTAGAGGATTAATCACTCTGTGTCTGACCACCGGAGTGTCTGATGGGACGGTGGGGAGGCAGATTCACTCTGTGTCTGACGCAGGGAGTGTTTGATGGGACCGTGTAGAGGAATAATCACTCTATGTCTGACCACGGGATTGTGTGATGGGACGGTGTGGAGGGAGATTCACTCTGTGTCTGACCCAGGGTGTGTATGATGGGACGGTGTGGATATAAATTCACTCTGTGTCTGACCACGGGAGTGTTTGATGGGACGGTGTTGAAGGAGATTCACACTGGGTCTCACCCCGGGGGTGTGTGATGGTACAGTGTAGAGGAATAATCGCTCTGTGTCTGACCCCCGGGAGTGTTTGATGGGACCGTGTAGAGGAATAATCACTCTGTGTCTGACCACGGGAGTGTGTGATGGGACGGTGTGGACGGAGATTCACTCTGTGTCTGACCCAGGGAATGTGTGATGTGCGGTGTAGAGGAACATTCACTCTGTGTCGGCCCACGGGAGAGTGATATTGGACCGTGTAGAGCAATAATCGCCCTGTGTCTGTCCCCGGGAGTGTTTGATGGTATCGTGTAGAGGAATAATCTCTCTGTGTCTGACCCCGGGAGTGTTTGATGGTATCGTGAAGAGGAATAATCTCTCTGTGTCTGACCCCGGGAGTGTGTGATGGGACGGTGTGAATTGAGATTCACTCTGTGTCTGACCCCGGGACTGTTTGATGGGACATTGTAGTAGAATAATCACTCTGTGTCTGACCCCTGGGAGAGTTTGATGGGGCCGTATAGAGGAATAATCACTCTGTGTCTGACCCCGGCAGTGTTTGATGGGACCGTGTGTAGGGAGATTTTCTCTGTGTCTGACCCCGGGAGTGCGTGATGGGCGGTGTAGAGGAATAATCACTCTGTGTCTGACCCAGGGAGTGTTTGCTGGAACCGTGTAGAGGAATAATCACTCTGTGTCTGACCCCCGGAGAGTGTGATGGGACGGCATGGAGGGAGATTCACTCTGTGTCTGACCCCGAGAGAGTTTGATCGGACCGTGCAGAGGAATAATCACTGTGTGTCTGACCCACGGAGTGTTTGATTGTACAGTGTAGAGGAATATTCGCTCTGTGTCTGACCCCCGGGAGTGTTTGATGGGACCCTGTAGAGGAATAATCAGTCTGTGTCTGACCCCGGGAGTGTGTGATGGGACGGTGTGGACGGAGATTCACTCTGTGTCTGACCCCGGGAGTGTTTGATGGGACCGTGTAGATCAATAATCACTCTGTGTCTGACCCCGGGAGTGTGTGATGGGACGGTGTGGAGGGAGATTCGCCCTGTGTCTGACCCCGGGAGTGTTTGATGGAACCGTGTAGAGGAATAATCACTCTCTGTTTGACCACGGGAGTGTGTGATGCGTCGGTGTAGAGGATTAATCACGCTGTGTCTGACCACCGGAGTGTGTGATGGGACGGTGTGGAGGGAGATTCACCCTGTGTCTGACCCCGGGAGTGTTTGATGGGACCGTGTAGAGGAATAATCACTCTATGTCTGACCACGGGATTGTGTGATGGGACGGTGTGGAGGGAGATTCACTCTGTGTCTGACCCAGGGTGTGTATGATGGGACGGTGTGGATATAAATTCACTCTGTGTCTGACCACGGGAGTGTTTGATGGGACGGTGTTGAAGGAGATTCACACTGGGTCTCACCCCGGGGGTGTGTGATGGTACAGTGTAGAGGAATAATCGCTCTGTGTCTGACCCCCGGGAGTGTTTGATGGGACCGTGTAGAGGAATAATCACTCTGTGTCTGACCACGGGAGTGTGTGATGGGACGGTGTGGACGGAGATTCACTCTGTGTCTGACCCAGGGAATGTGTGATGTGCGGTGTAGAGGAACATTCACTCTGTGTCGGCCCACGGGAGAGTGATATTGGACCGTGTAGAGCAATAATCGCCCTGTGTCTGTCCCCGGGAGTGTTTGATGGTATCGTGTAGAGGAATAATCTCTCTGTGTCTGACCCCGGGAGTGTTTGATGGTATCGTGAAGAGGAATAATCTCTCTGTGTCTGACCCCGGGAGTGTGTGATGGGACGGTGTGAATTGAGATTCACTCTGTGTCTGACCCCGGGACTGTTTGATGGGACCTTGTAGTAGAATAATCACTCTGTGTCTGACCCCTGGGAGAGTTTGATGGGGCCGTATAGAGGAATAATCACTCTGTGTCTGACCCCGGCAGTGTTTGATGGGACCGTGTGTAGGGAGATTTTCTCTGTGTCTGACCCCGGGAGTGCGTGATGGGCGGTGTAGAGGAATAATCACTCTGTGTCTGACCCAGGGAGTGTTTGCTGGAACCGTGTAGAGGAATAATCACTCTGTGTCTGACCCCCGGAGAGTGTGATGGGACGGCATGGAGGGAGATTCACTCTGTGTCTGACCCCGAGAGAGTTTGATCGGACCGTGCAGAGGAATAATCACTGTGTGTCTGACCCACGGAGTGTTTGATTGTACAGTGTAGAGGAATATTCGCTCTGTGTCTGACCCCCGGGAGTGTTTGATGGGACCCTGTAGAGGAATAATCAGTCTGTGTCTGACCCCGGGAGTGTGTGATGGGACGGTGTGGACGGAGATTCACTCTGTGTCTGACCCCGGGAGTGTTTGATGGGACCGTGTAGATCAATAATCACTCTGTGTCTGACCCCGGGAGTGTGTGATGGGACGGTGTGGAGGGAGATTCGCCCTGTGTCTGACCCCGGGAGTGTTTGATGGAACCGTGTAGAGGAATAATCACTCTCTGTTTGACCACGGGAGTGTGTGATGCGTCGGTGTAGAGGATTAATCACGCTGTGTCTGACCACCGGAGTGTGTGATGGGACGGTGTGGAGGGAGATTCACCCTGTGTCTGACCCCGGGAGTGTTTGATGGAACCGTGTGGAGGAATAATCACTCTGTGTCTGACCCCCGGGAGCTTTTGATTGGACCGTGTAGAGGAATAATCACTCTGTGTCTGACCCCGGTAGAGTTTGATGGGGCCGTGTAGAGGAATAATCACTCTGTGTCTGACCCCGTGAGTGTTTGATGGGACCGTGTAGAGGAATAATCACTCTGTGTCTGACCCCGGGAGTGTGTGATGGTACAGTGTAGAGGAATAATCGCTCTGTGTCTGACCCCCGGGAGTGTTTGATGGGACCGTGTGGACGGAGATTCACTCTGTGTCTATTCCAGGGAGTGTGTGATGTGCGGTGTAGAGGAACATTCACTCTGTGTCTAACCCCGGGAGTGTTTGATGGTATCGTGAAGAGGAATAATCGCTCTGTGTCTGACCACGGGAGTTTGTGATGGGACAGTGTGAATTGAGATTCACTCTGTGTCTGACCTAGGGACTGTTTGATGGGACCTTGTAGTAGAATAATCACTCTGTGTCTTACCCCGGGAGTGTTTGATGGGACCGTGTAGAGGAATAATCACTCTGTGCCTGACCCCGGGAGAGTTTGATCGGGCCGTGTAGAGGAATAATCACTCTGTGTCTGACCCCGGGAGTTTGTGATGGGACGGTGTTGAAGGAGATTCACACTGCGTCTGACCCCGGGAGTGTGTGATGGTACAGTGTAGAGGAATAATCGCTCTGAGTCTGACCCCCGGGAGTGTTTGATGGGACCGTGTAGAGGAATAATCACTCTGTGTCTGACCACGGGAGTGTGTGATGGGACGGTGTGGACGGAGATTCACACTGTGTCTGACCCAGGGAGTGTGTGATGTGCGGTGTAGAGGAACATTCACTCTGTGTCTGACCCCGGGAGAGTGAGATTGGACAGTGCAGAGCAATAATCGCTCTGTGTCTGTCCCCGGGAGTGTTTGATGGTATCGTGAAGAGGAATAATCTCTCAGTGTCTGACCCCGGGAGTGTGTGATGGGACGTGTGAATTGAGATTCTCTCTGTGTCTGACCCAGGGACTGTTTGATGGGACCTTGTAGTAGAATAATCACTCTGTGTCTTACCCCGGGAGTATTTGATGGGACCGTGTAGAGGAATAATCACTCTGTGTCTGACCCCCGGGAGCGTTTGATGGGACCGTGTAGTGGAATAATCACTGTGTCTGACCCCGGGAGAGTTTGATGGGACCGTGTTGAGGAATAATCCCTCTGTGTATGACCCAGGGAGTGTGTGATGGGACCGTGTGGAGGGAGATTTACTCTGTGTCTGACCCCGGGAGTGGGTGATGGTCGGTGAAGAGGAATAATCACTCTGTGTCTGACAACGGGAGTGTGTGATGGGACGGTGTGGAGGGAGATTCAATCTGTGTGTGTCCCCGGGAGTGTTTGATGGGACCTTGTGGAGGGAGATTCACTCTGTGTGTGACCCCGGCAGTGTTTGATTGGACCGTGTAGAGTTATAATCACTCTGTGTCTGACACCGGGAGTGTATGATGGGACGGTGTGGATATAAATTCACTCTGTGTTTGACCCCGGGAGTGTTTGATGGGACGGTGTGGAGGGAGATTCACTCTGTGTCTGACCCAGGGAGTGTGTGATGTGCGGTGTAGAGGAACATTCACTCTGTGTCTGACCCCGGGAGTGTGAGATGGGACCGCGTAGAGCAATAATCACTCTGTGTCTGACCCCGGGAGTGTTTGATGGTATCGTTTAGAGGAATAATCTCTCTGTGTCTGACCCCGGGACTGTTTGATGGGAACTGGTAGTGGAATATTCACTCTGTGTCTGACCCCCGGGAGTGTTTGATGGGACCGTGTGGAGGGAGATTCACCCTGTGTCTGACCCCGGGAGTGTTTGATGGAACCGTGTAGAGGAATAATCACTCTGTGTTTGACCACGGGAGTGTGTGATGCGTCGGTGTAGAGGATTAATCACTCTGTGTCTGACCACCGGAGTGTGTGATGGGACGGTGGGGAGGCAGATTCACTCTGTGTCTGACGCAGGGAGTGTTTGATGGGACCGTGTAGAGGAATAATCACTCTATGTCTGACCACGGGATTGTGTGATGGGACGGTGTGGAGGGAGATTCACTCTGTGTCTGACCCAGGGTGTGTATGATGGGACGGTGTGGATATAAATTCACTCTGTGTCTGACCACGGGAGTGTTTGATGGGACGGTGTTGAAGGAGATTCACACTGGGTCTCACCCCGGGGGTGTGTGATGGTACAGTGTAGAGGAATAATCGCTCTGTGTCTGACCCCCGGGAGTGTTTGATGGGACCGTGTAGAGGAATAATCACTCTGTGTCTGACCACGGGAGTGTGTGATGGGACGGTGTGGACGGAGATTCACTCTGTGTCTGACCCAGGGAATGTGTGATGTGCGGTGTAGAGGAACATTCACTCTGTGTCGGCCCACGGGAGAGTGATATTGGACCGTGTAGAGCAATAATCGCCCTGTGTCTGTCCCCGGGAGTGTTTGATGGTATCGTGTAGAGGAATAATCTCTCTGTGTCTGACCCCGGGAGTGTTTGATGGTATCGTGAAGAGGAATAATCTCTCTGTGTCTGACCCCGGGAGTGTGTGATGGGACGGTGTGAATTGAGATTCACTCTGTGTCTGACCCCGGGACTGTTTGATGGGACATTGTAGTAGAATAATCACTCTGTGTCTGACCCCTGGGAGAGTTTGATGGGGCCGTATAGAGGAATAATCACTCTGTGTCTGACCCCGGCAGTGTTTGATGGGACCGTGTGTAGGGAGATTTTCTCTGTGTCTGACCCCGGGAGTGCGTGATGGGCGGTGTAGAGGAATAATCACTCTGTGTCTGACCCAGGGAGTGTTTGCTGGAACCGTGTAGAGGAATAATCACTCTGTGTCTGACCCCCGGAGAGTGTGATGGGACGGCATGGAGGGAGATTCACTCTGTGTCTGACCCCGAGAGAGTTTGATCGGACCGTGCAGAGGAATAATCACTGTGTGTCTGACCCACGGAGTGTTTGATTGTACAGTGTAGAGGAATATTCGCTCTGTGTCTGACCCCCGGGAGTGTTTGATGGGACCCTGTAGAGGAATAATCAGTCTGTGTCTGACCCCGGGAGTGTGTGATGGGACGGTGTGGACGGAGATTCACTCTGTGTCTGACCCCGGGAGTGTTTGATGGGACCGTGTAGATCAATAATCACTCTGTGTCTGACCCCGGGAGTGTGTGATGGGACGGTGTGGAGGGAGATTCGCCCTGTGTCTGACCCCGGGAGTGTTTGATGGAACCGTGTAGAGGAATAATCACTCTCTGTTTGACCACGGGAGTGTGTGATGCGTCGGTGTAGAGGATTAATCACGCTGTGTCTGACCACCGGAGTGTGTGATGGGACGGTGTGGAGGGAGATTCACCCTGTGTCTGACCCCGGGAGTGTTTGATGGGACCGTGTAGAGGAATAATCACTCTATGTCTGACCACGGGATTGTGTGATGGGACGGTGTGGAGGGAGATTCACTCTGTGTCTGACCCAGGGTGTGTATGATGGGACGGTGTGGATATAAATTCACTCTGTGTCTGACCACGGGAGTGTTTGATGGGACGGTGTTGAAGGAGATTCACACTGGGTCTCACCCCGGGGGTGTGTGATGGTACAGTGTAGAGGAATAATCGCTCTGTGTCTGACCCCCGGGAGTGTTTGATGGGACCGTGTAGAGGAATAATCACTCTGTGTCTGACCACGGGAGTGTGTGATGGGACGGTGTGGACGGAGATTCACTCTGTGTCTGACCCAGGGAATGTGTGATGTGCGGTGTAGAGGAACATTCACTCTGTGTCGGCCCACGGGAGAGTGATATTGGACCGTGTAGAGCAATAATCGCCCTGTGTCTGTCCCCGGGAGTGTTTGATGGTATCGTGTAGAGGAATAATCTCTCTGTGTCTGACCCCGGGAGTGTTTGATGGTATCGTGAAGAGGAATAATCTCTCTGTGTCTGACCCCGGGAGTGTGTGATGGGACGGTGTGAATTGAGATTCACTCTGTGTCTGACCCCGGGACTGTTTGATGGGACCTTGTAGTAGAATAATCACTCTGTGTCTGACCCCTGGGAGAGTTTGATGGGGCCGTATAGAGGAATAATCACTCTGTGTCTGACCCCGGCAGTGTTTGATGGGACCGTGTGTAGGGAGATTTTCTCTGTGTCTGACCCCGGGAGTGCGTGATGGGCGGTGTAGAGGAATAATCACTCTGTGTCTGACCCAGGGAGTGTTTGCTGGAACCGTGTAGAGGAATAATCACTCTGTGTCTGACCCCCGGAGAGTGTGATGGGACGGCATGGAGGGAGATTCACTCTGTGTCTGACCCCGAGAGAGTTTGATCGGACCGTGCAGAGGAATAATCACTGTGTGTCTGACCCACGGAGTGTTTGATTGTACAGTGTAGAGGAATATTCGCTCTGTGTCTGACCCCCGGGAGTGTTTGATGGGACCCTGTAGAGGAATAATCAGTCTGTGTCTGACCCCGGGAGTGTGTGATGGGACGGTGTGGACGGAGATTCACTCTGTGTCTGACCCCGGGAGTGTTTGATGGGACCGTGTAGATCAATAATCACTCTGTGTCTGACCCCGGGAGTGTGTGATGGGACGGTGTGGAGGGAGATTCGCCCTGTGTCTGACCCCGGGAGTGTTTGATGGAACCGTGTAGAGGAATAATCACTCTCTGTTTGACCACGGGAGTGTGTGATGCGTCGGTGTAGAGGATTAATCACGCTGTGTCTGACCACCGGAGTGTGTGATGGGACGGTGTGGAGGGAGATTCACCCTGTGTCTGACCCCGGGAGTGTTTGATGGAACCGTGTAGAGGAATAATCACTCTCTGTTTGACCACGGGAGTGTGTGATGCGTCGGTGTAGAGGATTAATCACTCTGTGTCTGACCCCGGGAGTGTTTGATGGGACCGAGTAGAGGAATAATCCCTCTGTCTGACCCCGGGAGTGTTTGATTGGACCGTGTAGAGGTATAATCACTCTGTGTCTGACCCCGGGAGTGTATGATGGGACGGTGTGGATATAAATTCACTCGGTGTCTGACCCCGGGAGTGTTTGATGGGACGGTGTGGAGGGAGATTCTCTCTGAGTCTGACCCAGTGAGTGTGTGATGTGCGGTGTAGAGGAACATTCACTCTGTGTCTGACCCCGGGAGTGTGAGATGGGACCGTGTAGAGCAATAATCACTCTGTGTCTGATCACCGGGAGCGTGTGATGGGACGTTGTGGATTGAGAATCACTCTGTTTCTGACCCGGGAGAGTTTGATGGGGCAGTGTAGAGGAATAATCACTCTGTGTCTGACCCCGTGAGTGTTTGATGGGACCGTGTAGTGGAATATTCACACTGTGTCTGACCCCGGCAGTGTTTGATGGGACCGTGTCGAGGAATAATCACTCTGCGTCTGAACCCGGGAGTGTTTGATGTGACCGTGTGGACGGAGATTCACTTTGTGTCTGACCCCGGGAGTGTTTGATGGGACTGTGTAGAGGAATAATCACTCTGTTTCTTACCCCGGGAGTGTTTGATGGGACCGTGTGGAGGAATAATCACTCTGTGTCTGACCCCCGGGAGCTTTTGATTGGACCGTGTAGAGGAATAATCACTCTGTGTCTGACCCCGGTAGAGTTTGATGGGGCCGTGTAGAGGAATAATCACTCTGTGTCTGACCCCGTGAGTGTTTGATGGGACCGTGTAGAGGAATAATCACTCTGTGTCTGACCCCGGGAGTGTGTGATGGTACAGTGTAGAGGAATAATCGCTCTGTGTCTGACCCCCGGGAGTGTTTGATGGGACCGTGTGGACGGAGATTCACTCTGTGTCTATTCCAGGGAGTGTGTGATGTGCGGTGTAGAGGAACATTCACTCTGTGTCTGACCCCGGGAGTGTTTGATGGTATCGTGAAGAGGAATAATCGCTCTGTGTCTGACCACGGGAGTTTGTGATGGGACAGTGTGAATTGAGATTCACTCTGTGTCTGACCTAGGGACTGTTTGATGGGACCTTGTAGTAGAATAATCACTCTGTGTCTTACCCCGGGAGTGTTTGATGGGACCGTGTAGAGGAATAATCACTCTGTGTCTGACCCGCGAGAGCGTTTGATGGGACCGTGTAGAGGAATAATCACTCTGTGCCTGACCCCGGGAGAGTTTGATCGGGCCGTGTAGAGGAATAATCACTCTGTGTCTGACCCCGTGAGTGTTTGATGGGACCGTGTAGAGGAATATTCACTCTGTGTCTGACCCCGGGAGTTTGTGATGGGACGGTGTTGAAGGAGATTCACACTGCGTCTGACCCCGGGAGTGTGTGATGGTACAGTGTAGAGGAATAATCGCTCTGTGTCTGACCCCCGGGAGTGTTTGATGGGACCGTGTAGAGGAATAATCACTCTGTGTCTGACCACGGGAGTGTGTGATGGGACGGTGTGGACGGAGATTCACACTGTGTCTGACCCAGGGAGTGTGTGATGTGCGGTGTAGAGGAACATTCACTCTGTGTCTGACCCCGGGAGAGTGAGATTGGACAGTGCAGAGCAATAATCGCTCTGTGTCTGTCCCCGGGAGTGTTTGATGGTATCGTGAAGAGGAATAATCTCTCAGTGTCTGACCCCGGGAGTGTGTGATGGGACGGTGTGAATTGAGATTCTCTCTGTGTCTGACCCAGGGACTGTTTGATGGGACCTTGTAGTAGAATAATCACTCTGTGTCTTACCCCGGGAGTATTTGATGGGACCGTGTAGAGGAATAATCACTCTGTGTCTGACCCCCGGGAGCGTTTGATGGGACCGTGTAGTGGAATAATCACTGTGTCTGACCCCGGGAGAGTTTGATGGGGCAGTGTAGAGGAATAATCACTCTGTGTCTGACCCCGTGAGTGTTTGATGGGACCGTGTAGTGGAATATTCACACTGTGTCTGACCCCGGGAGTGTTTGATGGGACCGTGTTGAGGAATAATCCCTCTGTGTATGACCCAGGGAGTGTGTGATGGGACCGTGTGGAGGGAGATTTACTCTGTGTCTGACCCCGGGAGTGGGTGATGGGCGGTGAAGAGGAATAATCACTCTGTGTCTGACAACGGGAGTGTGTGATGGGACGGTGTGGAGGGAGATTCAATCTGTGTGTGTCCCCGGGAGTGTTTGATGGGACCTTGTGGAGGGAGATTCACTCTGTGTGTGACCCCGACAGTGTTTGATTGGACCGTGTAGAGTTATAATCACTCTGTGTCTGACCCCGGGAGTGTTTGATTGGACCGCGTAGAGTTATAATCACTCTGTGTCTGACACCGGGAGTGTATGATGGGACGGTGTGGATATAAATTCACTCTGTGTTTGACCCCGGGAGTGTTTGATGGGACGGTGTGGAGGGAGATTCAGTATGTGTCTGACCCCGGAAGTGTGTGATGGGACGATTTGCAGGGAGATTCACTCTGTGTCTGACCCAGGGAGTGTGTGATGTGCGGTGTAGAGGAACATTCACTCTGTGTCTGACCCCGGGAGTGTGAGATGGGACCGCGTAGAGCAATAATCACTCTGTGTCTGACCCCGGGAGTGTTTGATGGTATCGTTTAGAGGAATAATCTCTCTGTGTCTGACCCCGGGACTGTTTGATGGGACCGTGTGGAGGGAGATTCACCCTGTGTCTGACCCCGGGAGTGTTTGATGGAACCGTGTAGAGGAATAATCACTCTGTGTTTGACCACGGGAGTGTGTGATGCGTCGGTGTAGAGGATTAATCACTCTGTGTCTGACCGCCGGAGTGTGTGATGGGACGGTGTGGAGGCAGATTCACTCTGTGTCTGACGCAGGGAGTGTTTGATGGGACCGTGTAGAGGAATAATCACTCTATGTCTGACCACGGGAGTGTGTGATGGGACGGTGTGGAGGGAGATTCACTCTGTGTCTGACCCAGGGTGTGTATGATGGGACGGTGTGGATATAAATTCACTCTGTGTCTGACCACGGGAGTGTTTGATGGGACGGTGTGGAGGGAGATTCAGTCTGTCTCTGACCCCGGGAGTGTGTGATGGTACAGTGTAGAGGAATAATCGCTCTGTGTCTGACCCCCGGGAGTGTTTGATGGGACCGTGTAGAGGAATAATCACTCTGTGTCTGACCCCGGGAGTGTGTGATGGGACGGTGTGGACGGAGATTCACTCTGTGTCTATCCAAGGGAGTGTGTGATGTGCGGTGTAGAGGAACATTCACTCTGTGTCTGACCCCCGAGATCGTTTGATGGGACCGTGTAGAGGAATAATTACTCTGTGTCTGACCCCCGAGAGCGTTTGATGGGACCGTATAGAGGAATAATCACTCTGTGCCTGACCCCGGGAGAGTTTGATCGGGCCGTGTAGAGGAATAATCACTCTGTGTCTGACCCCGTGAGTGTTTGATGGGACCGTGTAGAGGAATATTCACTCTGTGTCTGACCCCGGGAGTTTGTGATGGGACGGTGTTGAAGGAGATTCACACTGCGTCTCACCCCGGGGGTGTGTGATGGTACAGTGTAGAGGAATAATCGCTCTGTGTCTGACACCCGGGAGTGTTTGATGGGACCGTGTAGAGGAATAATCACTCTGTGTCTGACCACGGGAGTGTGTGATGGGACGGTGTGGACGGAGATTCACTCTGTGTCTGACCCAGGGAGTGTGTGATGTGCGGTGTAGAGGAACATTCACACTGTGTCGGCCCACGGGAGAGTGATATTGGACCGTGTAGAGCAATAATCGCCCTGTGTCTGTCCCCGGGAGTGTTTGATGGTATCGTGTAGAGGAATAATCTCTCTGTGTCTGACCCCGGGAGTGTTTGATGGTATCGTGAAGAGGAATAATCTCTCTGTGTCTGACCCCGGGAGTGTGTGATGGGACGGTGTGAATTGAGATTCACTCTGTGTCTGACCCCGGGACTGTTTGATGGGACCTTGTAGTAGAATAATCACTCTGTGTCTGACCCCTGGGAGAGTTTGATGGGGCCGTATAGAGGAATAATCACTCTGTGTCTGACCCCGGCAGTGTTTGATGGGACCGTGTGTAGGGAGATTTACTCTGTGTCTGACCCCGGGAGTGCGTGATGGGCGGTGTAGAGGAATAATCACTCTGTGTCTGACCCAGGGAGTGTTTGATGGGACCCTGTAGAGGAATAATCAGTCTGTGTCTGACCCCGGGAGTGTGTGATGGGACGGTGTGGACGGAGATTCACTCTGTGTCTGACCCCGGGAGTGTTTGATGGGACCGTGTAGATCAATAATAACTCTGTGTCTGACCCCGGGAGTGTGTGATGGGACGGGGTGGAGGGAGATTCACTCTGTGTCTGACCCCGGGAGTGTTTGATGGGACCGTGTAGAGGAATAATCCCTCTGTCTGACCACGGGAGTGTTTGATTGGACCGTGTAGAGGTATAATCACTCTGTGTCTGACCCCGGGAGTGTATGATGGGACGGTGTGGATATAAATTCACTCTGTGTCTGACCCCGTGAGTGTTTGATGGGACCGTGTAGAGGAATATTCACTCTGTGTCTGACCCTGGGAGTTTGTGATGGGACGGTGTTGAAGGAGATTCACACTGCGTCTGACCCCGGGAGTGTGTGATGGTACAGTGTAGAGGAATAATCGCTCTGTGTCTGACCCCCGGGAGTGTTTGATGGGACCGTGTAGAGGAATAATCACTCTGTGTCTGACCACGGGAGTGTGTGATGGGACGGTGTGGACGGAGATTCACTCTGTGTCTGACCCAGGGAGTGTGTGATGTGCGGTGTAGAGGAACATTCACTCTGTGTCTGACCCCGGGAGAGTGAGATTGGACAGTGTAGAGCAATAATCGCTCTGTGTCTGTCCCCGGGAGTGTTTGATGGTATCGTGAAGAGGAATAATCTCTCAGTGTCTGACCCCGGGAGTGTGTGATGGGACGGTGTGAATTGAGATTCTCTCTGTGTCTGACCCAGGGACTGTTTGATGGGACCTTGTAGTAGAATAATCACTCTGTGTCTTACCCCGGGAGTATTTGATGGGACCGTCTAGAGGAATAATCACTCTGTGTCTGACCCCCGGGAGCGTTTGATGGGAATGTGTAGTGGAATAATCACTGTGTCTGACCCCGGGAGAGTTTGATGGGGCAGTGTAGAGGAATAATCAGTCTGTGTCTGACCCCGTGAGTGTTTGATGGGACCGTGTAGTGGAATATTCACACTGTGTCTGACCCCGGCAGTGTTTGATGGGACCGTGTTGAGGAATAATCCCTCTGTGTATGACCCAGGGAGTGTGTGATGGGACCGTGTGGAGGGAGATTTCCTCTGTGTCTGACCCCGGGAGTGGGTGATGGGCGGTGAAGAGGAATAATCACTCTGTGTCTGACAACGGGAGTGTGTGATGGGACGGTGTGGAGGGAGATTCAATCTGTGTGTGTCCCCGGGAGTGTTTGATGGGACCTTGTGGAGGGAGATTCACTCTGTGTGTGACCCCGGCAGTGTTTGATTGGACCGTGTAGAGTTATAATCACTCTGTGTCTGACACCGGGAGTGTATGATGGGACGGTGTGGATATAAATTCACTCTGTGTTTGACCCCGGGAGTGTTTGATGGTATCGTGAAGAGGAATAATCTCTCTGTGTCTGACCCCGGGAGTGTGTGATGGGACGGTGTGAATTGAGATTCACTCTGTGTCTGACCCCGGGACTGTTTGATGGGACCTTGTAGTAGAATAATCACTCTGTGTCTGACCCCTGGGAGAGTTTGATGGGGCCGTATAGAGGAATAATCACTCTGTGTCTGACCCCGGCAGTGTTTGATGGGACCGTGTGTAGGGAGATTTACTCTGTGTCTGACCCCGGGAGTGCGTGATGGGCGGTGTAGAGGAATAATCACTCTGTGTCTGACCCAGGGAGTGTTTGCTGGAACCGTGTAGAGGAATAATCACTCTGTGTCTGACCCCCGGAGAGTGTGATGGGACGGCATGGAGGGAGATTCACTCTGTGTCTGACCCCGAGAGAGTTTGATCGGACCGTGCAGAGGAATAATCACTGTGTGTCTGACCCACGGAGTGTTTGATTGTACAGTGTAGAGGAATATTCGCTCTGTGTCTGACCCCCGGGAGTGTTTGATGGGACCCTGTAGAGGAATAATCAGTCTGTGTCTGACCCCGGGAGTGTGTGATGGGACGGTGTGGACGGAGATTCACTCTGTGTCTGACCCCGGGAGTGTTTGATTGGACCGTGTAGATCAATAATCACTCTGTGTCTGACCCCGGGAGTGTGTGATGGGACGGGGTGGAGGGAGATTCACTCTGTGTCTGACCCCGGGAGTGTTTGATGGGACCGTGTAGAGGAATAATCCCTCTGTCTGACCACGGGAGTGTTTGATTGGACCGTGTAGAGGTATAATCACTCTGTGTCTGACCCCGGGAGTGTATGATGGGACGGTGTGGATATAAATTCACTCTGTGTCTGACCCCGTGAGTGTTTGATGGGACCGTGTAGAGGAATATTCACTCTGTGTCTGACCCCGGGAGTTTGTGATGGGACGGTGTTGAAGGAGATTCACACTGCGTCTGACCCCGGGAGTGTGTGATGGTACAGTGTAGAGGAATAATCGCTATGTGTCTGACCCCCGGGAGTGTTTGATGGGACCGTGTAGAGGAATAATCACTCTGTGTCTGACCACGGGAGTGTGTGATGGGACGGTGTGGACGGAGATTCACTCTGTGTCTGACCCCGGGAGAGTGAGATTGGACAGTGTAGAGCAATAATCGCTCTGTGTCTGTCCCCGGGAGTGTTTGATGGTATCGTGAAGAGGAATAATCTCTCAGTGTCTGACCCCGGGAGTGTGTGATGGGACGGTGTGAATTGAGGTTCTCTCTGTGTCTGACCCAGGGACTGTTTGATGGGACCTTGTAGTAGAATAATCACTCTGTGTCTTACCCCGGGAGTATTTGATGGGACCGTGTAGAGGAATAATCACTCTGTGTCTGACCCCGGGAGAGTTTGATGGGGCAGTGTAGAGGAATAATCACTCTGTGTCTGACCCCGTGAGTGTTTGATGGGACGGGGTGGAGGGAGATTCACTCTGTGTCTGACCCCGGGAGTGTTTGATGGGACCGTGTAGAGGAATAATCCCTCTGTCTGACCACGGGAGTGTTTGATTGGACCGTGTAGAGGAATAATCACTCTGTGTCTGACCCCCGGGAGCGTTTGATGGGAATGTGTAGTGGAATAATCACTGTGTCTGACCCCGGGAGAGTTTGATGGGGCAGTGTAGAGGAATAATCACTCTGTGTCTGACCCCGTGAGTGGTTGATGGGACCGTGTAGTGGAATATTCACACTGTGTCTGACCCCGGCAGTGTTTGATGGGACCGTGTTGAGGAATAATCCCTCTGTGTCTGACCCCGGGAGTGGGTGATGGGCGGTGAAGAGGAATAATCACTCTGTGTCTGACAACGGGAGTGTGTGATGGGACGGTGTGGAGGGAGATTCAATCTGTGTGTGTCCCCGGGAGTGTTTGATGGGACCTTGTGGAGGGAGATTCACTCTGTGTGTGACCCCGGCAGTGTTTGATTGGACCGTGTAGAGTTATAATCACTCTGTGTCTGACACCGGGAGTGTATGATGGGACGGTGTGGATATAAATTCACTCTGTGTTTGACCCCGGGAGTGTTTGATGGGACGGTGTGGCGGGAGATTCAGTATGTGTCTGAACCCGGAAGTGTGTGATGGGACGATTTGCAGGGAGATTCACTCTGTGTCTGACCCAGGGAGTGTGTGATGTGCGGTGTAGAGGAACATTCACTCTGTGTCTGACCCCGGGAGTGTGAGATGGGACCGCGTAGAGCAATAATCACTCTGTGTCTGACCCCGGGAGTGTTTGATGGTATCGTTTAGAGGAATAATCTCTCTGTGTCTGACCCCGGGACTGTTTGATGGGACCGTGTGGAGGGAGATTCACCCTGTGTCTGACCCCGGGAGTGTTTGATGGAACCGTGTAGAGGAATAATCACTCTGTGTTTGACCACGGGAGTGTGTGATGCGTCGGTGTAGAGGATTAATCACTCTGTGTCTGACCACCGGAGTGTGTGATGGGACGGTGTGGAGGCAGATTCACTCTGTGTCTGACGCAGGGAGTGTTTGACGGGACCGTGTAGAGGAATAATCACTCTATGTCTGACCACGGGAGTGTGTGATGGGACGGTGTGGAGGGAGATTCACTCTGTGTCTGACCCAGGGTGTGTATGATGGGACGGTGTGGATATAAATTCACTCTGTGTCTGACCACGGGAGTGTTTGATGGGACGGTGTGGAGGGAGATTCAGTCTGTCTCTGACCCCGGGAGTGTGTGATGGTACAGTGTAGAGGAATAATCGCTCTGTGTCTGAACCCCGGGAGTGTTTGATGGGACCGTGTAGAGGAATAATCACTCTGTGTCTGACCCCGGGAGTGTGTGATGGGACGGTGTGGACGGAGATTCACTCTGTGTCTATCCAAGGGAGTGTGTGATGTGCGGTGTAGAGGAACATTCACTCTGTGTCTGACCCCCGAGAGCGTTTGATGGGACCGTGTAGAGGAATAATTACTCTGTGTCTGACCCCCGAGAGCGTTTGATGGGACCGTATAGAGGAATAATCACTCTGTGTCTGACCACGGGAGTGTGTGATGGGACGGTGTGGACGGAGATTCACTCTGTGTCTGACCCAGGGAGTGTGTGATGTGCGGTGTAGAGGAACATTCACTCTGTGTCGGCCCACGGGAGAGTGATATTGGACCGTGTAGAGCAATAATCGCACTGTGTCTGTCCCCGGGAGTGTTTGATGGTATCGTGTGGAGGGAGATTCACCCTGTGTCTGACCCCGGGAGTGTTTGATGGAACCGTGTAGAGGAATAATCACTCTGTGTTTGACCACGGGAGTGTGTGATGCGTCGGTGTAGAGGATTAATCACTCTGTGTCTGACCACCGGAGTGTGTGATGGGACGGTGTGGAGGCAGATTCACTCTGTGTCTGACGCAGGGAGTGTTTGATGGGACCGTGTAGAGGAATAATCACTCTATGTCTGACCACGGGAGTGTGTGATGGGACGGTGTGGAGGGAGATTCACTCTGTGTCTGACCCAGGGTGTGTATGATGGGACGGTGTGGATATAAATTCACTCTGTGTCTGACCACGGGAGTGTTTGATGGGACGGTGTGGAGGGAGATTCAGTCTGTCTCTGACCCCGGGACTGTGTGATGGTACAGTGTAGAGGAATAATCGCTCTGTGTCTGACCCCCGGGAGTGTTTGATGGGACCGTGTAGAGGAATAATCACTCTGTGTCTGACCCCGGGAGTGTGTGATGGGACGGTGAGGACGGAGATTCACTCTGTGTCTATCCAAGGGAGTGTGTGATGTGCGGTGTAGAGGAACATTCACTCTGTGTCTGACCCCCGAGAGCGTTTGATGGGACCGTGTAGAGGAATAATTACTCTGTGTCTGACCCCCGAGAGCGTTTGATGGGACCGTATAGAGGAATAATCACTCTGTGCCTGACCCCGGGAGAGTTTGATCGGGCCGTGTAGAGGAATAAACACTCTGTGTCTGACCCCGTGAGTGTTTGATGGGACCTTGTAGAGGAATATTCACTCTGTGTCTGACCCCGGGAGTTTGTGATGGGACGGTGTTGAAGGAGATTCACACTGCGTCTCACCCCGGGGGTGTGTGATGGTACAGTGTAGAGGAATAATCGCTCTGTGTCTGACCCCCGGGAGTGTTTGATGGGACCGTGTAGAGGAATAATCACTCTGTGTCTGACCACGGGAGTGTGTGATGGGACGGTGTGGACGGAGATTCACTCTGTGTCTGACCCAGGGAGTGTGTGATGTGCGGTGTAGAGGAACATTCACTCTGTGTCTGACCCCTGGGAGAGTTTGATGGGGCCGTATAGAGGAATAATCACTCTGTGTCTGACCCCGGCAGTGTTTGATGGGACCGTGTGTAGGGAGATTTACTCTGTGTCTGACCCCGGGAGTGCGTGATGGGCGGTGTAGAGGAATAATCACTCTGTGTCTGACCCAGGGAGTGTTTGCTGGAACCGTGTAGAGGAATAATCACTCTGTGTCTGACCCCCGGAGAGTGTGATGGGACGGCATGGAGGGAGATTCACTCTGTGTCTGACCCCGAGAGAGTTTGATCGGACCGTGCAGAGGAATAATCACTGTGTGTCTGACCCACGGAGTGTTTGATTGTACTGTGTAGAGGAATATTCGCTCTGTGTCTGACCCCCGGGAGTGTTTGATGGGACCCTGTAGAGGAATAATCAGTCTGTGTCTGACCCCGGGAGTGTGTGATGGGACGGTGTGGACGGAGATTCACTCTGTGTCTGACCCCGGGAGTGTTTGATGGGACCGTGTAGATCAATAATCACTCTGTGTCTGACCCCGGGAGTGTGTGATGGGACGGTGTGGAGGGAGATTCGCCCTGTGTCTGACCCCGGGAGTGTTTGATGGAACCGTGTAGAGGAATAATCACTCTCTGTTTGACCACGGGAGTGTGTGATGCGTCGGTGTAGAGGATTAATCACGCTGTGTCTGACCACCGGAGTGTGTGATGGGACGGTGTGGAGGGAGATTCACCCTGTGTCTGACCCCGGGAGTGTTTGATGGAACCGTGTAGAGGAATAATCACTCTCTGTTTGACCACGGGAGTGTGTGATGCGTCGTTGTAGAGGATTAATCACTCTGTGCCTGACCACCGGAGTGTGTGATGGGACGGGGTGGAGGGAGATTCACTCTGTGTCTGACCCCGGGAGTGTTTGATGGGACCGTGTAGAGGAATAATCCCTCTGTCTGACCCCGGGAGTGTTTGATTGGACCGTGTAGAGGTATAATCACTCTGTGTCTGACCCCGGGAGTGTATGATGGGACGGTGTGGATATAAATTCACTCTGTGTCTGACCCCGGGAGTGTTTGATGGGACGGTGTGGAGGGAGATTCTCTCTGAGTCTGACCCAGGGAGTGTGTGATGTGCGGTGTAGAGGAACATTCACTCTGTGTCTGACCCCGGGAGTGTGAGATGGGACCGTGTAGAGCAATAATCACTCTGAGTCTGACCCCGGGAGTGTTTGATGGTATCGATTAGAGGAATAATCTCTCTGTGTCAGACCCCGGGAGTGTGTGATGGGACGTTGTGGATTGAGAATCACTCTTTGTCTGACCCCGGGACTGTTTGATGGGACCTTGTAGTGGAATAATCACTCTGTGTCTTACCACGGGAGTGTGTGATGGGACGGTGTTGAAGGAGATTCACACTGTGTCTGACCCCGGCAGTGTTGATGGGACCGTGTTGAGGAATAATCCCTCTGTGTATGACCCAGGGAGTGTGTGAATGGACCGTGTGGAGGGAGATTCACTCTGTGTCTGACCCCGGAGTGCGTGATGGGCGGTGTAGAGTAATAATCACTCTGTGTCTGACCCCCGGGAGTTTGTGACGGGACGGTGTGGAGGGAGATTCACTCTGTGTCTGACACCGGGAGTGTTTGCTGGAACCGTGTAGAGGAATAATCACTCTGTCTGACCCCGGGAGTGTTTCATGGGACCGTGTAGAGGAATAATCACTCTGTGTCTGATCACCGGGAGCGTTTGATGGGACCGTGTCGAGGAATAATCACTCTGTTTCTGACCCGGGAGAGTTTGATGGGGCGGTGCAGAGGAATAATCACTCTGTGTCTGACCCCGTGAGTGTTTGATGGGACCGTGTAGTGGAATATTCACACTGTGTCTGACCCCGGCAGTGTTTGATGGGACCGTGTCGAGGAATAATCACTCTGCGTCTGAACCCGGGAGTGTTTGATGGGACGGTGTGGACGGAGATTCACTTTGTGTCTGACCCCGGGAGTGTTTGATGGGACTGTGTAGAGGAATAATCACTCTGTTTCTTACCCCGGGAGTGTTTGATGGGACCGTGTGGAGGAATAATCACTCTGTGTCTGACCCCCGGGAGCTTTTGATGGGACCGTGTAGAGGAACAATCACTCTGTGTCTGACCCCGGTAGAGTTTGATGGGGCCGTGTAGAGGAATAATCACTCTGTGTCTGACCCCGTGAGTGTTTGATGGGACCGTGTAGAGGAATATTCACTCTGTGTCTGACCCCGGGAGTGTTTGATGGTATCGTTTAGAGGAATAATCTCTCTGTGTCTGACCCCGGGACTGTTTGATGGGACCGTGTGGAGGGAGATTCACCCTGTGTCTGACCCCGGGAGTGTTTGATGGAACCGTGTAGAGGAATAATCACTCTGTGTTTGACCACGGGAGTGTGTGATGCGTCGGTGTAGAGGATTAATCACTCTGTGTCTGACCACCGGAGTGTGTGATGGGACGGTGTGGAGGCAGATTCACTCTGTGTCTGACGCAGGGAGTGTTTGACGGGACCGTGTAGAGGAATAATCACTCTATGTCTGACCACGGGAGTGTGTGATGGGACGGTGTGGAGGGAGATTCACTCTGTGTCTGACCCAGGGTGTGTATGATGGGACGGTGTGGATATAAATTCACTCTGTGTCTGACCACGGGAGTGTTTGATGGGACGGTGTGGAGGGAGATTCAGTCTGTCTCTGACCCCGGGAGTGTGTGATGGTACAGTGTAGAGGAATAATCGCTCTGTGTCTGACCCCCGGGAGTGTTTGATGGGACCGTGTAGAGGAATAATCACTCTGTGTCTGACCCCGGGAGTGTGTGATGGGACGGTGTGGACGGAGATTCACTCTGTGTCTATCCAAGGGAGTGTGTGATGTGCGGTGTAGAGGAACATTCACTCTGTGTCTGACCCCCGAGAGCGTTTGATGGGACCGTGTAGAGGAATAATTACTCTGTGTCTGACCCCCGAGAGCGTTTGATGGGACCGTATAGAGGAATAATCACTCTGTGCCTGACCCCGGGAGAGTTTGATCGGGCCGTGTAGAGGAATAAACACTCTGTGTCTGACCCCGTGAGTGTTTGATGGGACCGTGTAGAGGAATATTCACTCTGTGTCTGACCCCGGGAGTTTGTGATGGGACGGTGTTGAAGGAGATTCACACTGCGTCTCACCCCGGGGGTGTGTGATGGTACAGTGTAGAGGAATAATCGCTCTGTGTCTGACCCCCGGGAGTGTTTGATGGGACCGTGTAGAGGAATAATCACTCTGTGTCTGACCACGGGAGTGTGTGATGGGACGGTGTGGACGGAGATTCACTCTGTGTCTGACCCAGGGAGTGTGTGATGTGCGGGGTAGAGGAACATTCACTCTGTGTCGGCCCACGGGAGAGTGATATTGGACCGTGTAGAGCAATAATCGCACTGTGTCTGTCCCCGGGAGTGTTTGATGGTATCGTGTGGAGGGAGATTCACCCTGTGTCTGACCCCGGGAGTGTTTGATGGAACCGTGTAGAGGAATAATCACTCTGTGTTTGACCACGGGAGTGTGTGATGCGTCGGTGTAGAGGATTAATCACTCTGTGTCTGACCACCGGAGTGTGTGATGGGACGGTGTGGAGGCAGATTCACTCTGTGTCTGACGCAGGGAGTGTTTGATGGGACCGTGTAGAGGAATAATCACTCTATGTCTGACCACGGGAGTGTGTGATGGGACGGTGTGGAGGGAGATTCACTCTGTGTCTGACCCAGGGTGTGTATGATGGGACGGTGTGGATATAAATTCACTCTGTGTCTGACCACGGGAGTGTTTGATGGGACGGTGTGGAGGGAGATTCAGTCTGTCTCTGACCCCGGGACTGTGTGATGGTACAGTGTAGAGGAATAATCGCTCTGTGTCTGACCCCCGGGAGTGTTTGATGGGACCGTGTAGAGGAATAATCACTCTGTGTCTGACCCCGGGAGTGTGTGATGGGACGGTGAGGACGGAGATTCACTCTGTGTCTATCCAAGGGAGTGTGTGATGTGCGGTGTAGAGGAACATTCACTCTGTGTCTGACCCCCGAGAGCGTTTGATGGGACCGTGTAGAGGAATAATTACTCTGTGTCTGACCCCCGAGAGCGTTTGATGGGACCGTATAGAGGAATAATCACTCTGTGCCTGACCCCGGGAGAGTTTGATCGGGCCGTGTAGAGGAATAAACACTCTGTGTCTGACCCCGTGAGTGTTTGATGGGACCTTGTAGAGGAATATTCACTCTGTGTCTGACCCCGGGAGTTTGTGATGGGACGGTGTTGAAGGAGATTCACACTGCGTCTCACCCCGGGGGTGTGTGATGGTACAGTGTAGAGGAATAATCGCTCTGTGTCTGACCCCCGGGAGTGTTTGATGGGACCGTGTAGAGGAATAATCACTCTGTGTCTGACCACGGGAGTGTGTGATGGGACGGTGTGGACGGAGATTCACTCTGTGTCTGACCCAGGGAGTGTGTGATGTGCGGTGTAGAGGAACATTCACTCTGTGTCGGCCCACGGGAGAGTGATATTGGACCGTGTAGAGCAATAATCGCCCTGTGTCTGTCCCCGGGAGTGTTTGATGGTATCGTGTAGAGGAATAATCTCTCTGTGTCTGACCCCGGGAGTGTTTGATGGTATCGTGAAGAGGAATAATCTCTCTGTGTCTGACCCCGGGAGTGTGTGATGGGACGGTGTGAATTGAGATTCACTCTGTGTCTGACCCCGGGACTGTTTGATGGGACCTTGTAGTAGAATAATCACTCTGTGTCTGACCCCTGGGAGAGTTTGATGGGGCCGTATAGAGGAATAATCACTCTGTGTCTGACCCCGGCAGTGTTTGATGGGACCGTGTGTAGGGAGATTTACTCTGTGTCTGACCCCGGGAGTGCGTGATGGGCGGTGTAGAGGAATAATCACTCTGTGTCTGACCCAGGGAGTGTTTGCTGGAACCGTGTAGAGGAATAATCACTCTGTGTCTGACCCCCGGAGAGTGTGATGGGACGGCATGGAGGGAGATTCACTCTGTGTCTGACCCCGAGAGAGTTTGATCGGACCGTGCAGAGGAATAATCACTGTGTGTCTGACCCACGGAGTGTTTGATTGTACTGTGTAGAGGAATATTCGCTCTGTGTCTGACCCCCGGGTGTGTTTGATGGGACCCTGTAGAGGAATAATCAGTCTGTGTCTGACCCCGGGAGTGTGTGATGGGACGGTGTGGACGGAGATTCACTCTGTGTCTGACCCCGGGAGTGTTTGATGGGACCGTGTAGATCAATAATCACTCTGTGTCTGACCCCGGGAGTGTGTGATGGGACGGTGTGGAGGGAGATTCGCCCTGTGTCTGACCCCGGGAGTGTTTGATGGAACCGTGTAGAGGAATAATCACTCTCTGTTTGACCACGGGAGTGTGTGATGCGTCGGTGTAGAGGATTAATCACGCTGTGTCTGACCACCGGAGTGTGTGATGGGACGGTGTGGAGGGAGATTCACCCTGTGTCTGACCCCGGGAGTGTTTGATGGAACCGTGTAGAGGAATAATCACTCTCTGTTTGACCACGGGAGTGTGTGATGCGTCGTTGTAGAGGATTAATCACTCTGTGCCTGACCACCGGAGTGTGTGATGGGACGGGGTGGAGGGAGATTCACTCTGTGTCTGACCCCGGGAGTGTTTGATGGGACCGTGTAGAGGAATAATCCCTCTGTCTGACCCCGGGAGTGTTTGATTGGACCGTGTAGAGGTATAATCACTCTGTGTCTGACCCCGGGAGTGTATGATGGGACGGTGTGGATATAAATTCACTCTGTGTCTGACCCCGGGAGTGTTTGATGGGACGGTGTGGAGGGAGATTCTCTCTGAGTCTGACCCAGGGAGTGTGTGATGTGCGGTGTAGAGGAACATTCACTCTGTGTCTGACCCCGGGAGTGTGAGATGGGACCGTGTAGAGCAATAATCACTCTGAGTCTGACCCCGGGAGTGTTTGATGGTATCGATTAGAGGAATAATCTCGCTGTGTCAGACCCCGGGAGTGTGTGATGGGACGTTGTGGATTGAGAATCACTCTTTGTCTGACCCCGGGACTGTTTGATGGGACCTTGTAGTGGAATAATCACTCTGTGTCTTACCACGGGAGTGTGTGATGGGACGGTGTTGAAGGAGATTCACACTGTGTCTGACCCCGGCAGTGTTGATGGGACCGTGTTGAGGAATAATCCCTCTGTGTATGACCCAGGGAGTGTGTGAATGGACCGTGTGGAGGGAGATTCACTCTGTGTCTGACCCCGGAGTGCGTGATGGGCGGTGTAGAGTAATAATCACTCTGTGTCTGACCCCCGGGAGTTTGTGACGGGACGGTGTGGAGGGAGATTCACTCTGTGTCTGACACCGGGAGTGTTTGCTGGAACCGTGTAGAGGAATAATCACTCTGTCTGACCCCGGGAGTGTTTCATGGGACCGTGTAGAGGAATAATCACTCTGTGTCTGATCACCGGGAGCGTTTGATGGGACCGTGTCGAGGAATAATCACTCTGTTTCTGACCCGGGAGAGTTTGATGGGGCGGTGCAGAGGAATAATCACTCTGTGTCTGACCCCGTGAGTGTTTGATGGGACCGTGTAGTGGAATATTCACACTGTGTCTGACCCCGGCAGTGTTTGATGGGACCGTGTCGAGGAATAATCACTCTGCGTCTGAACCCGGGAGTGTTTGATGGGACGGTGTGGACGGAGATTCACTTTGTGTCTGACCCCGGGAGTGTTTGATGGGACTGTGTAGAGGAATAATCACTCTGTTTCTTACCCCGGGAGTGTTTGATGGGACCGTGTGGAGGAATAATCACTCTGTGTCTGACCCCCGGGAGCTTTTGATGGGACCGTGTAGAGGAACAATCACTCTGTGTCTGACCCCGGTAGAGTTTGATGGGGCCGTGTAGAGGAATAATCACTCTGTGTCTGACCCCGTGAGTGTTTGATGGGACCGTGTAGAGGAATATTCACTCTGTGTCTGACCCCGGGAGTTTGTGATGGGACGGTGTTGAAGTAGATTCACACTGTGTCTGACCCCGGGAGTGTGTGATGGTACAGTGTAGAGGAATAATCGCTCTGTGTCTGACCCCCGGGAGTGTTTGATGGGACCGTGTCGAGGAATAATCACTCTGTGTCTGAACCCGGGAGTGTGTGATGGGACTGTGTGGACGGAGATTCACTCTGTGTCTGACCCCGGGAGTGTGTGATGGTACCGTGTCGAGGAATAATCACTCTGTGTCTGACCCCGGTAGAGTTTGATGGGGCCGTGTAGAGGAATAATCACTCTGTGTCTGACCCCGTGAGTGTTTGATGGGACCGTGTAGAGGAATATTCACTCTGTGTCTGACCCCGGGAGTTTGTGATGGGACGGTGTTGAAGTAGATTCACACTGTGTCTGACCCCGGGAGTGTGTGATGGTACAGTGTAGAGGAATAATCGCTCTGTGTCTGACCCCCGGGAGTGTTTGATGGGACCGTGTCGAGGAATAATCACTCTGTGTCTGAACCCGGGAGTGTGTGATGGGACTGTGTGGACGGAGATTCACTCTGTGTCTGACCCCGGGAGTGTGTGATGGTACCGTGTAGAGGAATAATCACTCTGTGTCTGACCACGGAAGAGTCTGATGTGACCTTGTAGAGGAATAATCACTCTGTGTCTGACCCCGGGAGTGTGTGATGGGACGGTGTGGACGGAGATTCACTCTGTGCCTATCCCAGGGAGTGTGTGATGTGCGGTGTAGAGGAACATTCACTCTGTGTCTGACCCCGGGAGTGTTTGATGGTATCGTGTAGAGGAATAATCTCTCTGTGTCTGACCCCGGGAGTGTTTGATGGTATCGTGAAGAGGAATAATCGCTCTGTGTCTGACCACGGGAGTTTGTGATGGGACAGTGTGAATTGAGATACACTCTGTGTCTGACCTAGGGACTGTTTGATGGGACCTTGTAGTAGAATAATCACTCTGTGTCTTACCCCGGGAGTGTTTGATGGGACCGTGTAGAGGAATAATCACTCTGTGTCTGACCCGCGAGAGCGTTTGATGGGACCGTGTAGAGGAATAATCACTCTGTGCCTGACCCCGGGAGAGTCTGATCGGGCCGTGTAGAGGAATAATCACTCTGTGTCTGACCCCGTGAGTGTTTGATGGGACCGTGTAGAGGAATATTCACTCTGTGTCTGACCCCGGGAGTTTGTGATGGGACGGTATTGAAGGAGATTCACACTGCGTCTGACCCCGGGAGTGTGTGATGGTACAGTGTAGAGGAATAATCGCTCTGTGTCTGACCCCCGGGAGTGTTTGATGGGACCGTGTCGAGGAATAATCACTCTGTGTCTGAACCCGGGAGTGTGTGATGGGACTGTGTGGACGGAGATTCACTCTGTGTCTGACCCCGGGAGTGTGTGATGGTACCGTGTAGAGGAATAATCACTCTGTGTCTGACCACGGAAGAGTCTGATGTGACCTTGTAGAGGAATAATCACTCTGTGTCTGACCCCGGGAGTGTGTGATGGGACGGTGTGGAGGGAGATTCACTCTGTGTGTGACCCCGGCAGTGTTTGATTGGACCGTGTAGAGTTATAATCACTCTGTGTCTGACACCGGGAGTGTATGATGGGACCGTGTGGAGGGAGATTCAGTATGTGTCTGACCCCGGAAGTGTGTGATGGGACGATTTGCAGGGAGATTCACTCTGTGTCTGACCCAGGGAGTGTGTGATGTGCGGTGTAGAGGAACATTCACTCTGTGTCTGACCCCGGGAGTGTGAGATGGGACCGCGTAGAGCAATATTCACTCTGTGTCTGACCCCGGGAGTGTTTAATGGTATCGTGTAGAGGAATAATCTCTCTGTGTCTGACCCCGGGAGTGTGTGATGGGACGTTGTGGATTGAGAATCACTCTGTGTCTGACCCCGGGACTGTTTGATGGGACCTTGTAGTGGAATAATCACTCTGTGTCTTACCACGGGAGTGTTTGATGGGACCGTGTCGAGGAATAATCACTCTGTGTCTGAACCCGGGAGTGTGTGATGGGACTGTGTGGACGGAGATTCACTCTGTGTCTGACCCCGGGAGTGTGTGATGGTACCGTGTAGAGGAATAATCACTCTGTGTCTGACCACGGAAGAGTCTGATGTGACCTTGTAGAGGAATAATCACTCTGTGTCTGACCCCGGGAGTGTGTGATGGGACGGTGTGGAGGGAGATTCACTCTGTGTGTGACCCCGGCAGTGTTTGATTGGACCGTGTAGAGTTATAATCACTCTGTGTCTGACACCGGGAGTGTATGATGGGACCGTGTGGAGGGAGATTCAGTATGTGTCTGACCCCGGAAGTGTGTGATGGGACGATTTGCAGGGAGATTCACTCTGTGTCTGACCCAGGGAGTGTGTGATGTGCGGTGTAGAGGAACATTCACTCTGTGTCTGACCCCGGGAGTGTGAGATGGGACCGCGTAGAGCAATATTCACTCTGTGTCTGACCCCGGGAGTGTTTAATGGTATCGTGTAGAGGAATAATCTCTCTGTGTCTGACCCCGGGAGTGTGTGATGGGACGTTGTGGATTGAGAATCACTCTGTGTCTGACCCCGGGACTGTTTGATGGGACCTTGTAGTGGAATAATCACTCTGTGTCTTACCACGGGAGTGTGTGATGGGACGGTGTTGAAGGAGATTCACACTGTGTCTGACCCCGGCAGTGTTGATGGGACCGTGTTGAGGAATAATCCCTCTGTGTATGACCCAGGGAGTGTGTGATGGGACCGTGTGGAGGGAGATTCACTCTGTGTCTGACCCCGGAGTGCGTGATGGGCGGTGTAGAGTAATAATCACTCTGTGTCTGACCCCCGGGAGTTTGTGACGGGACGGTGTGGAGGGAGATTCACTCTGTGTCTGACACCGGGAGAGTTTGCTGGAACCGTGTAGAGGAATAATCACTCTGTCTGACCCCGGGAGTGTTTCATGGGACCGTGTAGAGGAATAATCACTCTGTGTCTGATCACCGGGAGCGTTTGATGGGACCGTGTCGAGGAATAATCACTCTGTTTCTGACCCGGGAGAGTTTGATGGGGCAGTGCAGAGGAATAATCACTCTGTGTCTGACCCCGTGAGTGTTTGATGGGACCGTGTAGTGGAATATTCACACTGTGTCTGACCCCGGCAGTGTTTGATGGGACCGTGTCGAGGAATAATCACTCTGCGTCTGAACCCGGGAGTGTTTGATGGGACGGTGTGGACGGAGATTCACTTTGTGTCTGACCCCGGGAGTGTTTGATGGGACTGTGTAGAGGAATAATCACTCTGTTTCTTACCCCGGGAGTGTTTGATGGGACCGTGTGGAGGAATAATCACTCTGTGTCTGACCCCCGGGAGCTTTTGATGGGACCGTGTAGAGGAACAATCACTCTGTGTCTGACCCCGGTAGAGTTTGATGGGGCCGTGTAGAGGAATAATCACTCTGTGTCTGACCCCGTGAGTGTTTGATGGGACCGTGTAGAGGAATATTCACTCTGTGTCTGACCCCGGGAGTTTGTGATGGGACGGTGTTGAAGTAGATTCACACTGTGTCTGACCCCGGGAGTGTGTGATGGTACAGTGTAGAGGAATAATCGCTCTGTGTCTGACCCCCGGGAGTGTTTGATGGGACCGTGTCGAGGAATAATCACTCTGTGTCTGAACCCGGGAGTGTGTGATGGGACTGTGTGGACGGAGATTCACTCTGTGTCTGACCCCGGGAGTGTGTGATGGTACCGTGTAGAGGAATAATCACTCTGTGTCTGACCACGGAAGAGTCTGATGTGACCTTGTAGAGGAATAATCACTCTGTGTCTGACCCCGGGAGTGTGTGATGGGACGGTGTGGACGGAGATTCACTCTGTGCCTATCCCAGGGAGTGTGTGATGTGCGGTGTAGAGGAACATTCACTCTGTGTCTGACCCCGGGAGTGTTTGATGGTATCGTGTAGAGGAATAATCTCTCTGTGTCTGACCCCGGGAGAGTTTGATGGTATCGTGAAGAGGAATAATCGCTCTGTGTCTGACCACGGGAGTTTGTGATGGGACAGTGTGAATTGAGATTCACTCTGTGTCTGACCTAGGGACTGTTTGATGGGACCTTGTAGTAGAATAATCACTCTGTGTCTTACCCCGGGAGTGTTTGATGGGACCGTGTAGAGGAATAATCACTCTGTGTCTGACCCGCGAGGGCGTTTGATGGGACCGTGTAGAGGAATAATCACTCTGTGCCTGACCCCGGGAGAGTCTGATCGGGCCTTGTAGAGGAATAATCACTCTGTGTCTGACCCCGTGAGTGTTTGATGGGACCGTGTAGAGGAATATTCACTCTGTGTCTGACCCCGGGAGTTTGTGATGGGACGGTATTGAAGGAGATTCACACTGCGTCTGACCCCGGGAGTGTGTGATGGTACAGTGTAGAGGAATAATCGCTCTGTGTCTGACCCCCGGGAGTGTTTGATGGGACCGTGTAGAGGAATAATCACTCTGTGTCTGACCACGGGAGTGTGTGATGGGACGGTGTGGACGGAGATTCACTCTGTGTCTGACCCAGGGAGTGTGTGATGTGCGGTGTAGAGGAACATTCACTCTGTGTCTGACCCCGGGAGAGTGTGATTGGACAGTGTAGACCAATAATCGCTCTGTGTCTGTCCCCGGGAGTGTTTGATGGTATCGTGAAGAGGAATAATCTCTCAGTGTCTGACCCCGGGAGTGTGTGATGGGACGGTGTGAATTGAGATTCTCTCTGTGTCTGACCCAGGGACTGTTTGATGGGACCTTGTAGTAGAATAATCACACTGTGTCTTACCCCGGGAGTATTTGATGGGACCGTGTAGAGGAATAATCACTCTGTGTCTTACCCCGGGTGTGTTTGATGGGACCGTGTAGAGGAATAATCACTCTGTGTCTGACCCCCGGGAGCGTTTGATGGGACCGTGTAGAGGAATAATCACTCTGTGTCTGACCCCGGGAGAGTTTGATGGGGCAGTGTAGAGGAATAATCACTCTGTGTCTGACCCCGGGAGTGTGAGATGGGACCGCGTAGAGCAATATTCACTCTGTGTCTGACCCCGGGAGTGTTTGATGGTATCGTGTAGAGGAATAATCTCTCTGTGTCTGACCCCGGGAGTGTGTGATGGGACGTTGTGGATTGAGAATCACTCTGTGTCTGACCCCGGGACTGTTTGATGGGACCTTGTAGTGGAATAATCACTCTGTGTCTTACCACGGGAGTGTGTGATGGGACGGTGTTGAAGGAGATTCACACTGTGTCTGACCCCGGCAGTGTTGATGGGACCGTGTTGAGGAATAATCCCTCTGTGTATGACCCAGGGAGTGTGTGATGGGACCGTGTGGAGGGAGATTCACTCTGTGTCTGACCCCGGAGTGCGTGATGGGCGGTGTAGAGTAATAATCACTCTGTGTCTGACCCCCGGGAGTTTGTGACGGGACGGTGTGGAGGGAGATTCACTCTGTGTCTGACACCGGGAGAGTTTGCTGGAACCGTGTAGAGGAATAATCACTCTGTCTGACCCCGGGAGTGTTTCATGGGACCGTGTAGAGGAATAATCACTCTGTGTCTGATCACCGGGAGCGTTTGATGGGACCGTGTCGAGGAATAATCACTCTGTTTCTGACCCGGGAGAGTTTGATGGGTCAGTGCAGAGGAATAATCACTCTGTGTCTGACCCCGTGAGTGTTTGATGGGACCGTGTAGTGGAATATTCACACTGTGTCTGACCCCGGCAGTGTTTGATGGGACCGTGTCGAGGAATAATCACTCTGCGTCTGAACCCGGGAGTGTTTGATGGGACGGTGTGGACGGAGATTCACTTTGTGTCTGACCCCGGGAGTGTTTGATGGGACTGTGTAGAGGAAGAATCACTCTGTTTCTTACCCCGGGAGTGTTTGATGGGACCGTGTGGAGGAATAATCACTCTGTGTCTGACCCCCGGGAGCTTTTGATGGGACCGTGTAGAGGAACAATCACTCTGTGTCTGACCCCGGTAGAGTTTGATGGGGCCGTGTAGAGGAATAATCACTCTGTGTCTGACCCCGTGAGTGTTTGATGGGACCGTGTAGAGGAATATTCACTCTGTGTCTGACCCCGGGAGTTTGTGATGGGACGGTGTTGAAGTAGATTCACACTGTGTCTGACCCCGGGAGTGTGTGATGGTACAGTGTAGAGGAATAATCGCTCTGTGTCTGACCCCCGGGAGTATTTGATGGGACCGTGTCGAGGAATAATCACTCTGTGTCTGAACCCGGGAGTGTGTGATGGGACTGTGTGGACGGAGATTCACTCTGTGTCTGACCCCGGGAGTGTGTGATGGTACCGTGTAGAGGAATAATCACTCTGTGTCTGACCACGGAAGAGTCTGATGTGACCTTGTAGTGGAATAATCACTCTGTGTCTGACCCCGGGAGTGTGTGATGGGACGGTGTGGACGGAGATTCACTCTGTGCCTATCCCAGGGAGTGTGTGATGTGCGGTGTAGAGGAACATTCACTCTGTGTCTGACCCCGGGAGTGTTTGATGGTATCGTGTAGAGGAATAATCTCTCTGTGTCTGACCCCGGGAGTGTTTGATGGTATCGTGAAGAGGAATAATCTCTCTGTGTCTGACCACGGGAGTTTGTGATGGGACAGTGTGAATTGAGATTCACTCTGTGTCTGACCTAGGGACAGTTTGATGGGACCTTGTAGTAGAATAATCACTCTGTGTCTTACCCCGGGAGTGTTTGATGGGACCGTGTAGAGGAATAATCACTCTGTGTCTGACCCGCGAGGGCGTTTGATGGGACCGTGTAGAGGAATAATCACTCTGTGCCTGACCCCGGGAGAGTCTGATCGGGCCGTGTAGAGGAATAATCACTCTGTGTCTGACCCCGTGAGTGTTTGATGGGACCGTGTAGAGGAATATTCACTCTGTGTCTGACCCCGGGAGTTTGTGATGGGACGGTATTGAAGGAGATTCACACTGCGTCTGACCCCGGGAGTGTGTGATGGTACAGTGTAGAGGAATAATCGCTCTGTGTCTGACCCCCGGGAGTGTTTGATGGGACCGTGTAGAGGAATAATCACTCTGTGTCTGACCACGGGAGTGTGTGATGGGACGGTGTGGACGGAGATTCACTCTGTGTCTGACCCAGGGAGTGTGTGATGTGCGGTGTAGAGGAACATTCACTCTGTGTCTGACCCCGGGAGAGTGTGATTGGACAGTGTAGAGCAATAATCGCTCTGTGTCTGTCCCCGGGAGTGTTTGATGGTATCGTGAAGAGGAATAATCTCTCAGTGTCTGACCCCGGGAGTGTGTGATGGGACGGTGTGAATTGAGATTCTCTCTGTGTCTGACCCAGGGACTGTTTGATGGGACCTTGTAGTAGAATAATCACTCTGTGTCTTACCCCGGGAGTATTTGATGGGACCGTGTAGAGGAATAATCACTCTGTGTCTTACCCCGGGTGTGTTTGATGGGACCGTGTAGAGGAATAATCACTCTGTGTCTGACCCCCGGGAGCGTTTGATGGGACCGTGTAGAGGAATAATCACTCTGTGTCTGACCCCGGGAGAGTTTGATGGGGCAGTGTAGAGGAATAATCACTCTGTGTCTGACCCCGTGAGTGTTTGATGGGACCGTGTAGAGGAATATTCACACTGTGTCTGACCCCGGCAGTGTTTGATGGGACCGTGTTGAGGAATAATCCCTCTGTGTATGACCCAGGGAGTGTGTGTTGGGACCGTGTGGAGGGAGATTTACTCTGTGTCTGACCCCGGGAGTGGGTGATGGGCGGTGAAGAGGAATAATCACTCTGTGTCTGACCCCGGGAGTGTGTGATGGGACGGTGTGGAGGGAGATTCAATCTGTGTGTGTCCCCGGGAGTGTTTGATGGGACCTTGTGGAGGGAGATTCACTCTGTGTGTGACCCCGGCAGTGTTTGATTGGACCGTGTAGAGTTATAATCACTCTGTGTCTGACACCGGGAGTGTATGATGGGACGGTGTGGATATAAATTCACTCTGTGTTTGACCCCGGGAGTGTTTGATGGGACGGTGTGGAGGGAGATTCAGTATGTGTCTGACCCCGGAAGTGTGTGATGGGACGATTTGCAGGGAGATTCACTCTGTGTCTGACCCAGGGAGTGTGTGATGTGCGGTGTAGAGGAACATTCACTCTGTGTCTGACCCCGGGAGTGTGAGATGGGACCGCGTAGAGCAATATTCACTCTGTGTCGGACCCCGGGAGTGTTTGATGGTATCGTGTAGAGGAATAATCTCTCTGTGTCTGACCCCGGGAGTGTGTGATGATACAGTGTAGAGGTATAATCGCTCTCTGTCAGACCCCCGGGACTGTTTGATGGGACCGTGTAGAGGAATAATCACTCTGTGTCTGACCCCGGGAGAGTGTGATGGGACGGTGTGGACGGAGATTCACTCTGTGTCTGACACAGGGAGTGTGTGATGTGCGGTGTAGAGGAACATTCTCTCTGTGTCTGACCCAGGGACTGTGTGATGGGACCTTGTAGTAGAATAATCACTCTGTGTCTTACCCCGGGAGTGTTTGATGGGACCGTGTAGAGGAATAATCACTCTGTGTCTGACCTCCGGGAGCGTTTGATGGGACCGTGTAGAGGAATAATCACTCTGTGTCTGACCCCGGGAGAGTTTGATGGGGCAGTGTAGAGGAATAATCACTCTGTGTCTGACCCCGTGAGTGTTTGATGGGACCGTGTAGAGGAATATTCACACTGTGTCTGACCCCGGCATTGTTTGATGGGACCGTGTTGAGGAATAATCCCTCTGTGTATGACCCAGGGAGTGTGTGATGGGACCGTGTGGAGGGAGATTTACTCTGTGTCTGACCCCGGGAGTGGGTGATGGGCGGTGAAGAGGAATAATCACTCTGTGTCTGACCCCGGGAGTGTGTGATGGGACGGTGTGGAGGGAGATTCAATCTGTGTGTGTCCCCGGGATTGTTTGATGGGACCCTGTGGAGGGAGATTCACTCAGTGTGTGGCCCCGGCAGTGTTTGATTGGACCGTGTAGAGTTATAATCACTCTGTGTCTGACACCGGGAGTGTATGATGGGACGGTGTGGATATAAATTCACTCTGTGTTTGACCCCGGGAGTGTTTGATGGGACGGTGTGGAGGGAGATTCAGTATGTGTCTGACCCCGGAAGTGTGTGATGGGACGATTTGCAGGGAGATTCACTCTGTGTCTGACCCAGGGAGTGTGTGATGTGCGGTGTAGAGGAACATTCACTCTGTGTCTGACCCCGGGAGTGTGAGATGGGACCGCGTAGAGCAATATTCACTCTGTGTCTGACCCCGGGAGTGTTTGATGGTATCGTGTAGAGGAATAATCTCTCTGTGTCTGACCCCGGGAGTGTTTGATGGTATCGTTTAGAGGAATAATCTCTCTGTGTCTGACCCCGGGACTGTTTGATGGGACCTGCTAGTGGAATATTCACTCTGTGTCTGACCCCCGGGAGTGTTTGATGGGACAGTGTAGAGGAATAATCACTCTGTCTCTGACCCCGGGAGTGTGTGATGGGACGGTGTGGAGGGAGATTCACCCTGTGTCTGACCCCGGGAGTGTTTGATGGAACCGTGTAGAGGAATAATCACTCTGTGTTTGACCACGGGAGTGTGTGATGCTTCGGTGTAGAGGATTAATCACTCTGTGTCTGACCACCGGAGTGTGTGATGGGACGGTGTGGAGGCAGATTCACTCTGTGTCTGACGCCGGGAGTGTTTGATGGGACCGTGTAGAGGAATAATCACTCTGTGTCTGACCACGGGAGTGTGTGATGGGACGGTGTGGAGTGAGATTCACTCTGTGTCTGACCCAGGGTGTGTATGATGGGACGGTGTGGATATAAATTCACTCTGTGTCTGACCACGGGAGTGTTTGATGGGACGGTGTAGAGGAATAATCACTCTGTGTCTGACCCCGGGTGTGTGTGATGGGACGGTGTGGACGGAGATTCACTCTGTGTCTATTCCAGGGTGTGTGTGATGTGCGGTGTAGAGGAACATTCACTCTGCGTCTGACCCCGGGAGTGTTTGATGGTATCGTGTAGAGGAATAATCTCTCTGTGTCTGACCCCGGGAGTGTTTGATGGTATCGTGAAGAGGAATAATCGCTCTGTGTCTGACCCCGGGAGTTTGTGATGGGACAGTGTGAATTGAGATTCACTCTGGGTCTGACCTAGGGACTGTTTGATGGGACCTTGTAGTAGAATAATCACTCTGTGTCTTACCCCGGGAGTGTTTGATGGGACCGTGTAGAGGAATAATCACTCTGTGTCTGACCCGCGAGAGCGTTTGATGGGACCGTGTAGAGGAATAATCACTCTGTGCCTGACCCCGGGAGAGTTTGATCGGGCCGTGTAGAGGAATAATCACTCTGTGTCTGACCCCGTGAGTGTTTGATGGGACCGTGTAGAGGAATATTCACTCTGTGTCTGACCCCGGGAGTTTGTGATGGGACGGTGTTGAAGGAGATTCACACTGCGTCTGACCCCGGGAGTGTGTGATGGTACAGTGTAGAGGAATAATCGCTCTGTGTCTGACCCCCGGGAGTGTTTGATGGGACCGTGTAGAGGAATAATCACTCTGTGTCTGACCACGGGAGTGTGTGATGGGACGGTGTGGACGGAGATTCACTCTGTGTCTGACCCAGGGAGTGTGTGATGTGCGGTGTAGAGGAACATTCACTCTGTGTCTGACCCCGGGAGAGTGAGATTGGACAGTGTAGAGCAATAATCGCTCTGTGTCTGTCCCCGGGAGTGTTTGATGGTATCGTGAAGAGGAATAATCTCTCAGTGTCTGACCCCGGGAGTGTGTGATGGGACGGTGTGAATTGAGATTCTCTCTGTGTCTGACCCAGGGACTGTTTGATGGGACCTTGTAGTAGAATAATCACTCTGTGTCTTACCCCGGGAGTATTTGATGGGACCGTGTAGAGGAATAATCACTCTGTGTCTGACCCCCGGGAGCGTTTGATGGGACCGTGTAGTGGAATAATCACTGTGTCTGACCCCGGGAGAGTTTGATGGGGCAGTGTAGAGGAATAATCACTCTGTGTCTGACCCCGTGAGTGTTTGATGGGACCGTGTATTGGAATATTCACACTGTGTCTGACCCCGGGAGTGTTTGATGGGACCGTGTTGAGGAATAATCCCTCTGTGTATGACCCAGGGAGTGTGTGATGGGACCGTGTGGAGGGAGATTTACTCTGTGTCTGACCCCGGGAGTGGGTGATGGGCGGTGAAGAGGAATAATCACTCTGTGTCTGACCCCGGGAGTGTGTGATGGGACGGTGTGGAGGGAGATTCAATCTGTGTGTGTCCCCGGGAGTATTTGATGGGACCTTGTGGAGGGAGATTCACTCTGTGTGTGACCCCGGCAGTGTTTGATTGGACCGTGTAGAGTTATAATCACTCTGTGTCTGACACCGGGAGTGTATGATGGGACGGTGTGGATATAAATTCACTCTGTGTTTGACCCCGGGAGTGTTTGATGGGACGGTGTGGAGGGAGATTCAGTATGTGTCTGACCCCGGAAGTGTGTGATGGGACGATTTGCAGGGAGATTCACTCTGTGTCTGACCCAGGGAGTGTGTGATGTGCGGTGTAGAGGAACATTCACTCTGTGTCTGACCCCGGGAGTGTGAGATGGACCGCGTAGAGCAATAATCACTCTGTGTCTGACCCCGGGAGTGTTTGATGTTATCGTGTAGAGGAATAATCTTTCTGTGTCTGACCCCGGGAGTGTTTGATGGTATCGTTTAGAGGAATAATCTATCTGTGTCTGACCCCGGGACTGTTTGATGGGAACTGGTAGTGGAATATTCACTCTGTGTCTGACCCCCGGGAGTGTTTGATGGGACCGTGTGGAGGGAGATTCACCCTGTGTCTGACCCCGGGAGTGTTTGATGGAACCGTGTAGAGGAATAATCACTCTGTGTCTGACCACCGGAGTGTGTGATGGGACGGTGTGGAGGCAGATTCACTCTGTGTCTGACGCAGGGAGTGTTTGATGGGACCGTGTAGACGAATAATCACTCTATGCCTGACCAGGGGAGTGTGTGATGGGACGGTGTGGAGGGAGATTCACTTTGTGTCTGACCCAGGGTGTGTATGATGGGACGGTGTGGATATAAGTTCACTCTGTGTCTGACCACGGGAGTGTTTGATGGGACGGTGTGGAGGGAGATTCAGTCTGTCTCTGACCCCGGGAGTGTGTGATGGTACAGTGTAGAGGAATAATCGCTCTGTGTCTGACACCCGGGAGTGTTTGATGGGACCGTGTAGAGGAATAATCACTCTGTGTCTGACCCCGGGAGTGTGTGATGGGACGGTGTGGACGGAGATTCACTCTGTGTCTATCCAAGGGAGTGTGTGATGTGCGGTGTAGAGGAACATTCACTCTGTGTCTGACCCCCGAGAGCGTTTGATGGGACCGTGTAGAGGAATAATTACTCTGTGTCTGACCCCCGAGAGCGTTTGATGGGACCGTATAGATGAATAATCACTCTGTGCCTGACCCCGGGAGAGTTTGATCGGGCCGTGTAGAGGAATATTCACTCTGTGTCTGACCCCGGGAGTTTGTGATGGGACGGTGTTGAAGGAGATTCACACTGCGTCTCACCCCGGGGGTGTGTGATGGTACAGTGTAGAGGAATAATCGCTCTGTGTCTGACCCCCGGGAGTGTTTGATGGGACCGTGTAGAGGAATAATCACTGTGTCTGACCACGGGAGTGTGTGATGGGACGGTGTGGACGGAGATTCACTCTGTGTCTGACCCAGGGAGTGTGTGATGTGCGGTGTAGAGGAACATTCACTCTGTGTCTGACCCCGAGATAGTTTGATCGGACCGTGCAGAGGAATAATCACTGTGTGTCTGACCCACGGAGTGTTTGATTGTACAGTGTAGAGGAATATTCGCTCTGTGTCTGACCCCCGGGAGTGTTTGATGGGACCCTGTAGAGGAATAATCAGTCTGTGTCTGACCCCGGGAATGTGTGATGGGACGGTGTGGACGGAGAATCACTCTGTGTCTGACCCCGGGAGTGTGTGATGGGACGGTGTGGAGGGAGATTCGCCCTGTGTCTGACCCCGGGAGTGTTTGATGGAACCGTGTAGAGGAATAATCACTCTCTGTTTGACCACGGGAGTGTGTGATGCGTCGGTGTAGAGGATTAATCACGCTGTGTCTGACCACCGGAGTGTGTGATGGGACGGTGTGGAGGGAGATTCACCCTGTGTCTGACCCCGGGAGTGTTTGATGGAACCGTGTAGAGGAATAATCACTCTCTGTTTGACCACGGGAGTGTGTGATGCGTCGGTGTAGAGGATTAATCACTCTGTGTCTGACCACCGGAGTGTGTGATGGGACGGGGTGGAGGGAGATTCACTCTGTGTCTGACCCCGGGAGTGTTTGATGGGACCGTGTAGAGGAATAATCCATCTGTCTGACCCCGGGAGTGTTTGATTGGACCGTGTAGAGGTATAATCACTCTGTGTCTGACCCCGGGAGTGTATGATGGGTCGGTGTGGATATAAATTCACTCTGTGTCTGACCCCGGGAGTGTTTGATGGGACGGTGTGGAGGGAGATTCTCTCTGAGTCTGACCCAGGGAGTGTGTGATGTGCGGTGTAGAGGAACATTCACTCTGTGTCTGACCCCGGGAGTGTGAGATGGGACCGTGTAGAGCAATAATCACTCTGAGTCTGACCCCGGGAGTGTTTGATGGTATCGATTAGAGGAATAATCTCTCTGTGTCAGACCCTGGGAGTGTGTGATGGGACGTTGTGGATTGAGAATCTCTCTGTGTCTGAACCCGGGACTGTTTGATGGGACCTTGTAGTGGAATAATCACTCTGTGTCTTACCACGGGAGAGTGTGATGGGACGGCATGGAGGGAGATTCACTCTGTGTCTGACCCCGAGAGAGTTTGATCGGACCGTGCAGAGGAATAATCACTGTGTGTCTGACCCACGGAGTGTTTGATTGTACAGTGTAGAGGAATATTCGCTCTGTGTCTGACCCCCGGGAGTGTTTGATGGGACCCTGTAGAGGAATAATCAGTCTGTGTCTGACCACGGGAGTGTGTGATGGGACGGTGTGGACGGAGATTCACTCTGTGTCTGACCCCGGGAGTGTTTGATGGGACCGTGTAGATCAATAATCACTCTGTGTCTGACCCCGGGAGTGTGTGATGGGACGGTGTGGAGGGAGATTCGCCCTGTGTCTGACCCCGGGAGTGTTTGATGGAACCGTGTAGAGGAATAATCACTCTCTGTTTGACCACGGGAGTGTGTGATGCGTCGGTGTAGAGGATTAATCACGCTGTGTCTGACCACCGGAGTGTGTGATGGGACGGTGTGGAGGGAGATTCACCCTGTGTCTGACCCCGGGAGTGTTTGATGGAACCGTGTAGAGGAATAATCACTCTCTGTTTGACCACGGGAGTGTGTGATGCGTCGGTGTAGAGGATTAATCACTCTGTCTCTGACCACCGGAGTGTGTGATGGGACGGGGTGGAGTGAGGTTCACTCTGTGTCTGACCCCGGGAGTGTTTGATGGGACCGTGTAGAGGAATAATCCCTCTGTCTGACCCCGGGAGTGTTTGATTGGACCGTGTAGAGGTATAATCACTCTGTGTCTGACCCCGGGAGTGTATGATGGGACGGTGTGGATAGAAATTCACTCTGTGTCTGACCCCGGGAGTGTTTGATGGGACGGTGTGGAGGGAGATTCTCTCTGAGTCTGACCCAGGGAGTGTGTGATGTGCGGTGTAGAGGAACATTCACTCTGTGTCTGACCCCGGGAGTGTGAGATGGGACCGTGTAGAGCAATAATCACTCTGAGTCTGACCCCGGGAGTGTTTGATGGTATCGATTAGAGGAATAATCTCTCTGTGTCAGACCCCGGGAGTGTGTGATGGGACGTTGTGGATTGAGAATCACTCTGTGTCTGACCCCGGGACTGTTTGATGGGACCTTGTTGTGGAATAATCACTCTGTGTCTTACCACGGGAGTGTGTGATGGGACGGTGTTGAAGGAGATTCACACTGTGTCTGACCCCGGCAGTGTTGATGGGACCGTGTTGAGGAATAATCCCTCTGTGTATGACCCAGGGAGTGTGTGATGGGACCGTGTGGAGGGAGATTCCCTCTGGGTCTGACCCCGGATTGCGTGATGGGCGGTGTAGAGTAATAATCACTCTGTGTCTGACCCCCGGAGTTTGTGACGGGACGGTGTGAAGGGAGATTCACTCTGTGTCTGACACCGGGAGTGTTTGATGGGACCGTGTCGAGGAATAATCACTCTGTTTCTGACCCGGGAGAGTTTGATGGGGCAGTGTAGAGGAATAATCACTCTGTGTCTGACCCCGTGAGTGTTTGATGGGACCGTGTAGTGGAATATTCACACTGTGTCTGACCCCGGCAGTGTTTGATGGGAGCGTGTCGAGGAATAATCACTCTGCGTCTGAACCCGGGAGTGTTTGATGGGACGGTGTGGACGGAGATTCACTTTGTGTCAGACCCCGGGAGTGTTTGATGGGACTGTGTAGAGGAATAATCACTCTGTTTCTTACCCCGGGAGTGTTTGATGGGACCGTGTGGAGGAATAATCACTCTGTGTCTGACCCCCGGGAGCTTTTGATGGGACCGTGTGGAGGAATAATCACTCTGTGTCTGACCCCCGGGAGCTTTTGATGGGACCGTGTAGAGGAATAATTACTCTGTGTCTGACCCCGGTAGAGTTTGATGCGGCCGTGTAGAGGAATAATCACTCTGTGTCTGACCCCGTGAGTGTTTGATGGGACCGTGTAGAGGAATATTCACTTTGGGTCTGACCCCGGGAGTTTGTGATGGGACGGTGTTGAAGTAGATTCACTCTGTGTCTGACCCCGGGAGTGTGTGATGGTACAGTGTAGAGGAATAATCGCTCTGTGTCTGACCCCCGGGAGTGTTTGATGGGACCGTGTCGAGGAATAATCACTCTGTGTCTGAACCCGGGAGTGTGTGATGGGACTGTGTGGATGGAGATTCACTCTGTGTCTGACCCCGGGAGTGTGTGATGGTACCGTGTAGAGGAATAATCACTCTGTGTCTGACCACGGAAGAGTCTGATGTGACCTTGTAGAGGAATAATCACTCTGTGTCTGACCCCGGGAGTGTGTGATATGACGGTGTGGACGGAGATTCACTCTGTGCCTATCCCAGGGAGTGTGTGATGTGCGGTGTAGAGGAACATTCACTCAGTGTCTGACCCCGGGAGTGTTTGACGGTATCGTGTAGAGGAATAATCTCTCTGTGTCTGACCCCGGGAGTGTTTGATGGTATCGTGAAGAGGAATAATCGCTCTGTGTCTGACGACGGGAGTTTGTGATGGGACAGTGTGAATTGAGATTCACTCTGTGTCTGACCTAGGGACTGTTTGATGGGACCTTGTAGTAGAATAATCACTCTGAGTCTTACCCCGGGAGTGTTTGATGGGACCGTGTAGAGGAATAATCACTCTGTGTCTGACCCGCGAGAGCGTTTGATGGGACCGTGTAGAGGAATAATCACTCTGTGCCTGACCCCGGGAGAGTCTGATCGGGCCGTGTAGAGGAATAATCACTCTGTGTCTGACCCCGTGAGTGTTTGATGGGACCGTGTAGAGGAATATTCACTCTGTGTCTGACCCCGGGAGTTTGTGATGGGACGGTATTGAAGGAGATTCACACTGCGTCTGACCCCGGGAGTGTGTGATGGTACAGTGTAGAGGAATAATCGCTCTGTGTCTGACCCCCGGGAGTGTTTGATGGGACCGTGTGGAGGAATAATCACTCTGTGTCTGACCACGGGAGTGTGTGATGGGACGGTGTGGACGGAGATTCACTCTGTGTCTGACCCAGGGAGTGTGTGATGTGCGGTGTAGAGGAACATTCACTCTGTGTCTGACCCCGGGAGAGTGAGATTGGACAGTGTAGAGCAATAATCGATCTGTGTCTGTCCCCGGGAGTGTTTGATATTATCGTGAAGAGGAATAATCTCTCAGTGTCTGACCCCGGAAGAGTTTGATGGGACGGCGTGGAGGGAGTTTCACTCTGTGTCTGACCACGGGAGTGTTTGATGGGGCCGTGTAGAGGAATAATCACTCTGTGTCTGACCCCGGAAGAGTTTGATGGGACGGCGTGGAGGGAGTTTCACTCTGTGTCTGACCCCGGGAGTGTGATGGGACAGTGTAGAGGAATAATCACTGTGTGACTGACCCACGGAGTGTTTGATGGTACAGTTTAGAGGAATACCCGCTCTGTGTCTGACCCCCGGGACTTTTTGATGGGAAATTGTAGAGGAATAATCACTCTGTGTCTGACCCCGGGTGTGTGTGATGGGACGGTGTGGACGGCGATTCACTCTGTGTCTGACCCCGGGAGTGTTTGATGGGACCGTGTAGAGGAATAATCACTCTGTGTTTGACCACGGGAGTGTGTGATGCGTCGGTGTAGAGGATTAATCACTCTGTGTCTGACCACGGAAGAGTCTGATGTGACCTTGTAGAGGAATAATCACTCTGTGTCTGACCCCGGGAGAGTTTGATGGGCGGTGTAGAGGAATAATCACTCTGTAGCTGAACCCGGGAGTGTTTGATGGTACCGCGTAGAGGAATAATCTCTCTGTGTCTGACCCCTGGAGTGTGTGATGGGACGGTGCGGAGGGAGATTCACTCTGTGTCTGACACCGGGAGTGTGTGTTGGGCGGTGTAGAGGAATAATCACTCCGTGTCTGACCCCGGGAGTGTGTGATGGGACCGTGTAGAGGAATAATCACTCGGTGTCTGACCCCGGGAGTGTTTGATGGGACCGTGTAGAGGAATAATCACTCTGTGTCAGACCCCGGGAGTGTTTGATGGTACCGTGTAGAGGAATACTCGCTCTGTGTCTGACCACTGGAGTGTGTGATGGGACGGTGCGGAGGGAGATTCACTCTGCTTCTGACACCGGGAGTGTGTGTTGGGCGGTGTAGAGCAATAATCACTCCGTGTCTGACCCCGGGAGTGTGTGATGGGACCGTGAGAGGAATAATCACTCGGTGTCTGACCCCGGGAGTGTTTGATGGGACCGTGTAGAGGAATAATCACTCTGTGTCTGACCCCGGGAGTGCGTGTTGGGACGGCGTGGAGGGAGTTTCACTCTGTGTCTGACCCCGGGAGTGTTTGATGGGACCGTGTAGAGGAATACTCGCTCTGTGTCTGACCCCCGGGAGCTTTTGATGGGAACTTGTAGAGGAATAATCACTCTGTGTCTGACCCCGGGAGTGTGTGATGGGACGGTGTGGACGGAGATACACTCTGTGACTGACCCCGGGAGTGTTTGATGGGAACGTGTAGAGGAATAATCACTCTGTGTTTGACCACGGGAGTGTGTGATGCGTCGGTGTAGAGGATTAATCACTCTGTGTCTGACCACGGGATTGTGGGAATGGACGGGGTGGAGGGAGATTCAGTCGTTGTCTGACCCCGGGAGTGTTTGATGGGACCGTGTAGAGGAATAATCACTCTGTGTCTGACCCCGGGAGTTTGGGAGTGGACGCTGTGGAGGGAGATTCACTCTGTGTCTGACCCCGGGAGTGTGTGATGGTACCGTGTAGAGGAATAATCACTCTGTGTCTGACCACGGGAGTGTGTGATGCGTCGGTGTAGAGGAATAATCTCTCTGTGTCTGACCCCTGGAGTGTGTGATGGGACGGTGCGGAGGGAGATTCACTCTGTGTCTGACACCGGGACTGTGTGTTGGGCGGTATAGAGGAATAATCACTCCGTGTCTGACCCCGGGAGTGTGTGATGGGACCGTGTAGAGGAATAATCACTCGGTGTCTGACCCCGGGAGTGTTTGATGGGACCGTGTAGAGGAATAATCACTCTGTGTCAGACCCCGGGAGTGTTTGATGGTACCGTGTAGAGGAATAATCACTCTGTGTCTGACCCCGGGAGTGTGTGATGGGACGGCGTGGAGGGAGTTTCACTCTGAGTCTGACCCCGGGAGTGTTTGATGGTACCGTGTAGAGGAATACTCGCTCTGTGTCTGACCCCTGGAGTGTGTGATGGGACGGTGCGGAGGGAGATTCACTCTGTGTCTGACACCGGGAGTGTGTGTTGGGCGGTGTAGAGGAATAATCACTCGGTGTCTGACCCCGGGAGTGTTTGATGGGACCGTGTAGAGGAATAATCACTCTGTGTCAGACCCCGGGAGTGTTTGATGGTACCGTGTAGAGGAATACTCGCTCTGTGTCTGACCACTGGAGTGTGTGATGGGACGGTGCGGAGGGAGATTCACTCTGCTTCTGACACCGGGAGTGTGTGTTGGGCGGTGTAGAGCAATAATCACTCCGTGTCTGACCCCGGGAGTGTGTGATGGGACCGTGAGAGGAATAATCACTCGGTGTCTGACCCCGGGAGTGTTTGATGGGACCGTGTAGAGGAATAATCACTCTGTGTCTGACCCCGGGAGTGCGTGATGGGACGGCGTGGAGGGAGTTTCACTCTGTGTCTGACCCCGGGAGTGTTTGATGGGACCGTGTAGAGGAATACTCGCTCTGTGTCTGACCCCCGGGAGCTTTTGATGGGAACTTGTAGAGGAATAATCACTCTGTGTCTGACCCCGGGAGTGTGTGATGGGACGGTGTGGACGGAGATACACTCTGTGACTGACCCCGGGAGTGTTTGATGGGAACGTGTAGAGGAATAATCACTCTGTGTTTGACCACGGGAGTGTGTGATGCGTCGGTGTAGAGGATTAATCACTCTGTGTCTGACCACGGGATTGTGGGAATGGACGGGGTGGAGGGAGATTCAGTCGTTGTCTGACCCCGGGAGTGTTTGATGGGACCGTGTAGAGGAATAATCACTCTGTGTCTGACCCCGGGAGTTTGGGAGTGGACGCTGTGGAGGGAGATTCACTCTGTGTCTGACCCCGGGAGTGTGTGATGGTACCGTGTAGAGGAATAATCACTCTGTGTCTGACCACGGGAGTGTGTGATGCGTCGGTGTAGAGGAATAATCTCTCTGTGTCTGACCCCTGGAGTGTGTGATGGGACGGTGCGGAGGGAGATTCACTCTGTGTCTGACACCGGGACTGTGTGTTGGGCGGTATAGAGGAATAATCACTCCGTGTCTGACCCCGGGAGTGTGTGATGGGACCGTGTAGAGGAATAATCACTCGGTGTCTGACCCCGGGAGTGTTTGATGGGACCGTGTAGAGGAATAATCACTCTGTGTCAGACCCCGGGAGTGTTTGATGGTACCGTGTAGAGGAATAATCACTCTGTGTCTGACCCCGGGAGTGTGTGATGGGACGGCGTGGAGGGAGTTTCACTCTGAGTCTGACCCCGGGAGTGTTTGATGGTACCGTGTAGAGGAATACTCGCTCTGTGTCTGACCCCTGGAGTGTGTGATGGGACGGTGCGGAGGGAGATTCACTCTGTGTCTGACACCGGGAGTGTGTGTTGGGCGGTGTAGAGGAATAATCTCTCTGTGTCTGACCCCTGGAGTGTGTGATGGGACGGTGCGGAGGGTGATTCACTCTGTGTCTGACACCGGGAGTGTGTGATGCGTCGGTGTAGAGGATTAATCACTCTGTGTCTGACCACGGGATTGTGGGAATGGACGGTGTGGAGGGAGATTCACTTTGTGTCTGACCCCGGGAGTGTTTGATGGGACCGAGTAGAGGAATAATCACTCTGAGTCTGACCCCGGGATTGTGTGTTGGGACGGTGTGGACGGAGATTCTCTTTGTGCCTGACCCCGGGAGTGTTTGATGGGACCGTGTAGTGGAATAATCACTCTGTGTCTGACGCCCGGGAGTGTTTGATGGGACCGTGTAGAGGAATAATCACTCTGTGTCTGACCCCGGGAGTGTTTGATGGGACCGTGTCGAGGAATAATCACTCTGTGTCTGACCCCGGGAGTGTTTGATGGGACCGTGTAGAGGAATAATCACTCTGTGTCTGACCCCGGGAGTGTGTGATGTGACGGTGTAGAGGATTAATCACTCTGTGTCTGACCACGGGCGTGTGTGATGGGAAGGGGTGGAGGAATAATCACTCTGCGTCTGACCCCGGAAGAGTTTGATGGGACGGCGTGGAGGGAGTTTCACTCTGTGTCTGACACCGGGAGTGTGATGGGACACTGTAGAGGAATAATCACTGTGTGTCTGACCCACGGAGTGTTTGATGGTACAGTTTAGAGGAATACCCGCTCTGTGTCTGACCCCCGGGACTTTTTGATGGGAAATTGTAGAGGAATAATCACTCTGTGTCTGACCCCGGGAGTGTGTGATGGGACGGTGTGGACGGCGATTCACTCTGTGTCTGACCCCGGGAGTGTTTGATGGGACCGTGTAGAGGAATAATCACTCTGTGTTTGACCACGGGAGTGTGTGATGCGTCGGTGTAGAGGATTAATCACTCTGTGTCTGACCACGGGATTGTGGGTTGGGACGGGGTGGAGAGAGATTCAGTCGTTGTCTGACCCCGGGAGTGTGTGATGGGACCGTGTAGAGGAATAATCACTCTGTGTCTGACCACGGAAGAGTCTGATGTGACCTTGTAGAGGAATAATCACTCTGTGTCTGACCCCGGGAGAGTTTGATGGGCGGTGTAGAGGAATAATCACTCTGTAGCTGAACCCGGGAGTGTTTGATGGTACAGTGTAGAGGAATAATGTCTCTGTGTCTGACCCCTGGAGTGTGTGATGGGACGGTGCGGAGGGAGATTCACTCTGTGTCTGACACCGGGAGTGTGTGTTGGGCGGTGTAGAGGAATAATCACTCCGTGTCTGACCCCGGGAGTGTGTGATGGGACCGTGTAGAGGAATAATCACTCGGTGTCTGACCCCGGGAGTGTTTGATGGGACCGTGTAGAGGAATAATCACTCTGTGTCAGACCCCGGGAGTGTTTGATGGTACCGTGTAGAGGAATAATCAGTCTGTGTCTGACCCCGGGAGTGTGTGATGGGACGGCGTGGAGGGAGTTTCACTCTGAGTCTGACCCCGGGAGTGTTTGATGGTACCGTGTAGAGGAATACTCGCTCTGTGTCTGACCCCTGGAGTGTGTGATGGGACGGTGCGGAGGGAGATTCACTCTGTGTCTGCCACCGGGAGTGTGTGTTGGGTGGTGTAGAGCAATAATCACTCCGTGTCTGACCCCGGGAGTGTGTGATGGGACCGTGAGAGGAATAATCACTCGGTGTCTGACCCCGGGAGTGTTTGATGGGACCGTGTAGAGGAATAATCACAATGTGTCTGACCCCGGGAGTGTTTGATGGTACCGTGTAGAGGAATAATCACTCTGTGTCTGACCCCGGGACTGCGTGATGGGACGGCGTGGAGGGAGTTTCACTCTGTGTCTGACCCCGGGAGTGTTTGATGGGACCGTGTAGAGGAATACTCGCTCTGTGTCTGACCCCCGGGAGTTTTTGATGGGACCTTGTAGAGGAATAATCACTCTGTGTCTGACCCCGGGAGTGTGTGAAGGGACGGTGTGGACGGAGATACACTCTGTGACTGACCACGGGAGTGTTTGATGGGAACGTGTAGAGGAATAATCACTCTGTGTCTGACCCCGAGAGTTTGGGAGTGGACGCTGTGGAGGGAGATTCACTCTGTGTCTGACCCCGGGAGTGTGTGATGGTACCGTGTAGAGGAATAATCACTCTGTGTCTGACCACGGGAGTGTGTGATGCGTCGGTGTAGAGGAATAATCTCTCTGTGTCTGACCCCTGGAGTGTGTGATGGGACGGTGCGGAGGGAGATTCACTCTGTGTCTGACACCGGGACTGTGTGTTGGGCGGTGTAGAGGAATAATCACTCCGTGTCTGACCCCGGGAGTGTGTGATGGGACCGTGTAGAGGAATAATCACTCGGTGTCTGACCCCGGGAGTGTTTGATGGGACCGTGTAGAGGAATAATCACTCTGTGTCAGACCCCGGGAGTGTTTGATGGTACCGTGTAGAGGAATAATCACTCTGTGTCTGACCCCGGGAGTGCGTGATGGGACGGCGTGGAGGGAGTTTCACTCTGTGTCTGACCCCGGGAGTGTTTGATGGGACCGTGTTGAGGAATACTCGCTCTGTGTCTGACCCCCGGGAGTTTTTGATGGGACCTTGTAGAGGAATAATTACTCTGTGTCTGACCCCGGGAGTGTGTGATGGGACGGTGTGGACGGAGATACACTCTGTGACTGACCCCGGGAGTGTTTGATGGGAACGTGTAGAGGAATAATCACTCTGTGTTTGACCACGGTAGTGTGTGATGCGTCGGTGTAGAGGATTAATCACTCTGTGTCTGACCACGGGATTGTGGGAATGGACGGGGTGGAGGGAGATTCAGTCGTTGTCTGACCCCGGGAGTGTTTGATGGGACCGTGTAGAGGAATAATCATTCTGTGTCTGACCACGGAAGAGTCTGATGTGACCTTGTAGAGGAATATTGACTCTGTGTCTGACCCCCGGGAGCGTTTGATGTGACCGTGGAGAGGAATAATCACTCTGTGTCTGACCCCGGGAGAGTTTGATGGGCGGTGTAGAGGAATAATCATTCTGTGGCTGACCCCGGGAGTGTGTGATGGGACGGTGTGGAGGGAGATTCACTCTGTGTCTGACACCGGGAGAGTGTGATGGGCGGAGTAGAGGAATAATCACTCCGTGTCTGACCCCGGGAGTTTGGGAGGGGACAGTGTGGAGGGAGATTCACTTTGTGTCTGACCCCGTGAGTGTTTGATGGGACTTTGTAGAGGAATAATCAATCTGTGTCTGACCCCGGGAGTTTGGGAGTGGACGCTGTGGAGGGAGATTCACTCTGTGTCTGACCCCGGGAGTGTGTGATGGTACCGTGTAGAGGAATAATCACTCTGTGTCTGACCACGGGAGTGTGTGATGCGTCGGTGTAGAGGATTAATCACTCTGTGTCTGACCACGGGATTGTGGGAATGGACGGGGTGGAGGGAGATTCAGTCGTTGTCTGACCCCGGGAGTGTGTGATGGGACCGTGTAGAGGAATACTCGCTCTGTGTCTGACCCCCGGGAGTTTTTGATGGGACCTTGTAGAGGAATAATTACTCTGTGTCTGACCCCGGGAGTGTGTGATGGGACGGTGTGGACGGAGATACACTCTGTGACTGACCCCGGGAGTGTTTGATGGGAACGTGTAGAGGAATAATCACTCTGTGTTTGACCACGGTAGTGTGTGATGCGTCGGTGTAGAGGAATAATCACTCTGTGTCTGACCCCGGGAGAGTTTGATGGGCGGTGTAGAGGAATAATCACTCTGTAGCTGAACCCGGGAGTGTTTGATGGTACCGTGTAGAGGAATACTCGCTCTGTGTCTGACCCCTGGAGTGTGTGATGGGACGGTGCGGAGGGAGATTCACTCTGAGTCTGACCCCGGGAGTGTTTGATGGTACCGTTTAGAGGAATACTCGCTCTGTGTCTGACCCCTGGAGTGTGTGATGGGACGGTGCGGAGGGAGATTCACTCTGTGTCTGACACCGGGAGTGTGTGTTGGGCGGTGTAGAGCAATAATCACTCCGTGTCTGACCCCGGGAGTGTGTGATGGGACCGTGTAGAGGAATAATCACTCGGTGTCTCACCCCGGGAGTGTTTGATGGGACCGTGTAGAGGAATAATCACTCTGTGTCTGAACCCGGGAGTGTTTGATGGTACCGTGTAGAGGAATAATCACTCTGTGTCTGACCCCGGGAGTGCGTGATGGGACGGCGTGGAGGGAGTTTCACTCTGTGTCTGACCCCGGGAGTGTTTGATGGGACCGTGTAGAGGAATACTCGCTCTGTGTCTGACCCCCGGGAGTTTTTGATGGGACCTTGTAGAGGAATAATTACTCTGTGTCTGACCCCGGGAGTGTGTGATGGGACGGTGTGGACGGAGATACACTCTGTGACTGACCCCGGGAGTGTTTGATGGGAACGTGTAGAGGAATAATCACTCTGTGTTTGACCACGGTAGTGTGTGATGCGTCGGTGTAGAGGATTAATCACTCTGTGTCTGACCACGGGATTGTGGGAATGGACGGGGTGGAGGGAGATTCAGTCGTTGTCTGACCCCGGGAGTGTTTGATGGGACCGTGTAGAGGAATACTCGCTCTGTGTCTGACCCCCGGGAGTTTTTGATGGGACCTTGTAGAGGAATAATTACTCTGTGTCTGACCCCGGGAGTGTGTGATGGGACGGTGTGGACGGAGATACACTCTGTGACTGACCCCGGGAGTGTTTGATGGGAACGTGTAGAGGAATAATCACTCTGTGTTTGACCACGGTAGTGTGTGATGCGTCGGTGTAGAGGATTAATCACTCTGTGTCTGACCACGGGATTGTGGGAATGGACGGGGTGGAGGGAGATTCAGTCGTTGTCTGACCCCGGGAGTGTTTGATGGGACCGTGTAGAGGAATAATCATTCTGTGTCTGACCACGGAAGAGTCTAATGTGACCTTGTAGAGATATATTGACTCTGTGTCTGACCCCGGGGAGCGTTTGATGTGACCGTGGAGAGGAATAATCACTCTGTGTCTGACCTCGGGAGAGTTTGATGGGCGGTGTAGAGGAATAATCATTCTGTGGCTGACCCCGGGAGTGTGTGATGGGACGGTGTGGAGGGAGATTCACTCTGTGTCTGACACCGGGAGAGTGTGATGGGCGGAGTAGAGGAATAATCACTCCGTGTCTGACCCCGGGAGTTTGGGAGGGGACGGTGTGGAGGGAGATTCACTTTGTGTCTGACCCCGTGAGAGTTTGATGGGACTTTGTAGAGGAATAATCAATCTGTGTCTGACCCCGGGAGTTTGGGAGTGGACGCTGTGGAGGAAGATTCACTCTGTGTCTGACCCCGGGAGTGTGTGATGGTACCGTGTAGAGGAATAATCACTCTGTGTCTGACCACGGGAGTGTGTGATGCGTCGGTGTAGAGGATTAATCACTCTGTGTCTGACCACGGGATTGTGGGAATGGACGGGGTGGAGGGAGATTCAGTCGTTGTCTGACCCCGGGAGTGTTTGATGGGACCGTGTAGAGGAATAATCACTCCGTGTCTGACCACGGGAGGTTGGGAGTGGACGCTGTGGAGGGAGATTCACTCTGTGTCTGACCCCGGGAGAGTGTGATGGTACCGTGTAGAGGAATAATCTCTCTGTGTCTGACCACGGAAGAGTCTGATGTAACCTTGTAGAGGATTAATCACTCTGTGTCTGACCACGGGATTGTGGGAATGGACGGGGTGGAGGGAGATTCAGTCGTTGTCTGACCCCGGGAGTGTTTGATGGGACCGTGTAGAGGAATAATCGCTCCGTGTCTGACCACGGGAGTTTGGGAGTGGACGCTGTGGAGGGAGATTCACTCTGTGTCTGACCCCGGGAGTGTGTGATGGTACCGTCTAGAGGAATAATCACTCTGTGTCTGACCACGGAAGAGTCTGATGTGACCTTGTAGAGGAATAATCACTCTGTGTCTGACCCCGGGAGTGTGTGATGGGACGGTGTGGAGGGAGATTCACTTCATGTCTGACCCCGGGAGTGTTTGCTGGGACCGAGTAGAGGAATAATCACTCTGAGTCTGACCCCGGGAGTGTGTGTTGGGACGGTGTGGACGGAGATTCTCTTTGTGTCTGACCCCGGGAGTGTTTGATGGGACCGTGTAGTGGAATAATCACTCTGTGTCTGACGCCCGGGAGTGTTTGATGGGACCGTGTAGAGGAATAATCACTCTGTGTCTGACCCCGGGAGTGTTTGATGGGACCGTGTCGAGGAATAATCACTCTGAGTCTGACCCGGGGAGTGTGTGTTGGGACGGTGTGGACGGAGATTCTCTTTGTGTCTGACCCCGGGAGTGTTTGATGGGACCGTGTAGTGGAATAATCACTCTGTGTCTGACGCCCGGGAGTGTTTGATGGGACCGTGTAGAGGAATAATCAATCTGTGTCTGACCCCGGGAGTGTTTGATGGGACCGTGTCGAGGAATAATCACTCTGAGTCTGACCCCGGGAGTGTGTGTTGGGACGGTGAGGACGGAGATTCTCATTGTGTCTGACCCCGGGAGTGTTTGATGGGACCGTGTAGTGGAATAATCACTCTGTGTCTGACCCCGGGAGTGTTTGATGGGACCGTGTAGAGGAATAATCACTCTGTGTCTGACCCCGGGAGTGTGTGATGTGACGGTGTATAGGATTAATCACTCTGTGTCTGACCACGGGAGTGTGTGATGGGACGGGGTGGAGGAATAATCACTCTGTGTCTGACCACGGAAGAGTTTGATGGGACGGCGTGGAGGGAGTTTCACTCTGTGTCTGACCCCGGGAGTGTTTGATGGGACAGTGTAGAGGAATAATCACTGTGTGTCTGACCCACGGAGTGTTTGATGGTACAGTTTAGAGGAATACTCGCTCTGTGTCTGACCCCCGGGACTTTTTGATGGGACCTTGTAGAGGAATAATCACTCTGTGTCTGACTCCGGGAGTGTGTGATGGGACGGTGTGGACGGCGATTCACTCTGTGTCTGACCCCGGGAGTGTTTGATGGGACCGTGTAGAGGAATAATCACTCTGTGTTTGACCACGGGAGTGTGTGATGCGTCGGTGTAGAGGATTAATCACTCTCTGTCTGACCACGGGATTGTGGGTTGGGACGGGGTGGAGAGAGAACCAGTCGTTGTCTGACCCCGGGAGTGTGTGATGGGACCGTGTAGAGGAATAATCACTCTGTGTCTGACCACGGAAGATTCTGATGTGACCGTGTCGAGGAATAATCACTCTGAGTCTGACCCCGGGAGTGTGTGTTGGGACGGTTTGGACGGAGATTCTCATTGTGTCTGACCCCGGGAGTGTTTGATGGGACCGTGTAGTGGAATAATCACTCTGTGTCTGACCCCGGGAGTGTTTGATGGGAACGTGTAGAGGAATAATCACTCTGTGTCTGACCCCGGGAGTGTGTGATGTGACGGTGTAGAGGATTAATCACTCTGTGTCTGACCACGGGAGTGTGTGATGGGACGGGGTGGAGGAATAATCACTCTGTGTCTGACCACGGAAGAGTTTGATGGGACGGCGTGGAGGGAGTTTCACTCTGTGTCTGACCCCGGGAGTGTTTGATGGGACAGTGTAGAGGAATAATCACTGTGTCTGACCCACGGAGTGTTTGATGGTACAGTTTAGAGGAATACTCGCTCTGTGTCTGACCCCCGGGACTTTTTGATGGGACCTTGTAGAGGAATAATCACTCTGTGTCTGACCCCGGGAGTGTTTGATGGGACCGTGTAGAGGAATAATCACTCTGTGTTTGACCACGGGAGTGTGTGATGCGTCGGTGTAGAGGATTAATCACTCTGTGTCTGACCACGGGATTGTGGGTTGGGACGGGGTGGAGAGAGAACCAGTCGTTGTCTGACCCCGGAAGTGTCAGATGGGACCGTGTAGAGGAATAATCACTCTGTGCCTGACCCCGGGAGAGTTTGATGGGCGGTGTAGAGGAATAATCACTCTGTAGCTGAACCCGGGAGTGTTTGATGGTACCGTGTAGAGGAATAATCTCTCTGTGTCTGACCCCTGGAGTGTGTGATGGGACGGTGCGGAGGGAGATTCACTCTGTGTCTGACACCGGGAGTGTGTGTTGGGCTGTGTAGAGGAATAATCACTCCGTGTCTGACCCCGGGATTGTGTGATGGCACCGTGTAGAGGAATAATCACTCGGTGTCTGACCCCGGGAGTCTTTGATGGGACCGTGTAGAGGAATAATCACTCTGTGTCAGACCCCGTGAGTGTTTGATGGTACCGTGTAGAGGAATAATCACTCTGTGTCTGACCCCGGGAGTGTGTGATGGGACGGCGTGGAGGGAGTTTCACTCTGTGTCTGACCCCAGGAGTGTTTGATGGGACCGTGTAGAGGAATACTCGCTCTGTGTCTGACCCCCGGGAGTTTTTGTTGGGACCTTGTAGAGGAATAATCACTCTGTGTCTGACCCCGGGAGTGTGTGATGGGACGGTGTGGACGGAGATACACTCTGTGACTGACCCCGGGAGTGTTTGATGGGAACGTGTAGAGGAATAATCACTCTGTGTTTGACCACGGGAGTATGTGATGCGTCGGTGTAGAGGATTAATCACTCTGTGTCTGAAAACGGGATTGTGGGAATGTACGGGGTGGAGGGAGATTCAGTCGCTGTCTGACCCCGGGAGTGTTTGATGGGACCGTGTAGAGGAATAATCATTCTGTGTCTGACCACGGAAGAGTCTGATGTGACCTTGTAGAGGAATATTGACTCTGTGTCTGACCCTCGGGAGCGTTTGATGTGACCGTGGAGAGGAATAATCACTCTGTGTCTGACCCCGGGAGAGTTTGATGGGCGGTGTAGAGGAATAATCACTCTGTGGCTGACCCCGGGAGTGTTTGATGGTCCGTGTAGAGGAATAATCTCTCTGTGTCTGACCTCGGGAGTGTGTGATGGGACGGTGTGGAGGGAGATTCACTCTGTGTCTGACACCGGGAGAGTGTGATGGGCGGAGTAGAGGAATAATCACTCCGTGTCTGACCCCGGGAGTTTGGGAGGGGACGGTGTGGAGGGAGATTCACTTTGTGTCTGACCCCGGGAGTGTTTGATGGGAACTTGTAGAGGAATAATCACTGTGTCTGCCCCCGGGAGTGTGTGAGGGGACGGTGTGGACCGAGATTCACTCTGTGACTGAACCCGGGAGTGTTTGATGGGAACGTGTAGAGGAATAATCACTCTGTGTTTGACCACGGGAGTGTGTGATGGGACCGTGTAGAGGAATAATCACTCTGTGTCTCACCCCGGGAGTTTGGGAGTGGACGCTGTGGAGGGAAATTCACTCTGTGTCTGACCCCGGGAGTGTGTGATGGTACCGTGTAGAGGAATAATCACTCTGTGTCTGACCACGGGAGTGTGTGATGCGTCGGTGTAGAGGATTAATCACTCTGTGTCTGACCACGGGATTGTGGGAATGGAAGGGGTGGAGGGAGATTCAGTCGTTGTCTGACCCCGGGAGTGTTTGATGGGACCGTGTAGAGGAATAATCACTCCGTGTCTGACCACGGGAGTTTGGGAGTGGACGCGGTGGAGGGAGATTCACTCTGTGTCTGACCCCGGGAGTGTGTGATGGTACCGTGTAGAGGAATAATCACTCTGTGTCTGACCACGGAAGAGTCTGATGAGACCTTGTAGAGGATTAATCACTCTCTGTCTGACCACGGGATTGTGGGAATGGACGGGGTGGAGGGAGATTCAGTCGTTGTCTGACCCCGGGAGTGTATGATGGTAAAGTGTAGAGGAATAATCACTCTGTGTCTGACCACGGAAGAGTCTGATGGGACCGTGTAGAGGAATAATCACTCCGTGTCTGACCCCGGGAGTTTGGGAGTGGACGCTGTGGAGGGAGATTCACTCTGTGTCTGACCCCGGGAGTGTATGATGGTAAAGTGTAGAGGAATAATCACTCTGTGTCTGACCACGGAAGAGTCTGATGTGACCTTGTAGAGGAATAATCACTCTGTGTCTGACCCCGGGAGTGTGTGATGGGACGGTGTGGAGGGAGATTCACTTTGTGTCTGACCCCGGGAGTGTTTGATGGGACCGTGTAGTGGAATAATCACTCTGTGTCTGACGCCCGGGAGTGTTTGATGGGACCGTGTAGAGGAATAATCACTCTGTGTCTGACCACGGAAGAGTCTGATGTGACCTTGTAGAGGAATAATCACTCTGTGTCTGACCCCGGGAGTGTGTGATGGGACGGTGTGGAGGGAGATTCACTTTGTGTCTGACCCCGGGAATGTTTGATGGGACCGTGTAGTGGAATAATCACTCTGTGTCTGACGCCCGGGAGTGTTTGATGGGACCGTGTAGAGGAATAATCACTCTGTGTCTGACCCCGGGAGTGTTTGATGGGACCGTGTCGAGGAATAATCACTCTGAGTCTGACCCCGGGAGTGTGTGTTGGGACGGTGTGGACGGAGATTCTCTTTGTGTCTGACCCCGGGAGTGTTTGATGGGACCGTGTAGTGGAATAATCACTCTGTGTCTGACGCCCGGGAGTGTTTGATGGGACCGTGTAGAGGAATAAACACTCTGTGTCTGACCCCGGGAGTGTTTGATGGGACCGTGTCGAGGAATAATCACTCTGAGTCTGACCCCGGGAGTGTGTGTTGGGACGGTGTGGACGGAGATTCTCTTTGTGTCTGACACCGGGAGTGATTGATGGGACCGTATAGTGGAATAATCACTCTGTGTCTGACGCCCGGGAGTGTTTGATGGGACCGTGTAGAGGAATAATCACTCTGTGTCTGACCCCGGGAGTGTTTGATGGGACCGTGTCGAGGAATAATCACTCTGTGTCTGACCCCGGGAGTGTGCGATGTGACGGTGTAGAGGATTAATCACTCTGTGTCTGACCACGGGAGTGTGTGATGTGACGGGGTGGAGGAATAATCACTCTGTGTCTGACACCGGAAGAGTTTGATGGGACGGCGTGGAGGGAGTTTCACTCTGTGTCTGACCCCGGGAGTGTTTGATGGGACAGTGTAGAGGAATAATCACTGTGTGTCTGACCCACGGAGTGTTTGATGGTACAGTTTAGAGGAATACTCGCTCTGTGTCTGACCCCGGGAGTGTGTGATGGGACGGTGTGGACGGAGATACACTCTGTGACTGACCCCGGGAGTGTTTGATGGGAACGTGTAGAGGAATAATCACTCTGTGTTTGACCACGGGAGTATGTGATGCGTCGGTGTAGAGGATTAATCACTCTGTGTCTGAAAACGGGATTGTGGGAATGGACGGGGTGGAGGGAGATTCAGTCGCTGTCTGACCCCGGGAGTGTTTGATGGGACCGTGTAGAGGAATAATCATTCTGTGTCTGACCACGGAAGAGTCTGATGTGACCTTGTAGAGGAATATTGACTCTGTGTCTGACACTCGGGAGCGTTTGATGTGACCGTGGAGGGGAATAATCACTCTGTGTCTGGCCCGGGAGAGTTTGATGGGCGGTGTAGAGGAATAATCACTCTGTGGCTGACCCCGGGAGTGTTTGATGGTCCGTGTAGAGGAATAATCTCTCTGTGTCTGACCTCGGGAGTGTGTGATGGGACGGTGTGGACGGAGATACACTCTGTGACTGAACCCGGGAGTGTTTGATGGGAACGTGTAGAGGAATAATCACTCTGTGTTTGACCACGGGAGTGTGTGATGGGACCGTGTAGAGGAATAATCACTCTGTGTCTGACCCCGGGAGTTTGGGAGTGGACGCTGTGGAGGGAGATTCACTCTGTGTCTGACCCCGGGAGTGTGTGATGGTACCGTGTAGAGGAATAATCACTCTGTGTCTGACCACGGGAGTGTGTGATGCGTCGGTGTAGAGGATTAATCACTCTGTGTCTGACCACGGGATTGTGGGAATGGACGGGGTGGAGGGAGATTCAGTCGTTGTCTGACCCCGGGAGTGTTTGATGGGACCGTGTAGAGGAATAATCACTCCGTGTCTGACCACGGGAGTTTGGGAGTGGACGCTGTGGAGGGAGATTCACTCTGTGTCTGACCCCGGGAGTGTGTGATGGTAAAGTGTAGAGGAATAATCACTCTGTGTCTTACCACGGAAGAGTCTGATGTGACCTTGTAGAGGAATAATCACTCTGTGTCTGACCCCGGGAGTGTGTGATGGGACGGTGTGGAGGGAGATTCACTTTGTGTCTGACCCCGGGAGTGTTTGATGGGACCGTGTAGTGGAATAATCACTCTGTGTCTGACGCCCGGGAGTGTTTGATGGGACCGTGTAGAGGAATAATCACTCTGCGTCTGACCCCGGGAGTGTTTGATGGGACCGTGTCGAGGAATAATCACTCTGAGTCTGACCCCGGGAGTGTGTGTTGGGACGGTGTGGACGGAGATTCTCTTTGTGTCTGACCCCGGGAGTGTTTGATGGGACCCTGTAGTGGAATAATCACTCTGTGTCTGACGCCCGGGAGTGTTTGATGGGACCGTATAGTGGAATAATCACTCTGTGTCTGACGCCCGGGAGTGTTTGATGGGACCGTGTAGAGGAATAATCACTCTGTGTCTGACCCCGGGAGTGTTTGATGGGACCGTGTCGAGGAATAATCACTCTGTGTCTGACCCCGGGAGTGTTTGATGGGACCGTGTAGAGGAATAATCACTCTGTGTCTGACCCCGGGAGTGTGTGATGTGACGGTGTAGAGGATTAATCACTCTGTGTCTGACCACGGGAGTGTGTGATGTGACGGGGTGGAGGAATAATCACTCTGTGTCTGACCCCGGAAGAGTTTGATGGGACGGCGTGGAGGGAGTTTCACTCTGTGTCTGACCCCGGGAGTGTTTGATGGGACAGTGTAGAGGAATAATCACTGTGTGTCTGACCCACGGAGTGTTTGATGGTACAGTTTAGAGGAATACTCGCTCTGTGTCTGACCCCCGGGACTTTTTGATGGGACCTTGTAGAGGAATAATCACTCTGTGTCTGACCCCGGGAGTGTGTGATGGGACCGTGTAGTGGAATAATCACTCTGTGTCTGACGCCCGGGAGTGTTTGATGGGACCGTGTAGAGGAATAATCACTCTGTGTCTGACCCCGGGAGTGTTTGATGGGACCGTGTCGAGGAATAATCACTCTGTGTCTGACCCCGGGAGTGTGTGATGGGACGGTGCGGAGGGAGATTCACTCTGTGTCTGACACCGGGAGTGTGTATTGGGCGGTGTAGAGGAATAATCACTCCGTGTCTGACCCCGGGAGTGTGTGATGGCACCGTGTAGAGGAATAATCACTCGGTGTCTGACCCCGGGAGTGTTTGATGGGACCGTGTAGAGGAATAATCACTCTGTGTCAGACCCCGGGAGTGTTTGATGGTACCGTGTAGAGGAATAATCACTCTGTGTCTGACCCCGGGAGTGTGTGATGGGACGGCGTGGAGGGAGTTTCACTCTGTGTCTGACCCCGGGAGTGTTTGATGGTACCGTGTAGAGGAATAATCACTCTGTGTCTGACCACGGAAGAGTCTGATGTGACCTTGTAGAGGAATAATCACTCTGTGTCTGACCCCGGGAGAGTTTGATGGGCGGTGTAGAGGAATAATCACTCTGTAGCTGAACCCGGGAGTGTTTGATGGTACCGTGTAGAGGAATAATCTCTCTGTGTCTGACCACGGGAGTGTGTGATGGGACGGGGTGGAGGAATAATCACTCTGTGTCTGACCCCGGAAGAGTTTGATGGGACGGCGTGGAGGGAGTTTCACTCTGTGTCTGACCCCGGGAGTGTTTGATGGGACAGTGTAGAGGAATAATAACTGTGTGTCTGAGCCACGGAGTGTTTGATGTTACAGTTTAGAGGAATACTCGCTCTGTGTCTGACCCCCGGGACTTTTTGATGGGACCTTGTAGAGGAATAATCACTCTGTGTCTGACCCCGGGAGTGGGTGATGGGACGGTGTGGACTGCGATTCACTCTGTGTCTGACCCCGGGAGTGTTTGTTGGGACCGTGTAGAGGAATAATCACTCTGTGTTTGACCACGGGAGTGTGTGATGCGTCGGTGTAGAGGATTAATCACTCTGTTTCTGACCACGGGATTGTGGGTTGGGACGGGGTGGAGAGAGATTCTGTCGTTGTCTGACCCCGGGAGTGTTTGATGGGACCGTGTAGAGGAATAATCACTCTGTGTCTGACCACGGAAGAGTCTGATGTGACCTTGTAGAGGAATAATCACTCTGTGTCTGACCCCGGGAGAGTTTGATGGGCGGTGAAGAGGAATAATCACTCTGTAGCTGAACCCGGGAGTGTTTGATGGTACCGTGTAGAGGAATAATCTCTCTGTGTCTGACCCCTGGAGTGTGTGATGGGACGGTGCGGAGGGAGATTCACTCTGTGTCTGACACCGGGAGTGTGTATTGGGCGGTGTAGAGGAATAATCACTCCGTGTCTGACCCCGGGATTGTGTGATGGCACCGTGTAGATGAATAATCACTCGGTGTCTGACCCCGGGAGTGTTTGATGGGACCGTGTAGAGGAATAATCACTCTGTGTCAGACCCCGGGAGTGTTTGATGGTACCGTGTAGAGGAATAATCACTCTGTGTTTGACCACGGGAGTGTGTGATGCGTTGGTGTAGAGGATTAATCACTCTGTGTCTGACCACGGGATTGTGGGAATGGACGGGGTGGAGGGAGATTCAGTCGTTGTCTGACCCCGGGAGTGTTTGATGGGACCGTGTAGAGGAATAATCACTCTGTGTCTGACCACGGGAGTGTGTGATGTGACGGGGTGGAGGAATAATCACTCTGTGTCTGACCCCGGAAGAGTTTGATGGGACGGCGTGGAGGGAGTTTCACTCTGTGTCTGACCCCGGGAGTGTTTGATGGGACAGTGTAGAGGAATAATCACTGTGTGTCTGACCCACGGAGTGTTTGATGGTACAGTTTAGAGGAATACTCGCTCTGTGTCTGACCCCCGGGACTTTTTGATGGGACCTTGCAGAGGAATAATCACTCTGTGTCTGACCCCGGGAGTGTGTGATGGGACGGTGTGGACGGCGATTCACTCTGTGTCTGACCCCGGGAGTGTTTTATGGGACCGTGTAGAGGAATAATCACTCTGTGTTTGACCACGGGAGTGTGTGATGCGTCGGTGTAGAGGATTAATCACTCTGTGTCTGACCACGGGATTGTGTGTTGGGACGGGGTGGAGAGAGAACCAGTCGTTGTCTGACCCCGGGAGTGTGTGATGGGACCGTGTAGAGGAATAATCACTCTGTGTCTGACGACGGAAGAGTCTGATGTGACCTTGTAGAGGAATAATCACTCTGTGTCTGACCCCGGGAGAGTGTGATGGGCGGTGTAGAGGAATAATCACTCTGTAGCTGAACCCGGGAGTGTGTGATGGGACGGTGCGGAGGGAGATTCACTCTGTGTCTGACACCGGGAGTGTGTGTTGGGCGGTGTAGAGGAATAATCACTCCGTGTCTGACCCCGGGAGTGTGTGATGGGACCGTGTAGAGGAATAATCACTCGGTGTCTGACCCCGGGAGTGTTTGATGGGACCGTGTAGAGGAATAATCACTCTGTGTCAGACCCCGGGAGTGTTTGATGGTACCGTGTAGAGGAATAATCACTCTGTGTCTGACCCCGGGAGTGTGTGATGGGACGGCGTGGAGGGAGTTTCACTCTGTGTCTGACCCCGGGATTGTTTGATGGGACCGTGTAGAGGAATACTCGCTCTGTGTCTGACCCCCGGGAGTTTTTGATGGTACCTTGTAGAGGAATAATCACTCTGTGTCTGACCCCGGGAGTGTGTGATGGGACGGTGTGGACGGTGATACACTCTGTGACTGACCCCGGGAGTGTTTATTGGGAACGTGTAGAGGAATAATTACTCTGTGTTTCACCACGGGAGTGTGTGATGCGTCGGTGTAGAGGATTAATCACTCTGTGTCTGACCAAGGGATTGTGGGAATGGACGGGGTGGAGGGAGATTCAGTCGCTGTCTGACCCCGGGAGTGTTTGATGGGACCGTGTAGAGGAATAATCATTCTGTGTCTGACCACGGAAGAGTCTGATGTGACCTTGTAGAGGAATATTGACTCTGTGGCTGACCCCGGGAGTGTTTGATGGTCCGTGTAGAGGAATAATCTCTCTGTGTCTGACCCCGGGAGTGTGTGATGGGACGGTGTGGAGGGAGATTCACTCTGTGTCTGACACCGGGAGAGTGTGATGGGCGGAGTAGAGGAATAATCACTCCGTGTCTGACCCCGGGAGTTTGGGTGGGGACGGTGTGGAGGGAGATTCACTTTGTGTCTGACCCCGGGAGTGTTTGATGGGACCTTGTAGAGGAATAATCACTGTGTCTGACCCCGGGAGTGTGTGATGGGACGGTGTGGACGGAGATAAACTCTGTGACTGACCCCGGGAGTGTTTGATGGGAACGTGTAGAGGAATAATCACTCTGTGTTTGACCACGGGAGTGTGTGATGCGTTGGTGTAGAGGATTAATCACTCTGTGTCTGACCACGGGATTGTGTGAATGCACGGGGTGGAGGGAGATTCAGTCGTTGTCTGACCCCGGGAGTGTTTGATGGGACCGTGTAGAGGAATAATCACTCTGTGTCTGACCCCGGGAGTTTGGGAGTGGACGCTGTGGAGGGAGATTCACTCTGTGTCTGACCCCGGGAGTGTGTGATGGTACCGTGTAGAGGAATGATCACTCTGTGTCTGACCACGGGAGTGTGTGATGCGTCGGTGTAGAGGATTAATCACTCTGTGTCTGACCACGGGATTGTGGGAATGGACGGGGTGGAGGGAGATTCAGTCGTTGTCTGACCCCGGGAGTGTTTGATGGGACCGTGTAGAGGAATAATCATTCTGTGTCTGACCACGGAAGAGTCTGATGTGACCTTGTAGAGGAATATTGACTCTGTGTCTGACCCTCGGGAGCGTTTGATGTGACCGTGGAGAGGAATAATCACTCTGTGTCTGACCCCGGGAGAGTTTGATGGGCGGTGTAGTGGAATAATCACTCTGTGGCTGACCCCGGGAGTGTTTGATGGTCCGTGTAGAGGAATAATCTCTCTGTGTCTGACCCCGGGAGTGTGTGATGGGACGGTGTGGAGGGAGATTCACTCTGTGTCTGACACCGGGAGAGTTTGATGGGCGGAGTAGAGGAATAATCGCTCCGTGTCTGACCCCGGGAGTTTGGGAGGGGACGGTGTGGAGGGAGATTCACTTTGTGTCTGACCCCGGGAGTGTTTGATGGGAACTTGTAGAGGAATAATCACTGTGTCTGCCCCCGGGAGTGTGTGATGGGACGGTGTGGACGGAGATACACTCTGTGACTGAACCCGGGAGTGTTTGATGGGAACGTGTAGAGGAATAATCACTCTGTGTTTGACCACGGGAGTGTCTGATGGGACCGTGTAGAGGAATAATCACTCTGTGTCTGACCCCGGGAGTTTGGGAGTGGACGGTGTGGAGGGAGATTCACTCTGTGTCTGACACCGGGAGTGTGTGATGGTACCGTGTAGAGGAATAATCACTCTGTGCCTGACCACGGGAGTGTGTGATGCGTCGGTGTAGAGGATTAATCACTCTGTGTCTGACCACGGGATTGTGGGAATGGACGGGGTGGAGGGAGATTCAGTCGTTGTCTGACCCCGGGAGTGTTTGATGGGACCGTGTAGAGGAATAATCACTCCGTGTCTGACCACGGGAGTTTGGGAGTGGACGCGGTGGAGGGAGATTCACTCTGTGTCTGACCCCGGGAGTGTGTGATGGTACCGTGTAGAGGAATAATCACTCTGTGCCTGACCACGGGAGTGTGTGATGCGTCGGTGTAGAGGATTAATCACTCTGTGTCTGACCACGGGATTGTGGGTTGGGACGGGGTGGAGAGAGAACCAGTCGTTGTCTGACCCCGGGAGTGTGTGATGGGACCGTGTAGAGGAATAATCACTCTGTGTCTGACGACGGAAGAGTCTGATGTGACCTTGTAGAGGAATAATCACTCTGTGTCTGACCCCGGGAGAGTGTGATGGGCGGTGTAGAGGAATAATCACTCTGTAGCTGAACCCGGGAGTGTGTGATGGGACGGTGCGGAGGGAGATTCACTCTGTGTCTGACACCGGGAGTGTGTGTTGGGCGGTGTAGAGGAATAATCACTCCGTGTCTGACCCCGGGAGTGTGTGATGGGACCGTGTAGAGGAATAATCACTCGGTGTCTGACCCCGGGAGTGTTTGATGGGACCGTGTAGAGGAATAATCACTCTGTGTCAGACCCCGGGAGTGTTTGATGGTACCGTGTAGAGGAATAATCACTCTGTGTCTGACCCCGGGAGTGTGTGATGGGACGGCGTGGAGGGAGTTTCACTCTGTGTCTGACCCCGGGATTGTTTGATGGGACCGTGTAGAGGAATACTCGCTCTGTGTCTGACCCCCGGGAGTTTTTGATGGGACCTTGTAGAGGAATAATCACTCTGTGTCTGACCCCGGGAGTGTGTGATGGGACGGTGTGGACGGAGATACACTCTGTGACTGACCCCGGGAGTGTTTATTGGGAACGTGTAGAGGAATAATTACTCTGTGTTTCACCACGGGAGTGTGTGATGCGTCGGTGTAGAGGATTAATCACTCTGTGTCTGACCACGGGATTGTGGGAATGGACGGGGTGGAGGGAGATTCAGTCGCTGTCTGACCCCGGGAGTGTTTGATGGGACCGTGTAGAGGAATAATCATTCTGTGTCTGACCACGGAAGAGTCTGATGTGACCTTGTAGAGGAATATTGACTCTGTGGCTGACCCCGGGAGTGTTTGATGGTCCGTGTAGAGGAATAATCTCTCTGTGTCTGACCCCGGGAGTGTGTGATGGGACGGTGTGGAGGGAGATTCACTCTGTGTCTGACACCGGGAGAGTGTGATGGGCGGAGTAGAGGAATAATCACTCCGTGTCTGACCCCGGGAGTTTGGGTGGGGACGGTGTGGAGGGAGATTCACTTTGTGTCTGACCCCGGGAGTGTTTGATGGGACCTTGTAGAGGAATAATCACTGTGTCTGACCCCGGGAGTGTGTGATGGGACGATGTGGACGGAGATAAACTCTGTGACTGACCCCGGGAGTGTTTGATGGGAACGTGTAGAGGAATAATCACTCTGTGTTTGACCACGGGAGTGTGTGATGCGTTGGTGTAGAGGATTAATCACTCTGTGTCTGACCACGGGATTGTGTGAATGCACGGGGTGGAGGGAGATTCAGTCGTTGTCTGACCCCGGGAGTGTTTGATGGGACCGTGTAGAGGAATAATCACTCTGTGTCTGACCCCGGGAGTTTGGGAGTGGACGCTGTGGAGGGAGATTCACTCTGTGTCTGACCCCGGGAGTGTGTGATGGTACCGTGTAGAGGAATGATCACTCTGTGTCTGACCACGGGAGTGTGTGATGCGTCGGTGTAGAGGATTAATCACTCTGTGTCTGACCACGGGATTGTGGGAATGGACGGGGTGGAGGGAGATTCAGTCGTTGTCTGACCCCGGGAGTGTTTGATGGGACCGTGTAGAGGAATAATCATTCTGTGTCTGACCACGGAAGAGTCTGGTGTGACCTTGTAGAGGAATATTGACTCTGTGTCTGACCCTCGGGAGCGTTTGATGTGACCGTGGAGAGGAATAATCACTCTGTGTCTGACCCCGGGAGAGTTTGATGGGCGGTGTAGTGGAATAATCACTCTGTGGCTGACCCCGGGAGTGTTTGATGGTCCGTGTAGAGGAATAATCTCTCTGTGTCTGACCCCGGGAGTGTGTGATGGGACGGTGTGGAGGGAGATTCACTCTGTGTCTGACACCGGGAGAGTTTGATGGGCGGAGTAGAGGAATAATCGCTCCGTGTCTGACCCCGGGAGTTTGGGAGGGGACGGTGTGGAGGGAGATTCACTTTGTGTCTGACCCCGGGAGTGTTTGATGGGAACTTGTAGAGGAATAATCACTGTGTCTGCCCCCGGGAGTGTGTGATGGGACGGTGTGGACGGAGATACACTCTGTGACTGAACCCGGGAGTGTTTGATGGGAACGTGTAGAGGAATAATCACTCTGTGTTTGACCACGGGAGTGTCTGATGGGACCGTGTAGAGGAATAATCACTCTGTGTCTGACCCCGGGAGTTTGGGAGTGGACGCTGTGGAGGGAGATTCACTCTGTGTCTGACCCCGGGAGTGTGTGATGGTACCGTGTAGAGGAATGATCACTCTGTGTCTGACCACGGGAGTGTGTGATGCGTCGGTGTAGAGGATTAATCACTCTGTGTCTGACCACGGGATTGTGGGAATGGACGGGGTGGAGGGAGATTCAGTCGTTGTCTGACCCCGGGAGTGTTTGATGGGACCGTGTAGAGGAATAATCATTCTGTGTCTGACCACGGAAGAGTCTGGTGTGACCTTGTAGAGGAATATTGACTCTGTGTCTGACCCTCGGGAGCGTTTGATGTGACCGTGGAGAGGAATAATCACTCTGTGTCTGACCCCGGGAGAGTTTGATGGGCGGTGTAGTGGAATAATCACTCTGTGGCTGACCCCGGGAGTGTTTGATGGTCCGTGTAGAGGAATAATCTCTCTGTGTCTGACCCCGGGAGTGTGTGATGGGACGGTGTGGAGGGAGATTCACTCTGTGTCTGACACCGGGAGAGTTTGATGGGCGGAGTAGAGGAATAATCGCTCCGTGTCTGACCCCGGGAGTTTGGGAGGGGACGGTGTGGAGGGAGATTCACTTTGTGTCTGACCCCGGGAGTGTTTGATGGGAACTTGTAGAGGAATAATCACTGTGTCTGCCCCCGGGAGTGTGTGATGGGACGGTGTGGACGGAGATACACTCTGTGACTGAACCCGGGAGTGTTTGATGGGAACGTGTAGAGGAATAATCACTCTGTGTTTGACCACGGGAGTGTCTGATGGGACCGTGTAGAGGAATAATCACTCTGTGTCTGACCCCGGGAGTTTGGGAGTGGACGCTGTGGAGGGAGATTCACTCTGTGTCTGACCCCGGGAGTGTGTGATGGTACCGTGTAGAGGAATGATCACTCTGTGTCTGACCACGGGAGTGTGTGATGCGTCGGTGTAGAGGATTAATCACTCTGTGTCTGACCACGGGATTGTGGGAATGGACGGGGTGGAGGGAGATTCAGTCGTTGTCTGACCCCGGGAGTGTTTGATGGGACCGTGTAGAGGAATAATCATTCTGTGTCTGACCACGGAAGAGTCTGGTGTGACCTTGTAGAGGAATATTGACTCTGTGTCTGACCCTCGGGAGCGTTTGATGTGACCGTGGAGAGGAATAATCACTCTGTGTCTGACCCCGGGAGAGTTTGATGGGCGGTGTAGTGGAATAATCACTCTGTGGCTGACCCCGGGAGTGTTTGATGGTCCGTGTAGAGGAATAATCTCTCTGTGTCTGACCCCGGGAGTGTGTGATGGGACGGTGTGGAGGGAGATTCACTCTGTGTCTGACACCGGGAGAGTTTGATGGGCGGAGTAGAGGAATAATCGCTCCGTGTCTGACCCCGGGAGTTTGGGAGGGGACGGTGTGGAGGGAGATTCACTTTGTGTCTGACCCCGGGAGTGTTTGATGGGAACTTGTAGAGGAATAATCACTGTGTCTGCCCCCGGGAGTGTGTGATGGGACGGTGTGGACGGAGATACACTCTGTGACTGAACCCGGGAGTGTTTGATGGGAACGTGTAGAGGAATAATCACTCTGTGTTTGACCACGGGAGTGTCTGATGGGACCGTGTAGAGGAATAATCACTCTGTGTCTGACCCCGGGAGTTTGGGAGTGGACGGTGTGGAGGGAGATTCACTCTGTGTCTGACACCGGGAGTGTGTGATGGTACCGTGTAGAGGAATAATCACTCTGTGCCTGACCACGGGAGTGTGTGATGCGTCGGTGTAGAGGATTAATCACTCTGTGTCTGACCACGGGATTGTGGGAATGGACGGGGTGGAGGGAGATTCAGTCGTTGTCTGACCCCGGGAGTGTTTGATGGGACCGTGTAGAGGAATAATCACTCCGTGTCTGACCACGGGAGTTTGGGAGTGGACGCGGTGGAGGGAGATTCACTCTGTGTCTGACCCCGGGAGTGTGTAATGGTACCGTGTAGAGGAATAATCACTCTGTGTCTGACCACGGAAGAGTCTGATGTGACCTTGTAGAGGATTAATCACTCTCTGTCTGACCACGGGATTGTGGGAATGGACGGGGTGGAGGGAGATTCAGTCGTTGTCTGACCCCGGGAGTGTTTGATGGGACCGTGTAGTGGAATAATCACTCTGTGTCTGACGCCCGGGAGTGTTTGATGGGACCGTGTAGAGGAATAATCACTCTGTGTCTGACCCCGGGAGTGTTTGATGGGACCGTGTCGAGGAATAATAACTCTGAGTCTGACCCCGGGAGTGTGTGTTGGGACGGTTTGGACGGAGATTCTCTTTGTGTCTGACCCCGGGAGTGTTTGATGGGACCGTGTAGAGGAATAATCACTCTGTGTCTGACCCCGGGAGTGTTTGATGGGACCGTGTCGAGGAATAATCACTCTGAGTCTGACCCCGGGAGTGTGTGTTGGGACGGTGTGGACGGAGATTCTCTTTGTGTCTGACCCCGGGAGTGATTGATGGGACCGTATAGTGGAATAATCACTCTGTGTCTGACGCCCGGGAGTGTTTGATGGGACCGTGTAGAGGAATAATCACTCTGTGTCTGACCCCGGGAGTGTTTGATGGGACCGTGTCGAGGAATAATCACTCTGTGTCTGACCCCGGGAGTGTTTGATGGGACCGTGTAGAGGAATAATCACTCTGTGTCTGACCACGGGAGTGTGTGATGTGACGGGGTGGAGGAATAATCACTCTGTGTCTGACCCCGGAAGAGTTTGATGGGACGGCGTGGAGGGAGTTTCACTCTGTGTCTGACCCCGGGAGTGTTTGATGGGACAGTGTAGAGGAATAATCACTGTGTGTCTGACCCACGGAGTGTTTGATGGTACAGTTTAGAGGAATACTCGCTCTGTGTCTGACCCCCGGGACTTTTTGATGGGACCTTGTAGAGGAATAATCACTCTGTGTCTGACCCCGGGAGTGTGTGATGGGACGGTGTGGACGGCGATTCACTCTGTGTCTGACCCCGGGAGTGTTTGATGGGACCGTGTAGAGGAATAATCACTCTGTGTTTGACCACGGGAGTGTGTGATGCGTCGCTGTAGAGGATTAATCACTCTGTGTCTGACCACGGGAGTGTGTGATGTGACGGGGTGGAGGAATAATCACTCTGTGTCTGACCCCGGAAGAGTTTGATGGGACGGCGTGGAGGGAGTTTCACTCTGTGTCTGACCCCGGGAGTGTTTGATGGGACAGTGTAGTGGAATAATCACTCTGTGTCTGACCCCGGGAGTGTGTGATGGGACCGTGTAGAGGAATAATCACTCTGTGTCTGACGACGGAAGAGTCTGATGTGACCTTGTAGAGGAATAATCACTCTGTGTCTGACCCCGGGAGAGTGTGATGGGCGGTGTAGAGGAATAATCACTCTGTAGCTGAACCCGGGAGTGTGTGATGGGACGGTGCGGAGTGAGATTCACTCTGTGTCTGACACCGGGAGTGTGTGTTGGGCGGTGTAGAGGAATAATCACTCCGTGTCTGACCCCGGGAGTGTGTGATGGGACCGTGTAGATGAATAATCACTCGGTGTCTGACCCCGGGAGTGTTTGATGGGACCGTGTAGAGGAATAATCACTCTGTGTCTGACCCCGGGAGTTTGGGAGTGGACGCTGTTGAGGGAGATTCACTCTGTGTCTGACCCCGGGAGTGTGTGATGGTACCGTGTAGAGGAATGATCACTCTGTGTCTGACCACGGGAGTGTGTGATGCGTTGGTGTAGAGGATTAATCACTCTGTGTCTGACCACGGGATTGTGGGAATGGACGGGGTGGAGGGAGATTCAGTCGTTGTCTGACCCCGGGAGTGTTTGATGGGACCGTGTAGAGGAATAATCACTCTGTGTCTGACCACGGGAGTGTGTGATGTGACGGGGTGGAGGAATAATCACTCTGTGTCTGACCCCGGAAGAGTTTGATGGGACGGCGTGGAGGGAGTTTCACTCTGTGTCTGACCCCGGGAGTGTTTGATGGGACAGTGTAGAGGAATAATCACTGTGTGTCTGACCCACGGAGTGTTTGATGGTACAGTTTAGAGGAATACTCGCTCTGTGTCTGACCCCCGGGACTTTTTGATGGGACCTTGTAGAGGAATAATCACTCTGTGTCTGACCCCGGGAGTGTGTGATGGGACGGTGTGGACGGCGATTCACTCTGTGTCTGACCCCGGGAGTGTTTGATGGGACCGTGTAGAGGAATAATCACTCTGTGTTTGACCACGGGAGTGTGTGATGCGTCGGTGTAGAGGATTAATCACTCTGTGTCTGACCACGGGATTGTGGGTTGGGACGGGGTGGAGAGAGAACCAGTCGTTGTCTGACCCCGGGAGTGTGTGATGGGACCGTGTAGAGGAATAATCACTCTGTGTCTGACGACGGAAGAGTCTGATGTGACCTTGTAGAGGAATAATCACTCTGTGTCTGACCCCGGGAGAGTGTGATGGGCGGTGTAGAGGAATAATCACTCTGTAGCTGAACCCGGGAGTGTGTGATGGGACGGTGCGGAGGGAGATTCACTCTGTGTCTGACACCGGGAGTGTGTGTTGGGCGGTGTAGAGGAATAATCACTCCGTGTCTGACCCCGGGAGTGTGTGATGGGACCGTGTAGAGGAATAATCACTCGGTGTCTGACCCCGGGAGTGTTTGATGGGACCGTGTAGAGGAATAATCACTCTGTGTCAGACCCCGGGAGTGTTTGATGGTACCGTGTAGAGGAATAATCACTCTGTGTCTGACCCCGGGAGTGTGTGATGGGACGGCGTGGAGGGAGTTTCACTCTGTGTCTGACCCCGGGATTGTTTGATGGGACCGTGTAGAGGAATGCTCGCTCTGTGTCTGACCCCCGGGAGTTTTTGATGGGACCTTGTAGAGGAATAATCACTCTGTGTCTGACCCCGGGAGTGTGTGATGGGACGGTGTGGACGGAGATACACTCTGTGACTGACCCCGGGAGTGTTTATTGGGAACGTGTAGAGGAATAATTACTCTGTGTTTCACCACGGGAGTGTGTGATGCGTCGGTGTAGAGGATTAATCACTCTGTGTCTGACCACGGGATTGTGGGAATGGACGGGGTGGAGGGAGATTCAGTCGCTGTCTGACCCCGGGAGTGTTTGATGGGACCGTGTAGAGGAATAATCATTCTGTGTCTGACCACGGAAGAGTCTGATGTGACCTTGTAGAGGAATATTGTCTCTGTGGCTGACCCCGGGAGTGTTTGATGGTCCGTGTAGAGGAATAATCTCTCTGTGTCTGACCCCCGGAGTGTGTGATGGGACGGTGTGGAGGGAGATTCACTCTGTGTCTGACACCGGGAGAGTGTGATGGGCGGAGTAGAGGAATAATCACTCCGTGTCTGACCCCGGGAGTTTGGGTGGGGACGGTGTGGAGGGAGATTCACTTTGTGTCTGACCCCGGGAGTGTTTGATGGGACCTTGTAGAGGAATAATCACTGTGTCTGACCCCGGGAGTGTGTGATGGACGGTGTGGACGGAGATAAACTCTGTGACTGACCCCGGGAGTGTTTGATGGGAACGTGTAGAGGAATAATCACTCTGTGTTTGACCACGGGAGTGTGTGATGCGTTGGTGTAGAGGATTAATCACTCTGTGTCTGACCACGGGATTGTGTGAATGCACGGGGTGGAGGGAGATTCAGTCGTTGTCTGACCCCGGGAGTGTTTGATGGGACCGTGTAGAGGAATAATCACTCTGTGTCTGACCCCGGGAGTTTGGGAGTGGACGCTGTGGAGGGAGATTCACTCTGTGTCTGACCCCGGGAGTGTGTGATGGTACCGTGTAGAGGAATGATCACTCTGTGTCTGACCACGGGAGTGTGTGATGCGTCGGTGTAGAGGATTAATCACTCTGTGTCTGACCACGGGATTGTGGGAATGGACGGGGTGGAGGGAGATTCAGTCGTTGTCTGACCCCGGGAGTGTTTGATGGGACCGTGTAGAGGAATAATCACTCCGTGTCTGACCACGGGAGTTTGGGAGTGGACGCTGTGGATGGAGATTCACACTGTGTCTGACCCCGGGAGTGTGTGATGGTACCGTGTAGAGGAATAATCACTCTGTGTCTGACCACGGAAGAGTCTGATGTGACCTTGTAGAGGATTAATCACTCTGTGTCTGACCACGGGATTGTGGGAATGGACGGGGTGGAGGGAGATTCAGTCGTTGTCTGACCCCGGGAGTGTTTGATGGGACCGTGTAGAGGAATAATCACTCCGTGTCTGACCACGGGAGTTTGGGAGTGGACGCTGTGGAGGGAGATTCACTCTGTGTCTGACCCCGGGAGTGTGTGATGGTACCGTGTAGAGGAATAATCACTCTGTGTCTGACCACGGAAGAGTCTGATGTGACCTTGTAGAGGAATAATCACTCTGTGTCTGACCCCGGGAGTGTGTGATGGGACGGTGTGGAGGGAGATTCACTTTGTGTCTGACCCCGGGAGTGTTTGATGGGACCGTGTAGTGGAATTATCACTCTGTGTCTGACGCCCGGGAGTGTTTGATGGGACCGTGTAGAGGAATAATCACTCTGTGTCTGACCCCGGGAGTGTTTGATGGGACCGTGTCGAGGAATAATCACTCTGAGTATGACCCCGGGAGTGTGTGTTGGGACGGTGTGGACGGAGATTCTCTTTGTGTCTGACCCCGGGAGTGTTTGATGGGACCGTGTAGTGGAATAATCACTCTGTGTCTGACCACGGGAGTGTGTGATGCGTCGGTGTAGAGGATTAATCACTCTGTGTCTGACCACGGGATTGTGGGAATGGACGGGGTGGAGGGAGATTCAGTCGTTGTCTGACCCCGGGAGTGTTTGATGGGACCGTGTAGAGGAATAATCACTCTGTGTCTGACAATGGAAAAGTCTGATGTGACCTTGTAGAGGAATATTGACTCTGTGTCTGACCCCCGGGAGCGTTTGATGTGACCGTGTAGAGGAATAATCACTCTGTGTCTGACCCCGGGAGAGTTTGATGGGCGGTGTAGAGGAATAATCACTCTGTGGCTGACCCCGGGAGTGTTTGATGGTACGTGTAGAGGAATAATCACTCTGTGTCTGACCCCGGGAGTGTTTGAATGGACCGTGTAGAGGAATAATCACTCTGTGTCCGACCCCGGGAGTGTGTGATGTGACGGTGTAGATGATTAATCACTCTGTGTCTGACCACGGGAGTGTGTGATGGGACCGTGTAGAGGAATAATCACTCTGTGTTTGACCACGGGATTGTGTGATGCGTCGGTGTAGAGGATTAATCACTCTGTGTCTGACCACGGGATTGTGGGTTGGGACGGGGTGGAGGAATAATCACTCTGTGTCTGACCACGGAAGAGTCTGATGTGACCTTGTAGAGGAATAATCACTCTGTGTCTGACCCCGGGAGAGTTTGATGGTCCGTGTAGAGGAATAATCTCTCTGTGTCTGACCACGGGAGTGTGTGTTGGGACGGTGTGGACGGAGATTCTCTTTGTGTCTGACCCCGGGAGTGTTTGATGGGACCGTGTAGTGGAATAATCACTCTGTGTCTGACCACGGGAGTGTGTGATGCGTCGGTGTAGAGGATTAATCACTCTGTGTCTGACCACGGGATTGTGGGAATGGACGGGGTGGAGGGAGATTCAGTCGTTGTCTGACCCCGGGAGTGTTTGATGGGACCGTGTAGAGGAATAATCACTCTGTGTCTGACCATGGAAAAGTCTGATGTGACCTTGTAGAGGAATATTGACTCTGTGTCTGACCCCCGGGAGCGTTTGATGTGACCGTGTAGAGGAATAATCACTCTGTGTCTGACCCCGGGAGAGTTTGATGGGCGGTGTAGAGGAATAATCACTCTGTGGCTGACCCCGGGAGTGTTTGATGGTACGTGTAGAGGAATAATCACTCTGTGTCTGACCCCGGGAGTGTTTGATGGGACCGTGTAGAGGAATAATCACTCTGTGTCTGACCCCGGGAGTGTGTGATGTGACGGTGTAGATGATTAATCACTCTGTGTCTGACCACGGGAGTGTGTGATGGGACCGTGTAGAGGAATAATCACTCTGTGTTTGACCACGGGATTGTGTGATGCGTCGGTGTAGAGGATTAATCACTCTGTGTCTGACCACGGGATTGTGGGTTGGGACGGGGTGGAGGAATAATCACTCTGTGTCTGACCACGGAAGAGTCTGATGTGACCTTGTAGAGGAATAATCACTCTGTGTCTGACCCCGGGAGAGTTTGATGGTCCGTCTAGAGGAATAATCTCTCTGTGTCTGACCCCGGGAGTGTGTGATGGGACGGTGTGGAGGGAGATTCACTCTGTGTCTGACACCGGGAGAGTGTGATGGGCGGAGTAGAGGAATAATCACTCCGTGTCTGACCCCGGGAGTTTGGGAGGGGACGGTGTGGAGGGAGATTCACTTTGTGTCTTACCCCGGGAGTGTTTGATGGGACCTTGTAGAGGAATAATCACTGTGTCTGACCCCGGGAGTTTGGGAGTGGACGCTGTGGAGGGAGATTCACTTTGTGTCTGACCCCGGGAGTGTGTGATGGTACCGTGTAGAGGAATAATCACTCTGTGTCTGACCACGGGAGTGTGTGATGCGTCGGTGTAGAGGATTAATCACTCTGTGTCTGACCACGGGATTGTGGGAATGGACGGGGTGGAGCGAGATTCAGTCGTTGTCTGACCCCGGGAGTGTTTGATGGGACCGTGTAGAGGAATAATCACTCCGTGTCTGACCACGGGAGTTTGGGAGTGGACGCTGTGGAGGGAGATTCACACTATGTCTGACCCCGGGAGTGTGTGATGGTACCGTGTAAAGGAATAATCACTCTGTGTCTGACCACGGAATAGTCTGATGTGACCTTGTAGAGGATTAATCACTCTGTGTCTGACCACGGGATTGTGGGAATGGACGGGGTGGAGGGAGATTCAGTCGTTGTCTGACCCCGGGAGTGTTTGATGGGACCGTGTAGAGGAATAATCACTCCGTGTCTGACCACGGGAGTTTGGGAGTGGACGCTGTGGAGGGAGATTCACTCTGTGTCTGACCCCGGGAGCGTGTGATGGTACCGTGTAGAGGAATAATCACTCTGTGTCTGTCCACGGAAGAGTCTGATGTGACCTTGTAGAGGAATAATGACTCTGTGTCTGACCCCGGGAGTGTGTGATGGGACGGTGTGGAGGGAGATTCACTTTGTGTCTTACCCCGGGAGTGTTTGATGGGACCGTGTAGTGGAATAATCACTCTGTGTCTGACGCCCGGGAGTGTTTGATGGGACCGTGTAGAGGAATAATCACTCTGTATCTGACCCCGGGAGTGTTTGATGGGACCGTGTCGAGGAATAATCACTCTGAGTCTGACCCCGGGAGTTTGTTTTGGGACGGTGTGGACGGAGATTCTCTTTGTGTCTGACCCCGGGAGTGTTTGATGGGACCGTGTAGTGGAATAATCACTCTGTGTCTGACGCCCGGGAGTGTTTGATGGGACCGTGTAGAGGAATAATCACTCTGTGTCTGACCCCGGGAGTGTTTGATGGTACCGTGTAGAGGAATAATCACTCTGTGTCTGACACCGGGAGTGTGCGATGGGACGGCGTGGAGGGAGTTTCTCTCTGTGTCTGACCCCGGGAGTGTTTGATGGGACCGTGTAGAGGAATACTCGCTCTGTGTCTGACCCCCGGGAGTTTTTGATGGGACCTTGTAGAGGAACAATCACTCTGTGTCTGACCCCGGGAGTGTGTGATGGGACGGTGTGGACGGAGATACACTCTGTGACTGACCCCGGGAGTTTTTGATGGGACCGTGTAGAGGAATAATCACTCTGTGTTTGACCACGGGAGTGTGTGATGCGTCGGTGTAGAGGATTAATCACTCTGTGTCTGATCACGGGATTGTGGGAATGGACGGGGTGGAGGGAGATTCAGTCGTTGTCTGACCCCGGGAGTGTTTGATGGGACCGTGTAGAGGAATAATCACTCTGTGTCTGACCATGGAAAAGTCTGATGTGACCTTGTAGAGGAATATTGACTCTGTGTCTGACCCCCGGGAGCGTTTGATGTGACCGTGTAGAGGAATAATCACTCTGTGTCTGACCCCGGGAGAGTTTGATGGGCGGTGTAGAGGAATAATCACTCTGTGGCTGACCCCGGGAGTGTTTGATGGTACGTGTAGAGGAATAATCTCTCTGTGTCTGACCCCGGGAGTGTGTGTTGGGACGGTGTGGACGGAGATTCTCTTTGTGTCTGACCCCGGGAGTGTTTGATGGGACCGTGTAGTGGAATAATCACTCTGTGTCTGACGCCCGGGAGTGTTTGATGGGACCGTGTAGAGGAATAATCACTCTGTGTCTGACCCCGGGAGTGTTTGATGGGACCGTGTCGAGGAATAATCACTCTGAGTCTGACCCCGGGAGTGTGTGTTGGGACGGTGTGGACGGAGATTCTCTTTGTGTCTGACCCCGGGAGTGTTTGATGGGACCGTGTAGTGGAATAATCACTCTGTGTCTGACGCCCGGGAGTGTTTGATGGGACCGTGTAGAGGAATAATCACTCTGTGTCTGACCCTGGGAGTGTTTGATGGGACCGAGTCGAGGAATAATCACTCTGAGTCTGACCCCGGGAGTGTGTGTTGGGACGGTGTGGACGGAGATTCTCTTTGTGTCTGACCCCGGGAGTGTTTGATGGGACCGTGTAGTGGAATAATCACTCTGTGTCTGATGCCCGGGAGTGTTTGATGGGACCGTGTAGAGGAATAATCACTCTGTGTCTGACCCCGGGTGTGTTTGATGGGACCGTGTCGAGGAATAATCACTCTGTGTCTGACCCCGGGAGTGTGTGATGTGACGGTGTAGATGATTAATCACTCTGTTTCTGACCACGGGAGTGTGTGATGGGACCGTGTAGAGGAATAATCACTCTGTGTTTGACCACGGGAGAGTGTGATGCGTCGGTGTAGAGGATTAATCACTCTGTGTCTGACCACGGGATTGTGGGTTGGGACGGGGTGGAGAGAGATTCAGTCGTTGTCTGACCCCGGGAGTGTGTGATGGGACGGTGCTGAGGGAGATTCACTCTGTGTCTGACACCGGGAGCGTGTGTTGGGCGGTGTAGAGGAATAATCACTCCGTGTCTGACCCCGGGAGTGTGTGATGGGACGGTGTAGAGGAATAATCACTCGGTGTCTGACCCCGGGAGTGTTTGATGGGACCGTGTAGAGGAATAATCACTCTGTGTCAGACTCCGGGAGTGTTTGATGGTACCGTGTAGAGGAATAATCACTCTGTGTCTGACCCCGGGATTGTGTGATGGGACGGCGTGGAGGGAGTTTCACTCTGAGTCTGACCCCGGGAGATTTTGATGGTACCGTGTAGAGGAATACTCGCTCTGTGTCTGACCACTGGAGTGTGTGATGGGACGGTGCGGAGGGAGATTCACTCTGTGTCTGACACCGGGAGTGTGTGTTGGGCGGTGTAGAGCAATAATCACTCCGTGTCTGACCCCGGGAGTGTGTGATGGGACCGTGTAGAGGAATAATCACTCGGTGTCTGACCCCGGGAGTGTCTGATGGGACCGTGTAGAGGAATAATCACTCTGTGTCTGACCCCGGGAGTGTTTGATGGTACCGTGTAGAGGAATAATCACTCTGTGTCTGACCCCGGGAGTGTGTGATGGGACGGCGTGGAGGGAGTTTCACTCTGAGTCTGACCCCGGGAGTGTTTGATGGTACCGTGTAGAGGAATACTCGCTCTGTGTCTGACCACTGGAGTGTGTGATGGGACGGTGCGGAGGGAGATTCACTCTGTGTCTGACACCGGGAGTGTGTGTTGGGCTGTGTAGAGCAATAATCACTCCGTGTCTGACCCCGGGAGTGTGTGATGGGACCGTGTAGAGGAATCATCACTCGGTGTCTGACCCCGGGAGTGTTTGATGGGACCGTGTAGAGGAATAATCACTCTGTGTCTGACCCCGGGAGTGTTTGATGGGACCGAGTCGAGGAATAATCACTCTGAGTCTGACCCCGGGAGTGTGTGTTGGGACGGTGTGGACGGAGATTCTCTTTGTGTCTGACCCCGGGAGTGTTTGATGGGACCGTGTAGTGGAATAATCACTCTGTGTCTGATGCCCGGGAGTGTTTGATGGGACCGTGTAGAGGAATAATCACTCTGTGTCTGACCCCGGGTGTGTTTGATGGGACCGTGTCGAGGAATAATCACTCTGTGTCTGACCCCGGGAGTGTTTGATGGGACCGTGTAGAGGAATAATCACTCTGTGTCTGACCCCGGGAGTGTGTGATGTGACGGTGTAGATGATTAATCACTCTGTTTCTGACCACGGGAGTGTGTGATGGGACCGTGTAGAGGAATAATCACTCTGTGTTTGACCACGGGAGAGTGTGATGCGTCGGTGTAGAGGATTAATCACTCTGTGTCTGACCACAGGATTGTGGGTTGGGACGGGGTGGAGAGAGATTCAGTCGTTGTCTGACCCCGGGAGTGTGTGATGGGACCGTGTAGAGGAATAATCACTCTGTGTCTGACCACGGAAGAGTCTGATGTGACCTTGTAGAGGAATAATCACTCTGTGTCTGACCCCGGGAGAGTTTGATGTGCGGTGTAGAGGAATAATCACTCTGTAGCTGAACCCGGGAGTGTTTGATGGTACCGTGTAGAGGAATAATCTCTCTGTGTCTGACCCCTGGAGTGTGTGATAGGACGGTGCTGAGGGAGATTCACTCTGTGTCTGACACCGGGAGCGTGTGTTGGGCGGTGTAGAGGAATAATCACTCCGTGTCTGACCCCGGGAGTGTGTGATGGGACCGTGTAGAGGAATAATCACTCGGTGTCTGACCCCGGGAGTGTTTGATGGGACCGTGTAGAGGAATAATCACTCTGTGTCAGACTCCGGGAGTGTTTGATGGTACCGTGTAGAGGAATAATCACTCTGTGTCTGACCCCGGGAGTGTGTGATGGGACGGCGTGGAGGGAGTTTCACTCTGAGTCTGACCCCGGGAGTGTTTGATGGTACCGTGTAGAGGAATACTCGCTCTGTGTCTGACCACTGGAGTGTGTGATGGGACGGTGCGGAGGGAGATTCACTCTGTGTCTGACACCGGGAGTGTGTGTTGGGCGGAGTAGAGCAATAATCACTCCGTGTCTGACCCCGGGAGTGTGTGATGGGACCGTGTAGAGGAATAATCACTCGGTGTCTGACCCCGGGAGTGTTTGATGGGACCGTGTAGAGGAATAATCACTCTGTGTCTGACCCCGGGAGTGTTTGATGGTACCGTGTAGAGGAATAATCACTCTGTGTCTGACCCCGGGAGTGTGTGATGGGACGGCGTGGAGGGAGTTTCACTCTGAGTCTGACCCCGGGAGTGTTTGATGGTACCGTGTAGAGGAATACTCGCTCTGTGTCTGACCACTGGAGTGTGTGATGGGACGGTGCGGAGGGAGATTCACTCTGTGTCTGACACCGGGAGTGTGTGTTGGGCGGTGTAGAGCAATAATCACTCCGTGTCTGACCCCGGGAGTGTGTGATGGGACCGTGTAGAGGAATAATCACTCGGTGTCTGACCCCGGGAGTGTTTGATGGGACCGTGTAGAGGAATAATCACTCTGTGTCTGACCCCGGGAGTGTTTGATGGTACCGTGTAGAGGAATAATCACTCTGTGTCTGACCCCGGGAGTGTGCGATGGGACGGCTTGGAGGGAGTTTCTCTCTGTGTCTGACCCCGGGAGTGTTTGATGGGACCGTGTAGAGGAATACTCGCTCTGTGTCTGACCCCCGGGAGTTTTTGATGGGACCTTGTAGAGGAACAATCACTCTGTGTCTGACCCCGGGAGTGTGTGATGGGACGGTGTGGACGGAGATACACTCTGTGACTGACCCCGGGAGTTTTTGATGGGACCGTGTAGAGGAATAATCACTCTGTGTTTGACCACGGGAGTGTGTGATTCGTCGGTGTAGAGGATTAATCACTCTGTGTCTGACCACGGGATTGTGGGAATGGACGGGGTGGAGGGAGATTCAGTCGTTGTCTGACCCCGGGAGTGTTTGATGGGACCGTGTAGAGGAATAATCACTCTGTGTCTGACCATGGAAAAGTCTGATGTGACCTTGTAGAGGAATATTGACTCTGTGTCTGACCCCCGGGAGCGTTTGATGTGACCGTGTAGAGGAATAATCACTCTGTGTCTGACCCCGGGAGAGTTTGATGGGCGGTGTAGAGGAATATTCACTCTGTGGCTGACCCCGGGAGTGTTTGATGGTACGTGTAGAGGAATAATCTCTCTGTGTCTGACCCCGGGAGTGTGTGTTGGGACGGTGTGGACGGAGATTCTCTTTGTGTCTGACCCCGGGAGTGTTTGATGGGACCGTGTAGTGGAATAATCACCCTGTGTCTGATGCCCGGGAGTGTTTGATGGTACCGTGTAGAGGAATAATCTCTCTGCGTCTGACCCCTGGAGTGTGTGATAGGACGGTGCTGAGGGAGATTCACTCTGTGTCTGACACCGGGAGCGTGTGTTGGGCGGTGTAGAGGAATAATCACTCCGTGTCTGACCCCGGAGTGTGTGATGGGACCGTGTAGAGGAATACTCGCTCTGTGTCTGACCACTGGAGTGTGTGATGGGACGGTGCGGAGGGAGATTCACTCTGTGTCTGACACCGGGAGTGTGTGTTGGGCGGTGTAGAGCATTAATCACTCCGTGTCTGACCCCGGGAGTGTGTGATGGGACCGTGTAGAGGAATAATCACTCGGTGTCTGACCCCGGGAGTGTTTGATGGGACCGTGTAGAGGAATAATCACTCTGTGTCTGACCCCGGGAGTGTTTGATGGTACCGTGTAGAGGAATAATCACTCTGTGTCTGACCCCGGGAGTGTGCGATGGGACGGCGTGGAGGGAGTTTCTCTCTGTGTCTGACCCCGGGAGTGTTTGATGGGACGGTGTGGACGGAGATACACTCTGTGACTGACCCCGGGAGTTTTTGATGGGACCGTGTAGAGGAATAATCACTCTGTGTTTGACCACGGGAGTGTGTGATTCGTCGGTGTAGAGGATTAATCACTCTGTGTCTGACCACGGGATTGTGGGAATGGACGGGGTGGAGGGAGATTCAGTCGTTGTCTGACCCCGGGAGTGTTTGATGGGACCGTGTAGAGGAATAATCACTCTGTGTCTGACCATGGAAAAGTCTGATGTGACCTTGTAGAGGAATATTGACTCTGTGTCTGACCCCCGGGAGCGTTTGATGTGACCGTGTAGAGGAATAATCACTCTGTGTCTGACCCCGGGAGAGTTTGATGGGCGGTGTAGAGGAATATTCACTCTGTGGCTGACCCCGGGAGTGTTTGATGGTACGTGTAGAGGAATAATCTCTCTGTGTCTGACCCCGGGAGTGTGTGTTGGGACGGTGTGGACGGAGATTCTCTTTGTGTCTGACCCCGGGAGTGTTTGATGGGACCGTGTAGTGGAATAATCACTCTGTGTCTGATGCCCGGGAGTGTTTGATGGTACCGTGTAGAGGAATAATCTCTCTGCGTCTGACCCCTGGAGTGTGTGATAGGACGGTGCTGAGGGAGATTCACTCTGTGTCTGACACCGGGAGCGTGTGTTGGGCGGTGTAGAGGAATAATCACTCCGTGTCTGACCCCGGGAGTGTGTGATGGGACCGTGTAGAGGAATACTCGCTCTGTGTCTGACCACTGGAGTGTGTGATGGGACGGTGCGGAGGGAGATTCACTCTGTGTCTGACACCGGGAGTGTGTGTTGGGCGGTGTAGAGCATTAATCACTCCGTGTCTGACCCCGGGAGTGTGTGATGGGACCGTGTAGAGGAATAATCACTCGGTGTCTGACCCCGGGAGTGTTTGATGGGACCGTGTAGAGGAATAATCACTCTGTGTCTGACCCCGGGAGTGTTTGATGGTACCGTGTAGAGGAATAATCACTCTGTGTCTGACCCCGGGAGTGTGCGATGGGACGGCGTGGAGGGAGTTTCTCTCTGTGTCTGACCCCGGGAGTGTTTGATGGGACCGTGTAGAGGAATACTCGCTCTGTGTCTGACCCCCGGGAGTTTTTGATGGGACCTTGTAGAGGAACAATCACTCTGTGTCTGACCCCGGGAGTGTGTGATGGGACGGTGTGGACGGAGATACACTCTGTGACTGACCCCGGGAGTTTTTGATGGGACCGTGTAGAGGAATAATCACTCTGTGTTTGACCACGGGAGTGTGTGATTCGTCGGTGTAGAGGATTAATCACTCTGTGTCTGACCACGGGATTGTGGGAATGGACGGGGTGGAGGGAGATTCAGTCGTTGTCTGACCCCGGGAGTGTTTGATGGGACCGTGTAGAGGAATAATCACTCTGTGTCTGACCATGGAAAAGTCTGATGTGACCTTGTAGAGGAATATTGACTCTGTGTCTGACCCCCGGGAGCGTTTGATGTGACCGTGTAGAGGAATAATCACTCTGTGTCTGACCCCGGGAGAGTTTGATGGGCGGTGTAGAGGAATATTCACTCTGTGGCTGACCCCGGGAGTGTTTGATGGTACGTGTAGAGGAATAATCTCTCTGTGTCTGACCCCGGGAGTGTGTGTTGGGACGGTGTGGACGGAGATTCTCTTTGTGTCTGACCCCGGGAGTGTTTGATGGGACCGTGTAGTGGAATAATCACTCTGTGTCTGATGCCCGGGAGTGTTTGATGGGACCGTGTAGAGGAATAATCACTCTGTGTCTGACCCCGGGAGAGTTTGATGTGCGGTGTAGAGGAATAATCACTCTGTAGCTGAACCCGGGAGTGTTTGATGGTACCGTGTAGAGGAATAATCTCTCTGCGTCTGACACCTGGAGTGTGTGATAGGACGGTGCTGAGGGAGATTCACTCTGTGTCTGACACCGGGAGCGTGTGTTGGGCGGTGTAGAGGAATAATCACTCCGTGTCTGACCCCGGGAGTGTGTGATGGGACCGTGTAGAGGAATACTCGCTCTGTGTCTGACCACTGGAGTGTGTGATGGGACGGTGCGGAGGGAGATTCACTCTGTGTCTGACACCGGGAGTGTGTGTTGGGCGGTGTAGAGCAATAATCACTCCGTGTCTGACCCCGGGAGTGTGTGATGGGACCGTGTAGAGGAATAATCACTCGGTGTCTGACCCCGGGAGTGTTTGATGGGACCGTGTAGAGGAATAATCACTCTGTGTCTGACCCCGGGAGTGTTTGATGGTACCGTGTAGAGGAATAATCACTCTGTGTCTGACCCCGGGAGTGTGCGATGGGACGGCGTGGAGGGAGTTTCTCTCTGTGTCTGACCCCGGGAGTGTTTGATGGGACCGTGTAGAGGAATACTCGCTCTGTGTCTGACCCCCGGGAGTTTTTGATGGGACCTTGTAGAGGAACAATCACTCTGTGTCTGACCCCGGGAGTGTGTGATGGGACGGTGTGGACGGAGATACACTCTGTGACTGACCCCGGGAGTTTTTGATGGGACCGTGTAGAGGAATAATCACTCTGTGTTTGACCACGGGAGTGTGTGATGCGTCGGTGTAGAGGATTAATCACTCTGTGTCTGACCACGGGATTGTGGGAATGGACGGGGTGGAGGGAGATTCAGTCGTTGTCTGACCCCGGGAGTGTTTGATGGGACCGTGTAGAAGAATAATCACTCTGTGTCTGACCATGGAAAAGTCTGATGTGACCTTGTAGAGGAATATTGACTCTGTGTCTGACCCCCGGGAGCGTTTGATGTGACCGTGTAGAGGAATAATCACTCTGTGTCTGACCCCGGGAGAGTTTGATGGGCGGTGTAGAGGAATAATCACTCTGTGGCAGACCCCGGGAGTGTTTGATGGTACGTGTAGAGGAATAATCTCTCTGTGTCTGACCCCGGGAGTGTGTGTTGGGACGGTGTGGACGGAGATTCTCTTTGTGTCTGACCCCGGGAGTGTTTGATGGGACCGTGTAGTGGAATAATCACTCTGTGTCTGATGCCCGGGAGTGTTTGATGGGACCGTGTAGAGGAATAATCACTCTGTGTCTGACCCCGGGAGTGTTTAATGGGACCGTGTCGAGGAATAATCACTCTGTGTCTGACTCCGGGAGTGTTTGATGGGACCGTGTAGAGGAATAATCACTCTGTGTCTGACCCCGGGAGTGTGTGATGTGACGGTGTAGATGATTAATCACTCTGTTTCTGACCACGGGAGTGTGTGATGGGACCGTGTAGAGGATTAATCACTCTGTGTTTGACCACGGGAGAGTGTGATGCGTCGGTGTAGAGGATTAATCACTCTGTGTCTGACCACGGGATTGTGGGTTGGGACGGGGTGAAGAGAGATTCAGTCGTTGTCTGACCCCGGGAGTGTGTGATGGGACCGTGTAGAGGAATAATCACTCTGTGTCTGACCACGGAAGAGTCTGATGTGACCTTGTAGAGGAATAATCACTCTGTGTCTGACCACGGGAGAGTTTGATGTGCGGTGTAGAGGAATAATCACTCTGTAGCTGAACCCGGGAGTGTTTGATGGTACCGTGTAGAGGAATAATCTCTCTGTGTCTGACCCCTGGAGTGTGTGATAGGACGGTGCTGAGGGAGATTCACTCTGTGTCTGACACCGGGAGCGTGTGTTGGGCGGTGTAGAGGAATAATCACTCCGTGTCTGACCCCGGTAGTGTGTGATGGGACCGTGTAGAGGAATAATCACTCGGTGTCTGACCCCGGGAGTGTTTGATGGGACCGTGTAGAGGAATAATCACTCTGTGTCAGACCCCGGGAGTGTTTGATGGTACCGTGTAGAGGAATAATCACTCTGTGTCTGACCCCGGGAGTGTGTGATGGGACGGCGTGGAGGGAGTTTCACTCTGAGTCTGACCCCGGGAGTGTTTGATGGTACCGTGTAGAGGAATAATCACTCTGTGTCTGACCCCGGGAGTGTGCGATGGGACGGCGTGGAGGGAGTTTCTCTCTGTGTCTGACCCCGGGAGTGTTTGATGGGACCGTGTAGAGGAATACTCGCTCTGTGTCTGACCCCCGGGAGTTGTTGATGGGACCTTGTAGAGGAACAATCACTCTGTGTCTGACCCCGGGAGTGTGTGATGGGACGGTGTGGACGGAGATACACTCTGTGACTGACCCCGGGAGTTTTTGATGGGACCGTGTAGAGGAATAATCACTCTGTGTTTGACCACGGGAGTGTGTGATGCGTCGGTGTAGAGGATTAATCACTCTGTGTCTGACCACGGGATTGTGGGAATGGACGGGGTGGAGGGAGATTCAGTCGTTGTCTGACCCCGGGAGTGTTTGATGGGACCGTGTAGAGGAATAATCACTCTGTGTCTGACCATGGAAAAGTCTGATGTGACCTTGTAGAGGAATATTGACTCTGTGTCTGACCCCCGGGAGCGTTTGATGGGACCGTGTAGAGGAATAATCACTCTGTGTCTGACCCCGGGAGTGTTTGATGGGACCGTGTAGTGGAATAATCACTCTGTGTCTGACGCCCGGGAGTGTTTGATGGGACCGTGTAGAGGAATAATCACTCTGTGTCTGACCCCGGGAGTGTTTGATGGGACCGTGTCGAGGAATACTCACTCTGTGTCTGACCCCGGGAGTGTTTGATGGGACCGTGTAGAGGAATAATCACTCTGTGTCTGACCACGGGAGTGTGTGATGGGACGGGGTGGAGGAATAATCACTCTGTGTCTGACCCCGGAAGAGTTTGATGGGACGGCGTGGAGGGAGTTTCACTCTGTGTCTGACCCCGGGAATGTTTGATGGGACAGTGTAGAGGAATAATCACTGTGTGTCTGAGCCACGGAGTGTTTGATGGTACAGTTTAGAGTAATACTCGCTCTGTGTCTGACCCCCGGGACTTTTTGATGGGACCTTGTAGAGGAATAATCACTCTGTGTCTGACCCCGGGAATGTGTGATGGGACGGTGTGGACTGCGATTCACTCTGTGTCTGACCCCGGGAGTGTTTGTTGGGACCGTGTAGAGGAATAATCACTCTGTGTTTGACCACGGGAGTGTGTGATGCGTCGGTGTAGAGGATTAATCACTCTGTTTCTGACCATGGGATTGTGGGTTGGGACGGGGTGGAGAGAGATTCTGTCGTTGTCTGACCCCGGGAGTGTTTGATGGGACCGTGTAGAGGAATAATCACTCTGCGTCTGACCACGGAAGAGTCTGATGTGACCTTGTTGAGGAATAATCACTCTGTGTCTGACCCCGGGAGAGTTTGATGGGCGGTGTAGAGGAATAATCACTCTGTAGCTGAACCAGGGAGTGTTTGATGGTACCGTGTAGAGGAATAATCTCTCTGTGTCTGACCCCTGGAGTGTGTGATGGGACGGTGCGGAGGGAGATTCACTCTGTGTCTGACACCGGGAGTGTGTGTTGGGCGGTGTAGAGGAATAATCACTCCGTGTCTGACCCCGGGAGTGTGTGATGGCACCGTGTAGAGGAATAATCACTCGGTGTCTGACCCCGGGAGTTTTTGATGGGACCGTGTAGAGGAATAATCACTCTGTGTCAGACCCCGGGAGTGTTTGATGGTACCGTGTAGAGGAATAATCACTCTGTGTCTGACCCCGGGAGTGTGTGATGGGACGGCGTGGAGGGAGTTTCACTCTGTGTCTGACCACGGAAGAGTCTGATGTGACCTTGTAGAGGAATAATCACTCTGTGTCTGACCCCGGGAGAGTTTGATGTGCGGTGTAGAGGAATAATCACTCTGTAGCTGAACCCGGGAGTGTTTGATGGTACCGTGTAGAGGAATAATCTCTCTGTGTCTGACCCCTGGAGTGTGTGATAGGACGGTGCGGAGGGAGATTCACTCTGTGTCTGACACCGGGAGTGTTTGATGGGACCGTGTAGAGGAATAATCACTCCGTGTCTGACCCCGGGAGTGTGTGATGGGACCGTGTAGAGGAATAATCACTCGGTCTGACCCCGGGAGTGTTTGATGGGACCGTGTAGAGGAATAATCACTCTGTGTCAGACCCCGGGAGTGTTTGATGGGACCGTGTAGAGGAATAATCACTCTGTGTCTGACCCCGGGAGTGTGTGATGGGACGGCGTGGAGGGAGTTTCTCTCTCTATCTGACCCCGGGAGTGTTTGATGGGACCGTGTAGAGGAATACTCGCTCTGTGTCTGACCCCCGGGAGTTTTTGATGGGACCTTGTAGAGGAATAATCACTCTGTGTCTGACCCCGGGAGTGTGTGATGGGACGGTGTGGACGGAGATACCCTCTGTGACTGACCCCGGGAGTGTTTGATGGGACCGTGTAGAGGAATAATCACTCTGTGCCTGACCACGGGATTGTGGGAATGGACGGGGTGGAGGGAGATTCAGTCGTTGTCTGACCCCGGGAGTGTTTGATGGGACCGTGTAGAGGAATAATCACTCTGTGTCTGACCACGGAAAAGTCTGATGTGACCTTGTAGAGGAATATTGACTCTGTGTCTGACCCCCGGGAGCGTCTGATGTGACCGTGTAGAGGAATAATCACTCTGTGTCTGACCCTGGGAGTGTTTGATGGGACCGTGTCGAGGAATAATCACTCTGTGTCTGACCCCGGGAGTGTTTGATGGGACCGTGTAGAGGAATGATCACTCTGTGTCTGACCCCGGGAGTGTGTGATGTGACGGTGTAGAGGATTAATCACTCTGTGTCTGACCACGGGAGTGTGTGATGGGACGGGGTGGAGGAATAATCACTGTGTGTCTGACCCACGGAGTGTTTGATGGTACAGTTTAGAGGAATACTCGCTCTGTGTCTGACCCCCGGGACTTTTTGATGGGACCTTGTAGAGGAATAATCACTCTGTGTCTGACCCCGGGAGTGTTTGATGGTACCGTGTAGAGGAATACTCGCTCTGTGTCTGACCCCTGGAGTGTGTGATGGGACGGTGCGGAGGGAGATTCACTCTGTGTCTGACACCGGGAGTGTGTGTTGGGCGGAGTAGAGCAATAATCACTCCGTGTCTCACCCCGGGAGTGTGTGATGGGACCGTGTAGAGGAATAATCACTCGGTGACTGACCCCGGGAGTGTTTGATGGGACCGTGTAGAGGAATAATCACTCTGTGTCTGACCGCGGGAATGTTTGATGGTACCGTGTAGAGGAATAATCACTCTGTGTCTGACCCCGGGAGTGTGTGATGGGACGGCGTGGAGGGAGTTTCACTTTTTGGCTGACCCCGGGAGTGTTTGATGGGACCGTGTAGAGGAATACTCGCTCTGTGTCTGACCCCAGGGAGTTTTTGATGGGACCTTGTAGAGGAATAATCACTCTGTGTCTGACCCCGGGAGTGTGTGATGGGACGGTGTGGACGGAGATACACTCTGTGACTGACCCCGGGAGTGTTTGATGGGACCGTGTAGAGGAATAATCACTCTGTGTCTGACCCCTGGAGAGTTTGATGGGCGGTGTAGAGGAATAATCACTCTGTGGCTGACCCCGGGAGTGTTTGATGGTACGTGTAGAGGAATAATCTCTCTGTGTCTGACCCCGGGAGTGTGTGATGGGACGGTGTGGAGGGAGATTCACTCTGTGTCTGACACCGGGAGAGTGTGATGGGCGGAGTAGAGGAATAATCACTCCGTGTCTGACCCCGGGAGTTTGGGAGGAGACGGTGTGGAGGGAGTTTCACTTTGTGTCTGACCCCGGGAGTGTTTGATGGGACCGAGTAGAGGAATAAACACTCTGAGTCTGACCCCGGGAGTGTGTGTTGGGACGGTGTGGACGGAGATTCTCTTTGTGTCTGACCCCGGGAGTGTTTGATGGGATCGTGTAGTTGAATAATCACTCTGTGTCTGACGCCCGGGAGTGTTTGACGGGACCGTGTAGAGGAATAATCACTCTGTGTCTGACCCCGGGAGTGTTTGATGGGACCGTGTCGAGGAATAATCACTCTGTGTCTGACCCCGGGAGTGTTTGATGGGACCGTGTAGAGGAATAATCACTCTGTGTCTGACCCCGGGAGTGTGTGATGTGACGGTGTAGAGGATGAATCACTCTGTGTCTGACCACGGGAGTGTGTGATGGGACGGGGTGGAGGAATAATCACTCTGTGTCTGACCCCAGAAGAGTTTGATGGGACGGCGTGGAGGGAGTTTCACTCTGTGTCTGACCCCGGGAGTGTTTGATGGGACAGTGTAGAGGAATAATCACTGTGTGTCTGACCCACGGAGTGTTTGATGGTACAGTTTAGAGGAATACTCGCTCTGTGTCTGACCCCAGGGACTTTTTGATGGGACCTTGTAGAGGAATAATCACTCTGTGTCTGACCCCGGGAGTGTGTGATGGGACGGTGTGGACGGAGAATCACTCTGTGTTTGACCACGGGAGTGTGTGATGCGTCGGTGTAGAGGATTAATCACTCTGTGTCTGACCACGGGATTGTGGGTTGGGACGGGGTAGAGGGAGATTCAGTCGTTGTCTGACCCCGGGAGTGTTTGATGGGACGGAGTAGAGGAATAATCACTCTGTGTCTGACCCCGGGAGAGTTTGATGGGACCGTGTAGAGGAATAATCACTCTGTGTCTGACCACGGAAGAGTCTGATGTGAACTTGTAGAGGAATATTGAATCTGTGTCTGACCCCCGGGAGCGTTTGATGTGACCGTGTAGAGGAATAATCACTCTGTGTCTGACCCCGGGAGAGTTTGATGGGATCGTGTAGTTGAATAATCACTCTGTGTCTGACGCCCGGGAGTGTTTGACGGGACCGTGTAGGGGAATAATCACTCTGTGTCTGACCCCGGGAGTGTTTGATGGGACCGTGTCGAGGAATAATCACTCTGTGTCTGACCCCGGGAGTGTTTGATGGGACCGTGTCGAGGAATAATCACTCTGTGTCTCACCCCGGGAGTGTGTGATGTGACGGTGCAGAGGATGAATCACTCTGTGTCTGACCACGGGAGTGTGTGATGGGACGGGGTGGAGGAATAATCACTCTGTGTCTGACCCCAGAAGAGTTTGATGGGACGGCGTGGAGGGAGTTTCACTCTGTGTCTGACCCCGGGAGTGTTTGATGGGACAGTGTAGAGGAATAATCACTGTGTGTCTGACCCACGGAGTGTTTGATGGTACAGTTTAGAGGAATACTCGCTCTGTGTCTGACCCCCGGGACTTTTTGATGGGACCTTGTAGAGGAATAATCACTCTGTGTCTGACCCCGGGAGTGTGTGATGGGACGGTGTGGACGGAGAATCACTCTGTGTTTGACCACGGGAGTGTGTGATGCGTCGGTGTAGAGGATTAATCACTCTGTGTCTGACCACGGGATTGTGGGTTGGGACGGGGTGGAGGGAGATTCAGTCGTTGTCTGATCCCGGGAGTGTTTGATGGGAAGGAGTAGAGGAATAATCACTCTGTGTCTGACCCCGGGAGAGTTTGATGGGACCGTGTAGAGGAATAATCACTCTGTGTCTGACCACGGAAGAGTCTGATGTGACCTTGTAGAGGAATATTGAATCTGTGTCTGACCCCGGGAGCGTTTGATGTGACCGTGTAGAGGAATAATCACTCTGTGTCTGACCCCGGGAGAGTTTGATGGGCGGTGTAGAGGAATATTCACTCTGTGTCTGACACCGGGAGTGTGTGATGGGCGGAGTAGAGGAATAATCACTCCGTGTCTGACTCCGGGAGTTTGGGAGGGGACGGTGTGGAGGGAGATTCACTCTGTGTCTGACACCGGGAGTGTTTGATGGGACGGAGTAGAGGAATAATCACTCCGTGTCTGACCCCGGGAGTGTGTGTTGGGACGGTGTGGACGGAGATTCACTTTGTGTCTGACCCAGGGAGTGTTTGATGGGACCGTGTAGAGGAATAATCACTCTGTGTTTGACCACGGGAGTGTGTGATGCGTCGGTGTAGAGGATTAATCACTCTGTGTCTGACCACGGGATTGTGGTTTGGGACGGGGTGGAGGGAGATTCAGCCGTTGTCTGACCCCGGGAGTGTTTGATGGGACCGTGTAGAGAATAATCACTCTGTGTTTGACCACGGAAGAGTCAGATGTGACCTTGTAGAGGAATATTGACTCTGTGTCTGACCTCCGGGAGCGTTTGATGTGACTGTGTAGAGGAATAATCACTCTGTGTCTGACCCCGGGAGAGTTTGATGGGCGGTGTAGAGGAATAATCACTCTGTGTCTGACCCCGGGAGTTTGGGAGTGGACGGTGTGGAGGGAGATTCACTCTGTGTCTGACCCCGGGAGTGTTTGATGGGACCGAGTAGAGGAATAATCACTCTGAGTCTGACCCCGGGAGTGTGTGTTGGGACGGTGTGGACGGAGATTCACTTTGTGTCTGACCCCGGGAGTGTTAGATGGGACCGTGTAGTGGAATAATCACTCTGTGTCTGACGCCCGGGAGAGTTTGATGGGACCGTGTAGAGGAATAATCACTCTGTGTCTGACCCCGGGAGTGTTTGATGGGAACGTGTGGAGGAATAATCACTCTGTGTCTGACCCCGGGAGAGTGTGATGGGACGGTGTGGAAGGAGATTCACACTGTGTATGACCCCGGGAGTGTGTGATGGGACGGTGAGGATTGAGATTCACTCTGTGACTGACTCCGGGTGTGTTTGATGGGACCTTGTAGTGGAATAATCACTCTGTGTCTTACCCCGGGAGTGTTTGATGGGACCGTGTAGAGGAATAATCACTCTGTGTCTGACCGGGGGTGAGTGTGATGGGACGCCGTGGAGGGAGATTCACACTGTGTCTGACCCCGGGAGTGTTTGATGTGACCGTGTAGAGGAATAATCACTCTGTGTCTGACCCCGGGAGAGTTTGATGGGCGGTGTAGAGGAATATTCACTCTGTGTCTGACACCGGGAGTGTGTGATGGGCGGAGTAGAGGAATAATCACTCCGTGTCTGACCCCGGGAGTTTGGGAGGGGACGGTGTGGAGGGAGATTCACTCTGTGTCTGACACCGGGAGTGTTTGATGGGACGGAGTAGAGGAATAATCACTCCGTGTCTGACCCCGGGAGTGTGTGTTGGGACGGTGTGGACGGAGATTCACTTTGTGTCTGACCCAGGGAGTGTTTGATGGGACCGTGTAGAGGAATAATCACTCTGTGTTTGACCACGGGAGTGTGTGATGCGTCGGTGTAGAGGATTAATCACTCTGTGTCTGACCACGGGATTGTGGGTTGGGACGGGGTGGAGGGAGATTCAGCCGTTGTCTGACCCCGGGAGTGTTTGATGGGACCGTGTAGAGAATAATCACTCTGTGTTTGACCACGGAAGAGTCAGATGTGACCTTGTAGAGGAATATTGACTCTGTGTCTGACCTCCGGGAGCGTTTGATGTGACTGTGTAGAGGAATAATCACTCTGTGTCTGACCCCGGGAGAGTTTGATGGGCGGTGTAGAGGAATAATCACTCTGTGTCTGACCCCGGGAGTTTGGGAGTGGACGGTGTGGAGGGAGATTCACTCTGTGTCTGACACCGGGAGTGTGTGATGGGACGGCGTGGAGGGAGTTTCACTCTGTGTCTGACACCGGGAGTGTTTGATGGTACCGTGTAGAGGAATACTCGCTCTGTGTCTGACCCCTGGAGTGTGTGATGGGACGGTGCGGAGGGAGATTCACTCTGTGTCTGACACCGGGAGTGTGTGTTGGGCGGTGTAGAGCAATAATCACTCCGTGTCTGACCCCGGGAGTGTGTGATGGGACCGTGTAGAGGAATAATCACTCGGTGTCTGACCCCGGGAGTGTTTGATGAGACCGTGTAGAGGAATAATCACTCTGTGTCTGACCCCGGGAGTGTTTGATGGTACCGTGTAGAGGAATAATCACTCTGTGTCTGACCCCGGGAGTGTGTGATGGGACGGCGTGGAGGGAGTTTCACTCTGTGTCTGACCCCGGGAGTGTTTGATGGGACCGTGTAGAGGAATACTCGCTCTGTGTCTGACCCCCGGGAGTTTTTGATGGGACCTTGTAGAGGAATAATTACTCTGTGTTTGACCAGGGGAGTGTGCGATGCGTCGGTGTAGAGGATTAATCACTCTGTGTCTGACCACGGGATTGTGGGTTGGGACGGGGTGGAGGGAGATTCAGCCGTTGTCTGACCCCGGGAGTGTTTGATGGGACCGTGTAGAGAATAATCACTCTGTGTTTGACCACGGAAGAGTCAGATGTGACCTTGTAGCGGAATATTGACTCTGTGTCTGACCTCCGGGAGAGTTTGATGGGCGGTGTAGAGGAATAATCACTCTGTGTCTGACCCCGGGAGTTTGGGAGTGGACGGTGTGGAGGGAGATTCACTCTGTGTCTGACCCCGGGAGTGTTTGATGGGACCGAGTAGAGGAATAATCACTCTGAGTCTGACCCCGGGAGTGTGTGTTGGGACGGTGTGGACGGAGATTCACTCTGTGTCTGACGCCCGGGAGAGTTTGATGGGACCGTGTAGAGGAATAATCACTCTGTGTCTGACCCCGGGAGTGTTTGATGGGAACGTGTGGAGGAATAATCACTCTGTGTCTGACCCCGGGAGTGTGTGATGGGACGGTGAGGATTGAAATTCACTCTGTGACTGACTCCGGGTGTGTTTGATGGGACCTTGTAGTGGAATAATCACTCTGTGTCTTACCCCGAGAGTGTTTGATGGGACCGTGTAGAGGAATAATCACTCTGTGTCTGACCGGGGGAGAGTGTGATGGGACGGCGTGGAGGGAGATTCACACTGTGTCTGACCCCGGGAGTGTTTGATGGGACAGTGTAGAGGAATAATCACTGTGTGTCTGACCCCGGGAGTGTGTGATGGGACGGTGTGGACGGAGATTCACTCTGTGTCTGACACCGGGATTGTTTGATGGGACCGTGTAGAGGAATAATCACTCTGTGTTTGACCACGGGAGTGTGTGATGCGTCGGTGTAGAGGATTAATCACTCTGTGTCTGACCACGGGATTGAGGGTTGGGACGTGGTGGAGGGAGATTCAGTCGTTGTCTGACCCCGGGAGTGTTTGATGGGACCGTGTAGAGCAATAACCACTCTGTGTCTGACCACGGAAGAGTCTGATGTGACCTTGTAGAGGAATATTGACTCTGTGTCTGACCCCCGGGAGCGTTTGATGTGACCGTGTAGAGGAATAATCACTTTGTGTCAGACCCCGGGAGTGTTTGATGGTACCGTGTAGAGGAATAATCACTCTGTGTCTGACCCCTGGAGTGTGTGATGGGACGGTGCGGAGGGAGATTCACTCTGTGTCTGACACCGGGAGTGTGTGATGGGACGGCGTGGAGGGAGTTTCACTCTGTGTCTGACACCGGGAGTGTTTGATGGTACCGTGTAGAGGAATACTCGCTCTGTGTCTGACCCCTGGAGTGTGTGATGGGACGGTGCGGAGGGAGATTCACTCTGTGTCTGACACCGGGAGTGTGTGTTGGGCGGTGTAGAGCAATAATCACTCCGTGTCTGACCCCGGGAGTGTGTGATGGGACCGTGTAGAGGAATAATCACTCGGTGTCTGACCCCGGGAGTGTTTGATGGGACCGTGTAGAGGAATAATCACTCTGTGTCTGACCCCGGGAATTTTTGATGGTACCGTGTAGAGGAATAATCACTCTGTGTCTGACCCCGGGAGTGTGTGATGGGACGGCGTGGAGGGAGTTTCACTCTGTGTCTGACCCCGGGAGTGTTTGATGGGACCGTGTAGAGGAATACTCGCTCTGTGTCTGACCCCCGGGAGTTTTTGATGGGACCTTGTAGAGGAATAATCACTCTGTGTCTGACCCCGGGAGTGTGTGATGGGACGGTGTGGACGGAGATACACTCTGTGACTGACCCCGGGAGTGTTTGATGGGACCGTGTAGAGGAATAATCACACTGTGTCTGACCACGGAAGAGTCTGATGTGACCTTGTAGAGGAATATTGACTCTGTGTCTGACCCCCGGGAGCGTTTGATGTGACCGTTTAGAGGAATAATCACTCTGTGTCTGACCCCGGGAGAGTTTGATGGGCGGTGTAGAGGAATAATCACTCTGTGGCTGACCCCGGGAGTGTTTGATGGTACGTGTAGAGGAATAATCTCTCTGTGTCTGACCCCGGGAGTGTGTGATGGGACGGTGTGGAGGGAGATTCACTCTGTGTCTGACACCGGGAGTGTGTGATGGGCGGAGTAGAGGAATAATCACTCCGTGTCTGACCCCGGGAGTTTGGGAGGGGACGGTGTGGAGGGAGATTCACTTTGTGTCTGACCCCGGGAGTGTTTGATGGGACCGAGTAGAGGAATAATCACTCTGAGTCTGACCCCGGGAGTGTGTGTTGGGACGGTGTGGACGGAGATTCTCTTTGTGTCTGACCCCGGGAGTGTTTGATGGGATCGTGTAGTGGAATAATCACTCTGTGTCTGACGCCCGGGAGTGTTTGACGGGACCGTGTAGGAATAATCACTCTGTGTCTGAACCCGGGAGTGTTTGAAGGGACCGTGTCGAGGAATAATCACTCTGTGTCTGACCCGGGAGTGTTTGATGGGACCGTGTAGAGTAATAATCACTCTGTGTCTGACCCCGGAAGTGTGTGATGTGACGGTGTAGAGGATGAATCACTCTGTGTCTGACCACGGGAGTGTGTGATGGGACGGGGTGGAGGAATAATCACTCTGTGTCTGACCCCAGAAGAGATTGATGGGACGGCGTGGAGGGAGTTTCACTCTGTGTCTGACCCCGGGAGTGTTTGATGGGACAGTGTAGAGGAATAATCTCTGTGTGTCTGACCCACGGAGTGTTTGATGGTACAGTTTAGAGGAATACTCGCTCTGTGTCTGACCCCCGGGACTTTTTGATGGGGCCTTGTTGAGGAATAATCACTCTGTGTCTGACCCCGGGAGTGTTTGATGGGACCGTGTAGAGGAATAATCACTCTGTGTTTGACCACGGGAGTGTGTGATGCGTCGGTGTAGAGGATTAATCACTCTGTGTCTGACCACGGGGATGTGGGTTGGGACGGGGTGGAGCGAGATTCAGTCGTTATCTGACCCCGGGAGTGTTTGATGGGACCGTGTAGAGGAATAATCACTCTGTGTCTGACCACGGAAGAGTCTGATGTGACCTTGTAGAGGAATAATCACTCTGTGTCTGACCGCGGGAGTGTTTGATGGGACCGTGTAGAGGAATAATCACTCTGTGTCTGACCCCGGGAGTGTGTGATGTGACGGTGTAGAGGATGAATCACTCTGTGTCTGACCACGGGAGTGTGTGATGGGACGGGGTGGAGGAATAATCACTCTGTGTCTGACCCCAGAAGAGTTTGATGGGACGGCGTGGAGGGAGTTTCACTCTGTGTCTGACCCCGGGAGTGTTTGATGGGACAGTGTAGAGGAATAATCACTGTGTGTCTGACCCACGGAGTGTTTGATGGTACAGTTTAGAGGAATACTCTCTCTGTGTCTGACCCCCGGGACTTTTTGATGGGACCTTGTAGAGGAATAATCACTCTGTGTCTGACCCCGGGAGTGTGTGATTGGACGGTGTGGACGGAGAATCACTCTGTGTTTGACCACGGGAGTGTGTGATGCGTCGGTGTAGAGGATTAATCACTCTGTGTCTGACCACGGGATTGTGGGTTGGGACGGGGTGGAGGGAGATTCAGTCGTTGTCTGACACCGGGAGTGTTTGATGGTACCGTGTAGAGGAATACTCGCTCTGTGTCTGACCCCTGGAGTGTGTGATGGGACGGTGCGGAGGGACATTCACTCTGTGTCTGACACCGGGACTGTGTGTTGGGCGGTGTAGAGCAATAATCACTCCGTGTCTGACCCCGGGAGTGTGTGATGGGACCGTGTAGAGGAATAATCACTCGGTGTCTGACCCCGGGAGTGTTTGATTGGACCGTGTAGAGGAATAATCACTCTGTGTCTGACCCCGGGAGTTTTTGATGGTACCGTGTAGAGGAATAATCACTCTGTGTCTGACCCCGGGAGTGTGTGATGGGACGGCGTGGAGGGATTTTCACTCTGTGTCTGACCCCGGGAGTGTTTGATGGGACTGTGTAGAGGAATACTCGCTCTGTGTCTGACCCCCGGGAGTTTTTGATGGGACCTTGTAGAGGAATAATCACTCTGTGTCTGACCCCGGGAGTGTGTGATGGGACGGTGTGGACGGAGATACACTCTGTGACTGACCCCGGGAGTGTTTGATGGGACCGTGTAGAGGAATAATCACTCTGTGTCTAACCACGGAAGAGTCTGATGTGACCTTGTAGAGGAATATTGACTCTGTGTCTGACCCCCGGGAGCGTTTGATGTGACCGTGTAGAGGAATAATCACTCTGTGTCTGATCCCGGGAGAGTTTGGTGGGCGGTGTAGAGGAATAATCACTCTGAGGCTGACCCCGGGAGTGTTTGATGGTACGTGTAGAGGAATAATCTCTCTGTGTCTGACCCCGGGAGTGTGTGATGGGACGGTGTGGAGGGAGATTCACTCTGTGTCTGACACCGGGAGTGTGTGATGGGCGGAGTAGAGGAATAATCACTCCGTGTCTGACCCCGGGAGTTTGGGAGGGGACGGTGTGGAGGGAGATTCACTTTGTGTCTGACCCCGGGAGTGTTTGATGGGACCGAGTAGAGGAATAATCACTCTGAGTCTGACCCGGGAGTGTGTGTTGGGACGGTGTGGACGGAGATTCTCTTTGTGTCTGACCCCGGGAGTGTTTGATGGGATCGTGTAGTGGAATAATCACTCTGTGTCTGACGCCCGGGAGTGTTTGACGGGACCGTGTAGAGGAATAATCACTCTGTGTCTGAACCCGGGAGTGTTTGATGGGACCGTGTCGAGGAATAATCACTCTGTGTCTGACCCGGGAGTGTTTGATGGGACCGTGTAGAGGAATAATCACTCTGTGTCTGACCCCGGAAGTGTGTGATGTGACGGTGTAGAGGATGAATCACTCTGTGTCTGACCACGGGAGTGTGTGATGGGACGGGGTGGAGGAATAATCACTCTGTGTCTGACCCCAGAAGAGATTGATGGGACGGCGTGGAGGGAGTTTCACTCTGTGTCTGACCCCCGGGACTTTTTGATGGGGCCTTGTAGAGGAATAATCACTCTGTGTCTGACCCCGGGAGTGTTTGATGGGACCGTGTAGAGGAATAATCACTCTGTGTTTGACCACGGGAGTGTGTGATGCGTCGGTGTAGAGGATTAATCACTCTGTGTCTGACCACGGGGATGTGGGTTGGGAATGGGTGGAGCGAGATTCAGTCGTTATCTGACCCCGGGAGTGTTTGATGGGACCGTGTAGAGGAATAATCACTCTGTGTCTGACCACGGAAGAGTCTGATGTGACCTTGTAGAGGAATAATCACTCTGTGTCTGACCGCGGGAGTGTTTGATGGGACCGTGTAGAGGAATAATCACTCTGTGTCTGACCCCGGGAGTGTCTGATGTGACGGTGTAGAGGATGAATCACTCTGTGTCTGACCACGGGAGTGTGTGATGGGACGGGGTGGAGGAATAATCACTCTGTGTCTGACCCCAGAAGAGTTTGATGGGACGGCGTGGAGGGAGTTTCACTCTGTGTCTGACCCCGGGAGTGTTTGATGGGACCGTGTAGAGGAATAATCACTCTGTGTCTGACCCCGGGAGTGTGTGTTGGGACGGTGTGGACGGAGATTCACTTTGTGTCTGACCCCGGGAGTGTTAGATGGGACCGTGTAGTGGAATAATCACTCTGTGTCTGACGCCCGGGAGAGTTTGATGGGACCGTGTAGAGGAATAATCACTCTGTGTCTGACCCCGGGAGTGTTTGATGGGAACGTGTGGAGGAATAATCACTCTGTGTCTGACCCCGGGAGAGTGTGATGGGACGGTGTGGAAGGAGATTCACACTGTGTATGACCCCGGGAGTGTGTGATGTGACGGTGTAGAGGATGAATCACTCTGTGTCTGACCACGGGAGTGTGTGATGGGACGGGGTGGAGGAATAATCACTCTGTGTCTGACCCCAGAAGAGTTTGATGGGACGGCGTGGAGGGAGTTTCACTCTGTGTCTGACCCCGGGAGTGTTTGATGGGACATTGTAGAGGAATAATCACTGTGTGTCTGACCCACGGAGTGTTTGATGGTACAGTTTAGAGGAATAATCACTCTGTGTCTGACCCCGGGAGTGTGTGATGGGACGGTGTGGACGGAGAATCACTCTGTGTTTGACCACGGGAGTGTGTGATGCGTCGGTGTAGAGGATTAATCACTCTGTGTCTGACCACGGGATTGTGGGTTGGGACGGGGTGGAGGGAGATTCAGTCGTTGTCTGACCCCGGGAGTGTTTGATGGGACGGAGTAGAGGAATAATCACTCTGTGTCTGACCCCGTGAGAGTTTGATGGGACCGTGTAGAGGAATAATCACTCTGTGTCTGACCACGGAAGAGTCTGATGTGACCTTGTAGAGGAATATTGACTCTGTGTCTGACCCCCGGGAGCGTTTGATGTGACCGTGTAGAGGAATAATCACTCTGTGTCTGACCCCGGGAGAGTTTGATGGGCGGTGTAGAGGAATATTCACTCTGTGTCTGACACCGGGAGTGTGTGATGGGCGCAGTAGAGGAATAATCACTCCGTGTCTGACCCCGGGTGTTTGGGAGGGGACTGTGTGGAGGGAGATTCACTCTGTGTCTGACACCGGGAGTGTTTGATGGGACGGAGTAGAGGAATAATCACTCTGTGTCTGACCACGGAAGAGTCTGATGTGACCTTGTAGAGGAATATTGACTCTGTGTCTGACCCCCGGGTGCGTTTGATGTGACCGTGTAGAGGAATAATCACTCTGTGTCTGACCCCGGGAGAGTTTGATGGGCGGTGTAGAGGAATAATCACTCTGTGGCTGACCCCGGGAGTGTTTGATGGTACGTGTAGAGGAATAATCTCTCTGTGTCTGACCCCGGGAGTGTGTGATGGGACGGTGTGGAGGGAGATTCACTCTGTGTCTGACACCGGGAGTGTGTGATGGGCGGAGTAGAGGAATAATCACTCCGTGTCTGACCCCGGGAGTTTGGGAGGAGACGGTGTGGAGGGAGATTCACTTTGTGTCTGACCCCGGGAGTGTTTGATGGGACCGAGTAGAGGAATAATCACTCTGAGTCTGAACCCGGGAGTGTGTGTTGGGACGGTGTGGACGGAGATTCTCTTTGTGTCTGACCCCGGGAGTGTTTGATGGGATCGTGTAGTGGAATAATCACTCTGTGTCTGACGCCCGGGAGTGTTTGACGGGACCGTGTAGAGGAATAATCACTCTGTGTCTGACCCCGGGAGTGTTTGATGGGACCGTGTCGAGGAATAATCACTCTGTGTCTGACCCGGGAGTGTTTGATGGGACCGTGTAGAGGAATAATCACTCTGTGTCTGACCCCGGAAGTGTGTGATGTGACGGTGTAGAGGATGAATCACTCTGTGTCTGACCACGGGAGTGTGTGATGGGACGGGTTGGAGGAATAATCACTCTGTGTCTGACCCCGGGAGTGTTTGATGGAACAGTGTAGAGGAATAATCACTGTGTGTCTGACCCACGCAGTGTTTGATGGTACAGTTTAGAGGAATACTCGCTCTGTGTCTGACCCCCGGGACTTTTTGATGGGGCCTTGTAGAGGAATAATCACTCTGTGTCTGACCCCGGGAGTGTTTGATGGGACCGTGTAGAGGAATAATCACTCTGTGTTTGACCACGGGAGTGTGTGATGCGTCGGTGTAGAGGATTAATCACTCTGTGTCTGACCACGGGGATGTGGGTTGGGACGGGGTGGAGAGAGATTCAGTCGTTATCTGACCCCGGGAGTGTTTGATGGGACCGTGTAGAGGAATAATCACTCTGTGTCTGACCACGGAAGAGTCTGATGTGACCTTGTAGAGGAATATTGACTCTGTGTCTGAACCCCGGGAGCGTTTGATGTGACCGTGTAGAGGAATAATCACTCTGTGTCTGACCCCGGGAGAGTTTGATGGGCGGTGTAGAGGAATATTCACTGTGTGTCTGACACCGGGAGTGTGTGATGGGCGGAGTAGAGGAATAATCACTCCGTGTCTGACCCCGGGAGTTTGGGAGGGGACGGTGTGGAGGGAGATTCACTCTGTGTCTGACACCGGGAGTGTTTGATGGGACGGAGTAGAGGAATAATCACTCTGAGTCTGACCCCGGGAGTGTGTGTTGGGACCGTGTGGACGGAGATTCACTTTGTGTCTGACCCAGGGAGTGTTTGATGGGACCGTGTAGAGGAATAATCACTCTGTGTTTGACCACGGGAGTGTGTGATGCGTCGGTGTAGAGGATTAATCACTCTGTGTCTGACCACGGGATTGAGGGTTGGGACGGGGTGGAGGGAGATTCAGCCGATGTCTGACCCCGGGAGTGTTTGATGGGACCGTGTAGAGGAATAATCACTCTGTGTTTGACCACGGGAGTGTGTGATGCGTCGGTGTAGAGGATTAATCACTCTGTGTCTGACCACGGGATTGTGGGTTGGGACGGTGTGGAGGGAGATTCACTCTGTGTCTGACCCCGGGAGTGTTTGATGGGACCGTGTAGAGGAATAATCACTCTGTGTCTGACCCCGGGAGTGTTTGATGGGACCGTGTCGAGGAATAATCACTCTGTGTCTGACCCCGGGAGTGTTTGATGGGAACGTGTGGAGGAATAATCACTCTGTTTCTGACCCCGGGAGAGTGTGATGGGACGGTGTGGAAGGAGATTCACGCTGTGTATGACCCCGGGAGTGTGTGATGGGACGGTGAGGATTGAGATTCACTCTGTGACTGACTCCGGGTGTGTTTGATGGGACCTTGTAGTGGAATAATCACTCTGTGTCTTACCACGGGAGTGTTTGAAGGGACCGTGTAGAGGAATAATCACTCTGTGTCTGACCGGGGGAGAGTGTGATGGGACGGCGTGGAGGGAGATTCACACTGTGTCTGACCCCGGGAGTGTTTGATGGGACAGTGTAGAGGAATAATTACAGTGTGTCTGACCCCGGGAGTGTGTGATGGGACGGTGTGGACGGAGATTCACTCTGTGTCTGACCCCGGGATTGTTTGATGGGACCGTGTAGAGGAATAATCACTCTGTGTTTGACCACGGGAGTGTGTGATGCGTCGGTGTAGAGGGTTAATCACTCTGTGTCTGACCACGGGATTGTGGGTTGGGACGGGGTGGAGGGAGATTCAGTCGTTGTTTGACCCCGGGAGTGTTTGATGGGACGGAGTAGAGGAATAATCACTCTGTGTCTGACCCCGGGAGAGTTTGTTGGGCGGTGTAGAGGAATAATCACTCTGTGGCTGACCCCGGGATTGTTTGATGGTACGTGTAGACGAATAATCTCTCTGTGTCTGACCCCGGGAGTTTGGGAGTGGACGGTGAGGAGGGAGATTCACTCTGTGTCTGACCCCGGGAGTGTTTGATGGGACGGAGTAGAGGAATAATCACTCTGAGTCTGACCCCGGGAGTGTGTGTTGGGACGGTGTGGACGGAGATTCACTTTGTGTCTGACCCCGGGAGTGTTTGATGGGACCGTGTAGAGGAATAATCACTCTGTGTTTGACCACGGGAGTGTGTGATGCGTCGGTGTAGAGGATTAATCACTCTGTGTCTGACCACGGGATTGTGGGTTGGGACGGGGTGGAGGGAGATTCAGTCGTTGTCTGACCCCGGGAGTGTTTGATGGGACCGTGTAGAGGAATAATCACTCTGTGTCTGACCGCGGGAGAGTTTGATGGGCGGTGTAGAGGAATAATCACTCTGTGGCTGATCCCGGGAGTGTTTGATGGTACGTGTAGAGGAATAATCTCTCTGTGTCTGACCCCGGGAGTGTTTGATGGTACCGTGTAGAGGTATAATCTCTCTGTGTCTGACCCCGGGAGTGTTTGATGGGACGGTGTGGATTGAGATTCACTCTGTGTCTGACCCCGGGAGTGTTTGATGGGACCTTGTAGTTGAATAATCACTCTGTGTCTTACTCCCGGAGTGTTTGATGGGACCGTGTAGAGGAATAATCACAATGTGTCTGACCCCCGGGAGCGTTTGATGGGACCGTGTAGAGGAATAATCACTCTGTGTCTGACCACGGAAGAGTCTGATGTGACCTTGTAGAGGAATAATGACTCTGTGTCTGACCCCGGGAGTGTGTGATGGGACGGTGTTGAAGGAGATTCACACTGTGTCTGACACCGGGAGTGAGTGATGGTACCGTGTAGAGGAATAATCACTCTGTGTCTGACCACGGAAGAGTCTGATGTGACCTTGTAGAGGAATAATCACTCTGTGTCTGACCCCGGGAGAGTGTGATGGGACGGTGTGGATTGAGATTCACTCTGTGTCTGACCCCCGGAGTGTTTGATGGGACCGTGAAGAGGAATAATCACTCTGTGTCTGACCCCCGGAGTGTTTGATGGGACCGTGTAGAGGAATAATCACACTGTGTCTGACCCCCGGGAGCGTTTGATGGGACCGGGTCGAGGAATAATCACTCTGTGTCTAACCCCGGGAGAGTTTGATGGGCGGTGTCGAGGAATGATCACTCTGTGTCTGACCCCGGGAGTGTGTGATGGGACGGTGTGGACGGAGATTCACGCTGTGTCTGACACCGGGAGTGTTTGATGGGACCGTGTAGAGGAATAATCACTCTGTGTCTGACCCCGGGAGTGTTTGATGGGACCGTGTAGAGGAATAATCACTCTGTGTCTGACCCCGGGAGAGTTTGATGGGCGGTGTAGAGGAATAATCACACTGTGGCTGATCCCGGGAGTGTTTGATGGTACGTGTAGAGGAATAATCTCTCTGTGTCTGACCCCGGGAGTGTTTGATGGTACCGTGTAGAGGTATAATCTCTCTGTGTCTGACCACGGGAGTGTTTGATGGGACGGTGTGGATTCAGATTCACTCTGTGTCTGACCCCGGGAGTGTTTGATGGGACCTTGTAGTTGAATAATCACTCTGTGTCTTACTCCCGGAGTGTTTGATGGGACCGTGTAGAGGAATAATCACAATGTGTCTGACACCCGGGAGCGTTTGATGGGACCGTGTAGAGGAATAATCACTCTGTGTCTGACCCCGGGAGTGTGTGATGGGACGGTGTTGAAGGAGATTCACACTGTGTCTGACACCGGGAGTGTGTGATGGTACCGTGTAGAGGAATAATCACTCTGTGTCTGACCACGGAAGAGTCTGATGTGACCTTGTAGAGGAATAATGACTCTGTGTCTGACCCCGGGAGTGTGTGATGGGACGGTGTTGAAGGAGATTCACACTGTGTCTGACACCGGGAGTGAGTGATGGTACCGTGTAGAGGAATAATCACTCTGTGTCTGACCACGGAAGAGTCTGATGTGACCTTGTAGAGGAATAATCACTCTGTGTCTGACCCCGGGAGAGTGTGATGGGACGGTGTGGATTGAGATTCACTCTGTGTCTGACCCCCGGAGTGTTTGATGGGACCGTGAAGAGGAATAATCACTCTGTGTCTGACCCCCGGAGTGTTTGATGGGACCGTGTAGAGGAATAATAACTCTGTGTCTGAACCCCGTGAGCGTTTGATGGGACCGGGTAGAGGAATAATCACTCTGTGTCTAACCCCGGGAGAGTTTGATGGGCGGTGTCGAGGAATAATCACTCTGTGTCTGACCCCGGGAGTGTGTGATGGGACGGTGTTGAAGGAGATTCACGCTGTGTCTGACACCGGGAGTGTGTGATGGTACCGTGTAGAGGAATAATCACTCTGTGTCTGACCACGGAAGAGTCTGATGTGACTTGTAGAGCAATAATCACTCTGTGTCTGACCCCGGGAGTGTGTGATGGGACGGTGTTGAAGGAGATTCACACTGTGTCTGACACCGGGAGTGAGTGATGGTACCGTGTAGAGGAATAATCACTCTGTGTCTGACAACGGAAGAGTCTGATGTGACCTTGTAGAGGAATAATCAATCTGTTTCTGACCCCGGGAGAGTGTGATGGGACGGTGTGGATTGAGATTCACTCTGTGTCTGACCCCCGGAGTGTTTGATGGGACCGTGTAGAGGAATAATCACTCTGTGTCTGACCCCGGGAGTGTTTGATGGGACCGTGTAGAGGAATAATCACTCTGGGTCTGACCCCCGGGAGCGTTTGATGGGACATGGTATAGGAATAATCACTCTGTGTCTAACCCCGGGAGAGTTTGATGGGCGGTGTCGAGGAATGATCACTCTGTGTCTGACCACGGGAGTGTGTGATGGGACGGTGTTGAAGGAGATTCACACTGTGTCTGACACCGGGAGTGTGTGATGGTACCGTGTAGAGGAATAATCTCTCTGTGTCTGACCACGGAAGAGTCTGATGTGACCTTGTAGAGGAATAATCACTCTGTGTCTGACGCCGGGAGAGTGTGATGGGACGGTGGGGATTGAGATTCACTCTGTGTCTGACCCCGGGAGTGTTTGATGGGACCTTGTAGTTGAATAATCACTCTGTGTCTTACTCCCGGAGTGTTTGATGGGACCGTGTAGAGGAATAATCACACTGTGTCTGACCCCCGGGAGCGTTTGATGGGACCGTGTAGAGGAATAATCACTCTGTGTCTGACCCCGGGAGAGAATGATGGGGCCGTGTAGAGGAATAGTCACTCTGTGTCTGACCACGGAAGAGTCTGATGTGACCTTGTAGAGGAATAATCACTCTGTGTCTGACGCCGGGAGAGTGTGATGGGACGGTGGGGATTGAGATTCACTCTGTGTCTGACCCCGGGAGTGTTTGATGGGACCTTGTAGTTGAATAATCACTCTGTGTCTTACTCCCGGAGTGTTTGATGGGACCGTGTAGAGGAATAATCACACTGTGTCTGACCCCCGGGAGCGTTTGATGGGACCGTGTAGAGGAATAATCACTCTGTGTCTGACCCCGGGAGAGAATGATGGGGCCGTGTAGAGGAATAGTCACTCTGTGTCTGACCCCGGGAGTGTTTGATGAGACCGTGTAGAGGAATAATCACTCTGTGTCTGACCCCGGGAGTGCGTGATGGGACGGTGTTGAAGGAGATTCACACTGTGTCTGACACCGGGAGTGTGTGATGGTACCGTGTAGAGGAATAATCACTCTGTGTCTGACCACGGAAGAGTCTGATGTGACCTTGTAGAGGAATAATGACTCTGTGTCTGACCCCGGGAGTGTGTGATGGGACGGTGTTGAAGGAGATTCACACTGTGTCTGACACCGGGAGTGAGTGATGGTACCGTGTAGAGGAATAATAACTCTGTGTCTGACCCCGGGAGAGTGTGATGGGACGGTGTGGATTGGGATTCACTCTGTGTCTGACCCCCGGAGTGTTTGATGGGACAGTTAAGAGGAATTATCACTCTGTGTCTGACCCCCGGAGTGTTTGATGGGACCGTGTAGAGGAATAATCACTCTGTGTCTGACCACCGGGAGCGATTGATGGGACCGGGTAGAGGAATAATCACTCTGTGTCTAACCCCGGGAGAGTTTGATGCGCGGTGTCGAGGAATAATCACTTTGTGTCTGACCCCGTGAGTGTGTGATGGGACGGTGTTGAAGGAGATTCACACTGTGTCTGACACCGGGAGTGTGTGATGGTACCGTGTAGAGGAATAATCACTCTGTGTCTGACCACGGAAGAGTCTGATGTGACCTTGTAGAGCAATAATCACTCTGTGTCTGACCCCGGGAGTGTGTGATGGGACGGTGTTGAAGGAGATTCACACTGTGTCTGACACCGGGAGTGAGTGATGGTACCGTGTAGAGGAATAATCACTCTGTGTCTGACCCCGGGAGAGTGTGATGGGACGGTGTGGATTGAGATTCACTCTGTGTCTGACCCCCGGAGTGTTTGATGGGACCGTGTAGAGGAATAGTCACTCTGTGTCTGACCCCCGGAGTGTTTGATGGGACCGTGTAGAGGAATAATCACTCTGTGTCTGACCCCCGGGAGCGTTTGATGGGACATGGTATAGGAATAATCACTCTGTGTCTAACTCCGGGAGAGTTTGATGGGCGGTGCCGAGGAATGATCACTCTGTGTCTGACCCCGGGAGTGTGTGATGGGACGGTGTTGAAGGAGATTCACACGGTGTCTGACAGCGGTAGCGTGTGATGGTACCGTGTAGAGGAATAATCACTCTGTGTCTGACCACGGAAGAGTCTGATGTGACCTTGTAGAGGAATAATCACTCTGTGTCTGACCCCGGGAGAGTGTGATGGGACGGTGTGGATTGAGATTCACTCTGTGTCTGACCTCCGGAGTGTTTGATGGGACCGTGTAGAGGAATAATCACTCTGTGTCTGACCCCCGGAGTGTTTGATGGGACCGTGTAGAGGAATAATCACTCTGTGTCTGACCCCCGGGAGCGTTTGATGGGACCGGGTAGAGGAATAATCACTCTGTGTCTAACCCCTGGAGAGTTTGATGGGACCGTGTAGAGGAATAATCACTCTGTGTCTGACCACGGAAGAGTCTGATGTGACCTTGTAGAGCAATAATCACTCTGTGTCTGACCCCGGGAGTGTGTGATGGGACGGTGTTGAAGGAGATTCACACTGTGTCTGACACCGGGAGTGAGTGATGGTACCGTGTAGAGGAATAATCACTCTGTGTCTGACCCCGGGAGAGTGTGATGGGACGGTGTGGATTGAGATTCACTCTGTGTCTGACCCCCGGAGTGTTTGATGGGACCGTGTAGAGGAATAGTCACTCTGTGTCTGACCCCCGGAGTGTTTGATGGGACCGTGTAGAGGAATAATCACTCTGTGTCTGACCCCCGGGAGCGTTTGATGGGACATGGTATAGGAATAATCACTCTGTGTCTAACTCCGGGAGAGTTTGATGGGCGGTGCCGAGGAATGATCACTCTGTGTCTGACCCCGGGAGTGTGTGATGGGACGGTGTTGAAGGAGATTCACACGGTGTCTGACAGCGGTAGCGTGTGATGGTACCGTGTAGAGGAATAATCACTCTGTGTCTGACCACGGAAGAGTCTGATGTGACCTTGTAGAGGAATAATCACTCTGTGTCTGACCCCGGGAGAGTGTGATGGGACGGTGTGGATTGAGATTCACTCTGTGTCTGACCTCCGGAGTGTTTGATGGGACCGTGTAGAGGAATAATCACTCTGTGTCTGACCCCCGGAGTGTTTGATGGGACCGTGTAGAGGAATAATCACTCTGTGTCTGACCCCCGGGAGCGTTTGATGGGACCGGGTAGAGGAATAATCACTCTGTGTCTAACCCCTGGAGAGTTTGATGGGCGGTGTCGATGAATAATCACTCTGTGTCTGACCCCGGGAGTGTGTGATGGGATGGTGTTGAAGGAGATTCACACTGTGTCTGACACCGGGAGTGTGTGATGGTACCGTGTAGAGGAATATTCTCTCTGTGTCTGACACCGGGAGAGTGTGATGGGACGGTGTGGATTGAGATTCACTCTGTGTCTGACCCCCGGAGTGTTTGATGGGACCGTGTAGAGGAATAATCACTCTGTGTCTTACTCCCGGAGTGTTTGATGGGACCGTGTAGAGGAATAATCACTCTGTGTCTGACCCCGGGAGTGTGTGATGGGACGGTGTTGAAGGAGATTCACACTGTGTCTGACCCCCGGAGTGTTTGATGGGACCGTGAAGAGGAATAATCACTCTGTGTCTGACCCCCGGAGTGTTTGATGGGACCGTGTAGAGGAATAATCACTCTGTGTCTGACACCGGGAGTGTGTGATGGGACGGTGTTGAAGGAGATTCACGCTGTGTCTGACACCGGGAGTGTGTGATGGTACCGTGTGGAGGGAGAATTCCTCTGTGTCTGACCCCGGGAGTGGGTGATGGGCGGTGAAGAGGAATAATCACTCTGTGTCTGACAACGGGAGTGTGTGATGGGACGGTGTGGAGGGAGATTCAATCTGTGTGTGTCCCCGGGAGTGTTTGATGGGACCGTGTAGAGGAATAATCACTCTGTGTCTGACCCCGGGAGTGTGTGATGGGACGGTGTTGAAGGAGATTCACACTGTGTCTGACCCCCGGAGTGTTTGATGGGACCGTGAAGAGGAATAATCACTCTGTGTCTGACCCCCGGAGTGTTTGATGGGACCGTGTAGAGGAATAATCACTCTGTGTCTGACCCCGGGAGTGTGTGATGGGACGGTGTTGAAGGAGATTCACGCTGTGTCTGACACCGGGAGTGTGTGATGGTACCGTGTAGAGGAATAATCACTCTGTGTCTCACCACGGAAGAGTCTGATGTGACCTTGTAGAGGAATAATGACTCTGTGTCTGACCCCGGGAGTGTGTGATGGGACGGTGTTGAAGGAGATTCACACTGTGTCTGACCCCCGGAGTGTTTGATGGGACCGTGAAGAGGAATAATCACTCTGTGTCTGACCCCCGGAGTGTTTGATGGGACCGTGTAGAGGAATAATCACTCTGTGTCTGACCCCCGGGAGCGTTTGATGGGACCGGGTAGAGGAATAATCACTCTGTGTCTAACCCCGGGAGAGTTTGATGGGCGGTGTCGGGGAATAATCACTCTGTGTCTGATCCCGGGAGTGTGTGATGGGACGGTGTTGAAGGAGATTCACGCTGTGTCTGACACCGGGAGTGTGTGATGGTACCGTGTAGAGGAATAATCACTCTGTGTCTGACCACGGAAGAGTCTGATGTGACCTTGTTGAGCAATAATCACTCTGTGTCTGACCCCGGGAGTGTGTGATGGGACAGTGTTGAAGGAGATTCACACTGTGTCTGACACCGGGAGTGAGTGATGGTACCGTGTAGAGGAATAATCACTCTGTGTCTGACAACGGAAGAGACTGATGTGACCTTGTAGAGGAATAATCACTCTGTGTCTGACCCCGGGAGAGTGTGATGGGACGGTGTGGATTGAGATTCACTTTGTGTCTGACCCACGGAGTGTTTGATGGGACCGTGTAGAGGAATAATCACTCTGTGTCTGACCCCGGGAGTGTTTGATGGGACCGTGTAGAGGAATAATCACTCTGGGTCTGACCCCCGGGAGCGTTTGATGGGACATGGTATAGGAATAATCACTCTGTGTCCAACCCCGGGAGAGTTTGATGGGCGGTGTCGAGGAATGATCAATCTGTGTCTGACCCCGGGAGTGTGTGATGGGACGGTGTTGAAGGAGATTCACACTGTGTCTGACACCGGGAGTGTGTGATGGTACCGTGTAGAGGAATAATCTCTCTGTGTCTGACCACGGAAGAGTCTGATGTGACCTTGTAGAGGAACAATCACTCTGTGTCTGACGCCGGGAGAGTGTGATGGGACGGTGGGGATTGAGATTCACTCTGTGTCTGACCCCGGGAGTGTTTGAGGGGACCTTGTAGTTGAATAATCACTCTGTGTCTTACTCCCGGAGTGTTTGATGGGACCGTGTAGAGGAATAATCACTCTGTGTCTGACGCCAGGAGTGTGTGATGGGACGGTGTTGAAGGAGATTCACACTGTGTCTGACACCGGGAGTGTGTGATGGTACCGTGTAGAGGAATAATCACTCTGTGTCTGACCACGGAAGAGTCTGATGTGACCTTGTAGAGGAATAATGACTCTGTGTCTGACCCCGGGAGTGTGTGATGGGACGGTGTTGAAGGAGATTCGCACTGTGTCTGACCCCCGGAGTGTTTGATGGGACCGTGAAGAGGAATAATCACTCTGTGTCTGACCCCCGGAGTGTTTGATGGGACCGTGTAGAGGAATAATCACTCTGTGTCTGACCCCCGGGAGCGTTTGATGGGACCGGGTAGAGGAATAATCACTCTGTGTCTAACCCCGGGAGAGTTTGATGGGCGGTGTCGAGGAATAATCACTCTGTGTCTGACCCCGGGAGTGTGTGATGGGACGGTGTTGAAGGAGATTCACGCTGTGTCTGACACCGGGAGTGTGTGATGGTACCGTGTAGAGGAATAATCACTCTGTGTCTCACCACGGAAGAGTCTGATGTGACCTTGTTGAGCAATAATCACTCTGTGTCTGACCCCGGGAGTGTGTGATGGGACGGTGTTGAAGGAGATTCACACTGTGTCTGACACCGGGAGTGAGTGATGGTACCGTGTAGAGGAATAATCACTCTGTGTCTGACAACGGAAGAGTCTGATGTGACCTTGTAGAGGAATAATCACTCTGTGTCTGACCCCGGGAGAGTGTGATGGGACGGTGTGGATTGAGATTCACTCTGTGTCTGACCCCCGGAGTGTTTGATGGGACCGGGTAGAGGAATAATCACTCTGTGTCTAACCCCGGGAGAGTTTGATGGGCGGTGTCGAGGAATAATCACTCTGTGTCTGACCCCGGGAGTGTGTGATGGGACGGTGTTGAAGGAGATTCACACTGTGTCTGACACCGGGAGTGAGTGATGGTACCGTGTAGAGGAATAATCACTCTGTGTCTGACAACGGAAGAGTCTGATGTGACCTTGTAGAGGAATAATCACTCTGTTTCTGACCCCGGGAGAGTGTGATGGGACGGTGTGGATTGAGATTCACTCTGTGTCTGACCTCCGGAGTGTTTGATGGGACCGTGTAGAGGAATAATCAATCTGTGTCTGACCCCCGGAGTGTTTGATGGGACCGTGTAGAGGAATAATCACTCTGTGTCTGACCGCCGGGAGCGTTTGATGGGACCGGGTAGAGGAATAATCACTCTGTGTCTAACCCCGGGAGAGTTTGATGGGCGGTGTCGAGGAATAATCACTCTGTGTCTGACCCCGGGAGTGTGTGATGGGATGGTGTTGAAGGAGATTCACACTGTGTCTGACACCGGGAGTGTGTGATGGTACCGTGTAGAGGAATAATCTCTCTGTGTCTGACCCCGGGAGAGTGTGATGGGACGGTGTGGATTGAGATTCACTCTGTGTCTGACCCCCGGAGTGTTTGATGGGACCGTGTAGAGGAATAATCACTCTGTGTCTGACCCCCGGGAACGTTTGATGGTACCGTGTAGAGGAATAATCTCTCTGCGTCTGACGCAGGGAGTGTGTGATGGGACGGTGTGGATTGAGATTCACCTTGTGTCTGACCCCGGGAGTTTTTGATGGGACCTTGTAGTTGAATAATCACTCTGTGTCTTACTCCCGGAGTGTTTGATGGGACCGTGTAGAGGAATAATCACTCTGTGTCTGACCCCGGGAGTGTGTGATGGGACGGTGTTGAAGGAGATTCACACTGTGTCTGACACCGGGAGTGTGTGATGGTACCGTGTAGAGGAATAATCACTCTGTGTCTGAACACGGAAGAGTCTGATGTGACCTTGTAGAGGAATAATGACTCTGTGTCTGACCCCGGGAGTGTGTGATGGGACGGTGTTGAAGGAGATTCACACTGTGTCTGACCCCCGGAGTGTTTGATGGGACCGTGAAGAGGAATAATCACTCTGTGTCTGACCCCCGGAGTGTTTGATGGGACCGTGTAGAGGAATAATCACTCTGTGTCTGACCCCCGGGAGCGTTTGATGGGACCGGGTAGAGGAATAATCACTCTGTGTCTAACCCCGGGAGAGTTTGATGGGCGGTGTCGGGGAATAATCACTCTGTGTCTGACCCCGGGAGTGTGTGATGGGACGGTGTTGAAGGAGATTCACGCTGTGTCTGACACCGGGAGTGTGTGATGGTACCGTGTAGAGGAATAATCACTCTGTGTCTGACCACGGAAGAGTCTGATGTGACCTTGTTGAGCAATAATCACTCTGTGTCTGACCCCGGGAGTGTGTGATGGGACAGTGTTGAAGGAGATTCACACTGTGTCTGACACCGGGAGTGAGTGATGGTACCGTGTAGAGGAATAATCACTCTGTGTCTGACAACGGAAGAGTCTGATGTGACCTTGTAGAGGAATAATCACTCTGTGTCTGACCCCGGGAGAGTGTGATGGGACGGTGTGGATTGAGATTCACTCTGTGTCTGACCCCCGGAGTGTTTGATGGGACCGTGTAGAGGAATAATCACTCTGTGTCTGACCCCGGGAGTGTTTGATGGGACCGTGTAGAGGAATAATCACTCTGGGTCTGACCCCCGGGAGCGTTTGATGGGACATGGTATAGGAATAATCACTCTGTGTCCAACCCCGGGAGAGTTTGATGGGCGGTGTCGAGGAATGATCACTCTGTGTCTGACCCCGGGAGTGTGTGCTGGGACGGTGTTGAAGGAGATTCACACTGTGTCTGACACCGGGAGTGTGTGATGGTACCGTGTAGAGGAATAATCTCTCTGTGTCTGACCACGGAAGAGTCTGATGTGACCTTGTAGAGGAACAATCACTCTGTGTCTGACGCCGGGAGAGTGTGATGGGACGGTGGGGATTGAGATTCACTCTGTGTCTGACCCCGGGAGTGTTTGATGGGACCTTGTAGTTGAATAATCACTCTGTGTCTTACTCCCGGAGTGTTTGATGGGACCGTGTAGAGGAATAATCACTCTGTGTCTGACGCCGGGAGTGTGTGATGGGACGGTGTTGAAGGAGATTCACACCGTGTCTGACACCGGGAGTGTGTGATGGTACCGTGTAGAGGAATAATCACTCTGTGTCTGACCACGGAAGAGTCTGATGTGACCTTGTAGAGGAATAATGACTCTGTGTCTGACCCCGGGAGTGTGTGATGGGACGGTGTTGAAGGAGATTCACACTGTGTCTGACCCCCGGAGTGTTTGATGGGACCGTGAAGAGGAATAATCACTCTGTGTCTGACCCCCGGAGTGTTTGATGGGACGGTGAGTATTGAGATTCACTCTGTGTCTGACCCCGTGTGTGTTTGATGGGACCTTGTAGTGCAATAATCACTCTGTGTCTTACCCCCGGAGTGTTTGATGGGACCGTGTAGAGGAATAATCACTCTGTGGCTGACACCGGGAGTGATTGATGGTACGTGTAGAGGAATAATCTCACTGTGTCTGACCCCGGGAGTGTGTGATGGGACGGTGCGGAGGGAGATTCACTCTGTGTCTGACACCGGGAGTGTGTGTTGGGCGGTGTAGAGGAATAATCACTCCGTGTCTGACCCCGGGAGTGTGTGATGGGACCGTGTAGAGGAATAATCATTCGGTGTCTGACCCCGGGAGTGTTTGATGGTACCGTGTAGAGGAATAATCACTCTGTGTCTGACCCCGGGAGTGTTTGATGGTACCGTGTAGAGGAATAATCACTCTGTGTCTGACCCCGGGAGTGTGTGATGGGACTGTGTGGACGGAGATTTACTCTGTGTCTGACCCCGGGAGTGTTTGATGGGACCGTTTAGAGGAATAATCACTCTGTGTCTGACCACGGAAGAGTCTGATGTGACCTTGTAGAGGAATATTGACTCTGTGTCTGACCCCCGGGAGCGTATGATGTGACCGTGTAGAGGAATAATCACTCTGTGTCTGACCCCGGGAGAGTGTGATGGGACGGTGTGGAAGGAGATTCACACTGTGTATGACCCCGGGAGTGTGTGATGGGACGGTGAGGATTGAGATTCACTCTGTGTCTGACCCCGGGTGTGTTTGATGGGACCTTGTAGTGCAATAATCACTCTGTGTCTTACCCCCGGAGTGTTTGATGGGACCGTGTAGAGGAATAATCACTCTGTGTCTGACCGGGGGAGAGTTTGATGGGCGTTGTAGAGGAATAATCACTCTGTGGCTGACCCCGGGAGTGATTGATGGTACGTGTAGAGGAATAATCTCACTGTGTCTGACACCGGGAGTGTGTGATGGGACGGTGCGGAGGGAGATTCACTCTGTGTCTGATACCGGGAGTGTGTGTTGGGCGGTGTAGAGGAATAATCACTCCGTGTCTGACCCCGGGAGTGTGTGATGGGACCGTGTAGAGGAATAATCATTCGGTGTCTGACCCCGGGAGTGTTTGATGGTACCGTGTAGAGGAATAATCACTCTGTGTCTGACCCCGGGAGTGTTTGATGGTACCGTGTAGAGGAATAATCACTCTGTGTCTGACCCCGGGAGTGTGTGATGGGACGGTGTGGACGGAGATTTACTCTGTGTCTGACCCCGGGAGTGTTTGATGGGACCGTTTAGAGGAATAATCACTCTGTGTATGACCACGGAAGAGTCTGATGTGACCTTGTAGAGGAATATTGACTCTGTGTCTGACCCCCGGGAGCGTTTGATGTGACCGTGTAGAGGAATAATCACTCTGTGTCTGACCACGGGAGTGTGTGATGCGTCGGTGTAGAGGATTAATCACTCTGTGTCTGACCACGGGATTGTGGGAATGGACGGGGTGGAGGGAGATTCAGTCGTTGTCTGACCCCGGGAGTGTTTGATGGTACTGTGTAGAGGAATAATCTCACTGTGTCTGACCCCGGGAGTGTTTGATGGTACCGTGTAGAGGAATAATCACTCTGTGTCTGACCCCGGGAGAGTGTGATGGGACGGTGTGGAAGGAGATTCACACTGTGTATGACCCCGGGAGTGTGTGATGGGACGGTGAGGATTGAGATTCACTCTGTGTCTGACCCCGGGTGTGTTTGATGGGACCTTGTAGTGCAATAATCACTCTGTGTCTTACCCCCGGAGTGTTTGATGGGACCGTGTAGAGGAATAATCACTCTGTGTCTGACCGGGGGAGATTTTGATGGGCGTTGTAGAGGAATAATCACTCTGTGGCTGACCCCGGGAGTGATTGATGGTACGTGTAGAGGAATAATCTCTCTGTGTCTGACCCCGGGAGTGTGTGATGGGACGGTGCGGAGGGATAATCATTCGGTGTCTGACCCCGGGAGTGTTTGATGGTACCGCGTAGAGGAATATTCACTCTGTGTCTGACCCCGGGAGTGTTTGATGGTACCGTGTAGAGGAATAATCACTCTGTGTCTGACCCCGGGAGTGTGTGATGGGACGGTGTGGACGGAGATTTACTCTGTGTCTGACCCCGGGAGTGTTTGATGGGACCGTTTAGAGGAATAATCACTCTGTGTCTGACCACGGAAGAGTCTGATGTGACCTTGTAGAGGAATATTGACTCTGTGTCTGACCCCCGGGAGCGTTTGATGTGACCGTGTAGAGGAATAATCACTCTGTGTCTGACCACGGGAGTGTGTGATGCGTCGGTGTAGAGGATTAATCACTCTGTGTCTGACTACGGGATTGTGGGAATGGACGGGGTGGAGGGAGATTCAGTCGTTGTCTGACCCCGGGAGTGGTTGATGGGACCGTGTAGATGAATAATCCCTCTGTGTCTGACCACGGAAGAGTCTGATGTGACCTTGTAGAGGAATATTCACTCTGTGTCTGACCTTCGTGAGCGTTTGATGTGACCGTGTAGAGGAATAATCACTCTGTGTCTGACCCCGGGAGAGTTTGATGGGCGGTGTAGAGGAATAATCACTCTGTGGCTGACCCCGGGAGTGTTTGATGGTACGTGTAGAGGAATAATCTCTCTGTGTCTGACCCCGGGAGTGTGTGATGGGACGGTGTGGTGGGAGATTCACTCTGTGTCTGACACCGGGAGTGTGTGATGGGCGGAGTAGAGGAATAATCACTCCGTGTCTGACCCTGGGAGTTTGGGAGGGGACGGTGTGGAGGGAGATTCACACTGTGTATGACCCAGGGAGTGTGTGATGGTACGGTGAAGATTGAGATTCACTCTGTGTCTGACCCCGGGAGTGTTTGATGGGACCGTGTAGAGGAATAATCTCTCTGTGTCTGACCCCGGAAGTGTTGGATGGTACCGTGTAGAGGTATAATCTCTCTGTGTCTGACCCCGGGAGTGTGTGATGGGACGGTGTGGATTGAGAGTCACTCTGTCTCTGACCCCGGGAGTGTTTGATGGGACCTTGTAGTGGAATAATCACTCTGTGTCTTACCCACGGAGTGTTTGATGGGACCGTGTAGAGCAATACTCTCTCTGTGTCTGACCCGGGGAGAGTGTGATGGGACGGCGTGGAGGGAGATTCACTCTGTGTCTGACCCAGGGAGTGTTTGATGGGACGGTGTAGAGGAATAATCACTCGGTGTCTGACAACGGAAGAGTCTGATGTGACCTTGTAGAGGAATAATCACTCTGTGTCTGACCCCGGGAGTGTGTGATGGGACGGTGTGGACGGAGATTTACTCTGTGTCTGACCCCGGGAGTGTTTGATGGGACCGTTTAGAGGAATAATCACTCTGTGTATGACCACGGAAGAGTCTGATGTGACCTTGTAGAGGAATATTGACTCTGTGTCTGACCCCCGGGAGCGTTTGATGTGACCGTGTAGAGGAATAATCACTCTGTGTCTGACCACGGGAGTGTGTGATGCGTCGGTGTAGAGGATTAATCACTCTGTGTCTGACCACGGGATTGTGGGAATGGACGGGGTGGAGGGAGATTCAGTCGTTGTCTGACCCCGGGAGTGTTTGATGGTACTGTGTAGAGGAATAATCTCACTGTGTCTGACCCCGGGAGTGTTTGATGGTACCGTGTAGAGGAATAATCACTCTGTGTCTGACCCCGGGAGAGTGTGATGGGACGGTGTGGAAGGAGATTCACACTGTGTATGACCCCGGGAGTGTGTGATGGGACGGTGAGGATTGAGATTCACTCTGTGTCTGACCCCGGGTGTGTTTGATGGGACCTTGTAGTGCAATAATCACTCTGTGTCTTACCCCCGGAGTGTTTGATGGGACCGTGTAGAGGAATAATCACTCTGTGTCTGACCGGGGGAGATTTTGATGGGCGTTGTAGAGGAATAATCACTCTGTGGCTGACCCCGGGAGTGATTGATGGTACGTGTAGAGGAATAATCTCTCTGTGTCTGACCCCGGGAGTGTGTGATGGGACGGTGCGGAGGGATAATCATTCGGTGTCTGACCCCGGGAGTGTTTGATGGTACCGCGTAGAGGAATATTCACTCTGTGTCTGACCCCGGGAGTGTTTGATGGTACCGTGTAGAGGAATAATCACTCTGTGTCTGACCCCGGGAGTGTGTGATGGGACGGTGTGGACGGAGATTTACTCTGTGTCTGACCCCGGGAGTGTTTGATGGGACCGTTTAGAGGAATAATCACTCTGTGTCTGACCACGGAAGAGTCTGATGTGACCTTGTAGAGGAATATTGACTCTGTGTCTGACCCCCGGGAGCGTTTGATGTGACCGTGTAGAGGAATAATCACTCTGTGTCTGACCACGGGAGTGTGTGATGCGTCGGTGTAGAGGATTAATCACTCTGTGTCTGACTACGGGATTGTGGGAATGGACGGGGTGGAGGGAGATTCAGTCGTTGTCTGACCCCGGGAGTGGTTGATGGGACCGTGTAGATGAATAATCCCTCTGTGTCTGACCACGGAAGAGTCTGATGTGACCTTGTAGAGGAATATTCACTCTGTGTCTGACCTTCGTGAGCGTTTGATGTGACCGTGTAGAGGAATAATCACTCTGTGTCTGACCCCGGGAGAGTTTGATGGGCGGTGTAGAGGAATAATCACTCTGTGGCTGACCCCGGGAGTGTTTGATGGTACGTGTAGAGGAATAATCTCTCTGTGTCTGACCCCGGGAGTGTGTGATGGGACGGTGTGGTGGGAGATTCACTCTGTGTCTGACACCGGGAGTGTGTGATGGGCGGAGTAGAGGAATAATCACTCCGTGTCTGACCCTGGGAGTTTGGGAGGGGACGGTGTGGAGGGAGATTCACACTGTGTATGACCCAGGGAGTGTGTGATGGTACGGTGAAGATTGAGATTCACTCTGTGTCTGACCCCGGGAGTGTTTGATGGGACCGTGTAGAGGAATAATCTCTCTGTGTCTGACCCCGGAAGTGTTGGATGGTACCGTGTAGAGGTATAATCTCTCTGTGTCTGACCCCGGGAGTGTGTGATGGGACGGTGTGGATTGAGAGTCACTCTGTCTCTGACCCCGGGAGTGTTTGATGGGACCTTGTAGTGGAATAATCACTCTGTGTCTTACCCACGGAGTGTTTGATGGGACCGTGTAGAGCAATACTCTCTCTGTGTCTGACCCGGGGAGAGTGTGATGGGACGGCGTGGAGGGAGATTCACTCTGTGTCTGACCCAGGGAGTGTTTGATGGGACCGTGTAGAGGAATAATCACTCGGTGTCTGACAACGGAAGAGTCTGATGTGACCTTGTAGAGGAATAATCACTCTGTGTCTGACCCCGGGAGAGTTTGATGGGCGGTGTAGAGGAATAATCACACTGTGGCTGACCCCGGTGGTGTTTGATGGTACGGTGTAGAGGAATAATCTCTCTGTGTCTCACCCCTGGAGTGTGTGATGGGACGGTGTGGAGGGAGATTCACTCTGTGTCTGACACCGGGAGTGTGTGTTGGGCGGTGTAGAGGAATAATCACTCGGTGTCTGACTCCGGGAGTGTTTGATGGGACCGTGTAGAGGAATAATCACTCTGTGTCTGACCCCGTGAGTGTGTGATGGTACCGGGTCGAGGAATAATCACTCTGTGTCTGACCCCGGGAGTGTGTGATGGGACGGCGTGGAGGGAGTTTCACTCTGTGTCTGAACCACGGAGTGTTTGATGGTACAGTTTAGAGGAATACTCGCTCTGTGTCTGACCCCCGGGAGTTTTTGATGGGACCTTGTAGAGGAATAATCAATCTGTGTCTGACCCCGGGAGTGTGTGATGGGACGGTGTGGAGGATTAATCACTCTGTGTCTGAACACGGGATTGTGGGAATGGATGGGGTGGAGGGAGATTCAGTCGTTGTCTGACCCCGGGAGTGTTTGATGGGTCCGTGTAGAGGAATAATCACTCTGTGTCTGACCACGGAAGAGTCTGATGTGACCTTGTAGAGGAATATTGACTCTGTGTCTGACCCCCGGGAGCGTTTGATGTGACCGTGTAGAGGAGTAATCACTCTGTGTCTGACCCCGGGTGAGTTTGATCTGCGGTGTAGAGGAATAATCTCTCTGTGTCTGACCCCGGGAGTGTGTGATGGGACGGTGTGGAGGGAGATTCACTCTCTGTCTGACACCGGGAGTGTGTGATGGGCGGAGTAGAAGAATAATCACTCCGTGTCTGACCCCGGGAGTTTGGGAGGGGACGGTGTGGAGGGAGATTCACTTTGTGTCTGACCCCGGGAGTGTTTGATGTGACCGTGTAGAGGAATAATGACTCTGTGTCTGACCCAGGGAGAGTTTGATGGGACCGTGTAGAGGAATAATCTCTCAGTGTCTGACCCCGGGAGTGTTTGATGGTACCGTGTAGAGGAATAATCTCTCTGTGTCTGACCCTGGGAGCGTTTGATGGGTCCTTGTAGCGGAATAATCACTCTGTGTCTTACCCCCGGAGTGTTTTATGGGACCGTGTAGAGGAATAATCACTCTGGGTCTGACCCCAGGGAGCGTTTGATGGGGCCGTGTAGAGGAATAATCACTCTGTGTCTGACCACGGAAGAGTCTGATGTAACCTTGTAGAGGAATAATGACTCTGTGTCTGACACGGGGAATGTTTGATGGTACCGTGTAGAGGAATAATCTCTCTGTGTCTGACACCGGAAGTGTTTGATGGTACCGTGTAGAGGAATAATCTCTCTGTGTCTGACCCCGGGAGTGTGTGATGGGACGGTGTGGATTGAGATTCACTCTGTGTCGACCCCGGGAGTGTTTGATGCGACCTTGTAGTGGAATAATCACTCCGTGTCTTACTCACGGAGTGTTTGATGGGACCGTGTAGAGGAATGATCACTCTGTGTCTGACCCCCGGGAGCGTTTGATGGGGCCGTGTAGAGGAATAATCACTCTGTGTCTGACCCCGGGAGTGTTTGATGGGACCGCGTAGAGGAATAATCACTCTGTGTCTGACCCCGGGAGTGTGTGATGGGACGGTCTTGAAGGTGATTCACACTGTGTCTGACACACGGGAGCGTTTGATGGGACCGTGTAGAGGAATAATCACTCTGTGTCTGACCCCGGGAGAGTTTGATGGGCGGTGTAGAGGTATAATCACTCTGTGGCTGACCCCGGGAGTATGTGATGGGCGGTGTGGAGTGAGATTCACTCTGTGTCTGACCCCGGTAGTTTGTGACTGGACGGTGTGGTGGTAGATTCACTCTGTGTCTGACCACGTGAGTGTTTGATGGGACCGTGTAGAGGAATAATCACTCTGAGTCTGACCCCGGGAGTGTGTGTTGGGACGGTGTGGACGGAGATTCACTCTGTGTCTGACCCCGGGAGTGTTTCATGGGACCGTGTAGAGGAATAATCACTCTGTGTCTGACCACGGAAGAGTCTGATGTGACCTTGTAGAGGAATATTGACTCTGTGTCTGACCCCCGGGAGCGTTTGATGTGACCGTGTAGAGGAATAATCACTCTGTGTCTGACCCCGGGAGAGTTTGATGGGCGGTGTAGAGGAATAATCACTCTGTGGCTGACCCCGGGAGTGTTTGATGGTACGTGTAGAGGAATAATCTCTCTGTGTCTGACCCCGGGAGTGTGTGATGGGACGGTGTGTAGGGAGATTCACTCTGTGTCTGACACCGGGAGTGTGTGATGGGCGGAGTAGAGGAATAATCACTCCGTGTCTGACCCCGGGAGTTTGGGAGGGGACGGTGTGGAGGGAGATTCACTTTGTGTCTTACCCCGGGAGTGTTTGATGGGACCGAGTAGAGGAATAATCACTCTGTGTCTGACCCCGGGAGAGTTTGATAGGCGGTGTAGAGGAATAATCACTCTGTGGCTGACCCCGGGAGTATGTGATGGGCGGTGTGGAGTGAGATTCACTCTGTGTCTGACCCCGGTAGTTTGTGACTGGACGGTGTGGTGGGAGATTCACTCTGTGTCTGACCACGTGAGTGTTTGATGGGACCGTGTAGAGGAATAATCACTCTGAGTCTGACCCCGGGAGTGTGTGTTGGGACGGTGTGGACGGAGATTCACTCTGTGTCTGACCCCGGGAGTGTTTCATGGGACCGTGTAGAGGAATAATCACTCTGTGTCTGACCCCCGGGAGCGTTTGATGGGACAGTGTAGAGGAATAATCACTCTGTGTCTGACCACGGAAGAGTCTGATGTGACCTTGTAGAGGAATATTGACTCTGTGTCTGACCCCCGGGAGCGTTTGATGTGACCGTGTAGAGGAATAATCACTCTGTGTCTGACCCCGGGAGAGTTTGATGGGCGGTGTAGAGGAATAATCACTCTGTGGCTGACCCCGGGAGTGTTTGATGGTACGTGTAGAGGAATAATCTCTCTGTGTCTGACCCCGGGAGTGTGTGATGGGACGGTGTGTAGGGAGATTCACTCTGTGTCTGACACCGGGAGTGTGTGATGGGCGGAGTAGAGGAATAATCACTCCGTGTCTGACCCCGGGAGTTTGGGAGGGGACGGTGTGGAGGGAGATTCACTTTGTGTCTGACCCCGGGAGTGTTTGATGGGACCGAGTAGAGGAATAATCACTCTGAGTCTGACCCCGGGAGTGTGTGTTGGGACCGTGTGGACGGAGATTCTCTTTGTGTCTGACCCCGGGAGTGTTTGATGGGACCGTGTAGAGGAATAATCACTCTGTGTCTGACCCCGGGAGTGTGTGATGGGACGGTGTAGAGGATTAATCACTCTCTGTCTGACCACGGGTGTGTGTGATGGGACGGGGTGGAGGAATAATCACTCTGTGTCTGACCCCGGGAGAGTTTGATGGGACCGTGTAGAGGAATAATCTCTCAGTGTCTGACCCCGGGAGTGTTTGATGGTACCGTGTAGAGGAATAATCTCTCTGTGTCTGACCCTGGGAGCGTTTGATGGGACATTGTAGCGGAATAATCACTCTGTGTCTTACCCCCGGAGTGTTTTATGGGACCGTGTAGAGGAATAATCACTCTGTGTCTGACCCCCGGGAGCGTTTGATGTGACCGTGTAGAGGAATAATCACTCTGTGTCTGACCCCGGGAGAGTTTGATGGGCGGTGTAGAGGAATAATCACTCTGTGGCTGACCCCGGGAGTGTTTGATGGTACGTGTAGAGGAATAATCTTTCTGTGTCTGACCCCGGGAGTGTGTGATGGGACGGTGTGTAGGGAGATTCACTCTGTGTCTGACACCGGGAGTGTGTGATGGGCGGAGTAGAGGAATAATCACTCCGTGTCTGACCCCGGGAGTTTGGGAGGGGACGGTGTGGAGGGAGATTCACTTTGTGTCTGACCCCGGGAGTGTTTGATGGGACCGAGTAGAGGAATAATCACTCTGAGTCTGACCCCGGGAGTGTGTGTTGGGACGGTGTGGACGGAGATTCTCTTTGTGTCTGACCCCGGGAGTGTTTGATGGGACCGTGTAGAGGAATAATCACTCTGTGTCTGACCCCGGGAGTGTGTGATGGGACGGTGTAGAGGATTAATCACTCTCTGTCTGACCACGGGAGTGTGTGATGGGACGGGGTGGAGGAATAATCACTCTGTGTCTGACCCCGGGAGTGTTTGATGGTACCGTGTAGAGGAATAATCTCTCTGTGTCTGACCCTGGGAGCGTTTGATGGGACCTTGTAGCGGAATAATCACTCTGTGTCTTACCCCCGGAGTGTTTTATGGGACCGTGTAGAGGAATAATCACTCTGAGTCTGACCCCAGGGAGCGTTTGATGGGGCCGTGTAGAGGAATAATCACTCTGTGTCTGACCACGGAAGAGTCTGATGTAACCTTGTAGAGGAATAATGACTCTGTGTCTGACACGGGGAGTGTTTGATGGTACCGTGTAGAGGAATAATCTCTCAGTGTCTGACCCCGGGAGTGTGTGATGGGACGGTGTGTAGGGAGATTCACTCTGTGTCTGACACCGGGAGTGTGTGATGGGCGGAGTAGAGGAATAATCACTCCGTGTCTGACCCCGGGAGTTTGGGAGGGGACGGTGTGGAGGGAGATTCACTTTGTGTCTGACCCCGGGAGTGTTTGATGGGACCGAGTAGAGGAATAATCACTCTGAGTCTGACCCCGGGAGTGTGTGTTGGGACGGTGTGGACGGAGATTCTCTTTGTGTCTGACCCCGGGAGTGTTTGATGGGACCGTGTAGAGGAATAATCACTCTGTGTCTGACCCCGGGAGTGTGTGATGGGACGGTGTAGAGGATTAATCACTCTCTGTCTGACCACGGGAGTGTGTGATGGGACGGGGTGGAGGAATAATCACTCTGTGTCTGACCCCGGGAGAGTTTGATGGGACCGTGTAGAGGAATAATCTCTCAGTGTCTGACCCCGGGAGTGTTTGATGGTACCGTGTAGAGGAATAATCTCTCTGTGTCTGACCCTGGGAGCGTTTGATGGGACCTTGTAGCGGAATAATCACTCTGTGTCTTACCCCCGGAGTGTTTTATGGGACCGTGTAGAGGAATAATCACTCTGGGTCTGACCCCAGGGAGCGTTTGATGGGGCCGTGTAGAGGAATAATCACTCTGTGTCTGACCAGGGAAGAGTCTGATGTAACCTTGTAGAGGAATAATGACTCTGTGTCTGACACGGGGAGTGTTTGATGGTACCGTGTAGAGGAATAATCTCTCTGTGTCTGACACCGGAAGTGTTTGATGGTACCGTGTAGAGGAATAATCTCTCTGTGTCTGACCCCGGGAGTGTGTGATGGGACGGTGTGGATTGAGATTCACTCTGTGTCGACCCCGGGAGTGTTTGATGCGACCTTGTAGTGGAATAATCACTCCGTGTCTTACTCACGGAGTGTTTTATGGGACCGTGTAGAGGAATGATCACTCTGTGTCTGACCCCCGGGAGCGTTTGATGGGGCCGTGTAGAGGAATAATCACTCTTTGTCTGACCCCGGGAGTGTTTGATGGGACCGCGTAGAGGAATAATGACACTGTGTCTGACCCCGGGAGTGTGTGATGGGACGGTCTTGAAGGTGATTCACACTGTGTCTGACACACGGAGCGTTTGATGGGACCGTGTAGAGGAATAATCACTCTGTGTCTGACCCCGGAGAGTTTGATGGGCGGTGTAGAGGAATAATCACTCTGTGGCTGACCCCGGGATTATGTGATGGGCGGTGTGGAGTGAGATTCACTCTGTGTCTGAACCCGGTAGTTTGTGACTGGACGGTGTGGATTGAGATTCACTCTGTCTCTGACCCCGGGAGTGTTTGATGGGACCTTGTAGTGGAATAATCACTCTGTGTCTTATCCCCGGTGTGTTTGATGGGACCGTGTAGAGGAATAATCACTCTGTGTCTGCCCCGGGGAGAGGGTGATGGGACGGCGTGGAGGGAGATTCACTCTGTGTCTGACCCCGGAGTGTTTGCTGGGACCGTGTAGAGGAATAATCACTCTGTGTCTGACCCTGGGAGTGTGTGATGGGACTGTGTTGAAGGAGATTCACACTGTCTCTGACCCCGGGAGTGTGTGATGGTACCGTGTAGAGGAATAATCACTCTGTGTCTGACCACGGAAGAGTCTGATGTGAACTTGTAGAGGAATAATCACTCTGTGTCTGACCCCGGGAGAGTTTAATGGGCGGTGTAGAGGAATAATCACTCTGTGGCTGACCCCGGGAGTGTTTGATGGTACCGTGTAGAGGAATAATCTCTCTGTGTCTGACCCCTGGAGTGTGTGATGGGACGGTGTGGAGGGAGATTCACTCTGTGTCTGACACCGGGAGTGTGTGTTGGGCGGTGTAGAGGAATAATCACTCCGTGTCTGACCCCGGGAGTGTGTGATGGTACCGTGTAGAGGAATAATCACTCGGTGTCTGACCCCGGGAGTGTTTGATGGGACCGTGTAGAGGAATAATCACTCTGTGTCTGACCCCGTGAGTGTTTGATGGTACCGTGTAGAGGAATAATCACTCTGTGTCTGACCTCGGGAGTGTGTGATGGGACGGCGTGGAGGGAGTTTCAATCTGTGTCTGACCCCGGGAGTGTTTGATGGGACCGTGTAGAGGAATAATCTCTCTGTGTCTGACCCTGGGAGCGTTTGATGGGACCTTGTAGCGGAATAATCACTCTGTGTCTTACCCCCGGAGTGTTTTATGGGACCGTGTAGAGGAATAATCACTCTGGGTCTGACCCCAGGGAGCGTTTGATGGGGCCGTATAGAGGAATAATCACTCTGTGTCTGACCACGGAAGAGTCTGATGTAACCTTGTAGAGGAATAATGACTCTGTGTCTGACACCGGAAGTGTTTGATGGTACCGTGTAGAGGAATAATCTCTCTGTGTCTGACACCGGAAGTGTTTGATGGTACCGTGTAGAGGAATAATCTCTCTGTGTCTGACCCCGGGAGTGTGTGATGGGACGGTGTGGATTGAGATTCACTCTGTGTCGACCCCGGGAGTGTTTGATGCGACCTTGTAGTGGAATAATCACTCCGTGTCTTACTCACGGAGTGTTTTATGGGACCGTGTAGAGGAATGATCACTCTGTGTCTGACCCCCGGGAGCGTTTGATGGGGCCGTGTAGAGGAATAATCACTCTTTGTCTGACCCCGGGAGTGTTTGATGGGACCGCGTAGAGGAATAATGACACTGTGTCTGACCCCGGGAGTGTGTGATGGGACGGTCTTGAAGGTGATTCACACTGTGTCTGACACACGGGAGCGTTTGATGGGACCGTGTAGAGGAATAATCACTCTGTGTCTGACCCCGGGAGAGTTTGATGGGCGGTGTAGAGGAATAATCACTCTGTGGCTGACCCCGGGAGTATGTGATGGGCGGTGTGGAGTGAGATTCACTCTGTGTCTGAACCCGGTAGTATGTGACTGGACGGTGTGGTGGGAGATTCACTCTGTGTCTGACCCCGTGAGTGTTTGATGGGACCGTGTAGAGGAATAATCACTCTGTGTCTGACCCCCGGGAGCGTTTGATGGACCGTGTAGAGGAATAATCACTCTGTCTCTGACCCCGGGAGTGTTTGATGGGACCTTGTAGTGGAATAATCACTCTGTGTCTTATCCCCGGTGTGTTTGATGGGACCGTGTAGAGGAATAATCACTCTGTGTCTGCCCCGGGGAGAGGGTGATGGGACGGCGTGGAGGGAGATTCACTCTGTGTCTGACCCCGGGAGTGTTTGCTGGGACCGTGTAGAGGAATAATCACTCTGTGTCTGACCCTGGGAGTGTGTGATGGGACTGTGTTGAAGGAGATTCACACTGTCTCTGACCCCGGGAGTGTGTGATGGTACCGTGTAGAGGAATAATCACTCTGTGTCTGACCACGGAAGAGTCTGATGTGAACTTGTAGAGGAATAATCACTCTGTGTCTGACCCCGGGAGAGTTTAATGGGCGGTGTAGAGGAATAATCACTCTGTGGCTGACCCCGGGAGTGTTTGATGGTACCGTGTAGAGGAATAATCTCTCTGTGTCTGACCCCTGGAGTGTGTGATGGGACGGTGTGGAGGGAGATTCACTCTGTGTCTGACACCGGGAGTGTGTGTTGGGCGGTGTAGAGGAATAATCACTCCGTGTCTGACCCCGGGAGTGTGTGATGGTACCGTGTAGAGGAATAATCACTCGGTGTCTGACCCCGGGAGTGTTTGATGGGACCGTGTAGAGGAATAATCACTCTGTGTCTGACCCCGTGAGTGTTTGATGGTACCGTGTAGAGGAATAATCACTCTGTGTCTGACCTCGGGAGTGTGTGATGGGACGGCGTGGAGGGAGTTTCAATCTGTGTCTGACCCCGGGAGTGTTTGATGGGACCGTGTAGAGGAATAATCTCTCTGTGTCTGACCCTGGAGCGTTTGATGGGACCTTGTAGCGGAATAATCACTCTGTGTCTTACCCCCGGAGTGTTTTATGGGACCGTGTAGAGGAATAATCACTCTGGGTCTGACCCCAGGGAGCGTTTGATGGGGCCGTATAGAGGAATAATCACTCTGTGTCTGACCACGGAAGAGTCTGATGTAACCTTGTAGAGGAATAATGACTCTGTGTCTGACACCGGAAGTGTTTGATGGTACCGTGTAGAGGAATAATCTCTCTGTGTCTGACACCGGAAGTGTTTGATGGTACCGTGTAGAGGAATAATCTCTCTGTGTCTGACCCCGGGAGTGTGTGATGGGACGGTGTGGATTGAGATTCACTCTGTGTCGACCCCGGGAGTGTTTGATGCGACCTTGTAGTGGAATAATCACTCCGTGTCTTACTCACGGAGTGTTTTATGGGACCGTGTAGAGGAATGATCACTCTGTGTCTGACCCCCGGGAGCGTTTGATGGGGCCGTGTAGAGGAATAATCACTCTTTGTCTGACCCCGGGAGTGTTTGATGGGACCGCGTAGAGGAATAATGACACTGTGTCTGACCCCGGGAGTGTGTGATGGGACGGTCTTGAAGGTGATTCACACTGTGTCTGACACACGGGAGCGTTTGATGGGACCGTGTAGAGGAATAATCACTCTGTGTCTGACCCCGGGAGAGTTTGATGGGCGGTGTAGAGGAATAATCACTCTGTGGCTGACCCCGGGAGTATGTGATGGGCGGTGTGGAGTGAGATTCACTCTGTGTCTGAACCCGGTAGTATGTGACTGGACGGTGTGGTGGGAGATTCACTCTGTGTCTGACCCCGTGAGTGTTTGATGGGACCGTGTAGAGGAATAATCACTCTGTGTCTGACCCCCGGGAGCGTTTGATGGGACCGTGTAGAGGAATAATCACTCTGTGTCTGACCCCGGGAGAGTTTGATGGGTCCGTGTAGAGGAATAATCACTCTGTGTCTGACCCCGGGAGAGTGTGATTGGACGGCGTGGAGGGAGATTCACTCTGTGTCTGAAACCGGGAGTGTTTGATGGGACCGTGTAGAGGAATAATCACTCTGTGTCTGACCCCGGGAGAGTGTGATGGGACGGTGTGGAAGTAGATTCACACTGTGTATGACCCAGGGAGTGTGTGATTGTACGGTGCGGATTGAGATTCACTCTGTGTCTGACCCCGGGAGTGTTTGATGGGACCGTGTAGAGGAATAATCTCTAAGTGTCTTACCCCGGGAGTGTTTGATGGTACCGTGTAGAGGAATAATCTCTCTGTGTCTGACCCCGGGAGAGTGTGATGGGATGGCGTGGAGGGAGATTCACTCTGTGTGTGACCCCGGGTGTGTTTGACGGGACCGTGTAGAGGAAGAATCAATCTGTGTCTGACCCCGGGAGTGTGTGATGGGACGGTGTGGATTGAGATTCACTCTGTCTCTGACCCCGGGAGTGTTTGATGGGACCTTGTAGTGGAATAATCACTCTGTGTCTTATCCCCGGAGTGTTTGATGGGACCGTGTAGAGGAATAATCACTCTGTGTCTGCCCCGGGGAGAGTGTGATGGGACGGCGTGGAGGGAGATTCACTCTGTGTCTGACCCCGGGAGTGTTTGCTGGGACCGTGTAGAGGAATAATCACTCTGTGTCTGACCCTGGGAGTGTGTGATGGGACGGTGTTGAAGGAGATTCACACTGTCTCTGACCCCGGGAGTGTGTGATGGTACCGTGTAGAGGAATAATCACTCTGTGTCTGACCACGGAAGAGTCTGATGTGAACTTGTAGAGGAATAATCACTCTGTGTCTGACCCCGGGAGAGTTTAATGGGCGGTGTAGAGGAATAATCACTCTGTGGCTGACCCCGGGAGTGTTTGATGGTACCGTGTAGAGGAATAATCTCTCTGTGTCTGACCCCTGGAGTGTGTGATGGGACGGTGTGGAGGGAGATTCACTCTGTGTCTGACACCGGGAGTGTGTGTTGGGCGGTGTAGAGGAATAATCACTCCGTGTCTGACCCCGGGAGTGTGTGATGGGACCGTGTAGAGGAATAATCATCCGGTGTCTGACCCCGGGAGTGTTTGATGGGACCGTGTAGAGGAATAATCACTCTGTGTCTGACCCCGTGAGTGTTTGATGGTACCGTGTAGAGGAATAATCACTCTGTGTCTGACCTCGGGAGTGTGTGATGGGACGGCGTGGAGGGAGTTTCAATCTGTGTCTGACCCCGGGAGTGTTTGATGGGACCGTGTAGAGGAATAATCACTCTGTGTCTGACCCCGGGAGTGTGTGATGGGACGGTGAGGACGGAGATTCACTCTGTGTCTGACCCCGGGAGTGTTTGATGGGACCTTGTAGAGGAATATTCACTCTGTGTTTGACCACGGGAGTGTGTGATGCGTCGGTGTAGAGGATTAATCACTCTGTGTCTGACCACGGGATTGTGGGTTGGGACGGGGTGGAGGGAGATTCAGTCGTTGTCTGACCCCGGGAGTGTTTGATGGGGCCGTGTAGAGGAATAATCACTCTGCGTCTGACCCCGGGAGAGTTTGATGGGGCAGTGTAGAGGAATAATCACTCTGCGTCCGACCACGGGAGTGTTTGATGGGACCGTGTAGAGGAATAATCACTCTGTGTCTGACCACCGGAGTGTGTGATGGGACGGTGTGGAGGGAGATTCACTCTGTGTCTGACCGCGGGAGTGTTTGATGGGAACCTGTAGAGGAATAATCACTCTGTGTCTGACCACGGGAGCGTTTGATGTGACCGTGTAGAGGAATAATCACTCTGTGTCTGACCACGGGATTGTGGGTTGGGACGGGGTGGAGGGAGATTCAGTCGTTGTCTGACCCCGGGAGTGTTTGATGGGGCCGTGTAGAGGAATAATCACTCTGCGTCTGACCCCGGGAGAGTTTGATGGGGCAGTGTAGAGGAATAATCACTCTGCGTCCGACCACGGGAGTGTTTGATGGGACCGTGTAGAGGAATAATCACTCTGTGTCTGACCACCGGAGTGTGTGATGGGACGGTGTGGAGGGAGATTCACTCTGTGTCTGACCGCGGGAGTGTTTGATGGGAACCTGTAGAGGAATAATCACTCTGTGTCTGACACGGGAGTGTGAGATGGGACGGTGTGGAGGGCGATTCACTCTGTGTCTGACCACGGGAGTGTGTGAAGGGCGGTGTAGAGGAATAATCAGTCTGTGGCTGACACCGGGAGTGTTTGATTGGACCGTATAGAGGAATAATCACTCGGTGTCGAACCCCGGGAGTGTATGATGGGACGGTGTGGATATAAATTCACTCTGTGTCTGACCCCGGGAGTGTTTGATGGGACGGTGTGGAGGGAGATTCAGTCTGTGTCTGACCCCGGGAGTGTGTGATGGGACGATTTGCAGGGAGATTCACTCTGTGTCTGACCCAGGGAGTGTGTGATGGGCGGTGTAGAGGAACATTCACTCTGTGTCTGACCCCGGGAGAGTGAGATGGGACCGTGCAGAGGTATAATCTATCTGTGTCTGACCACGGGAGTGTTTGATGGTACCGTGTAGAGGAATAATCTCTCGGCGTCTGACCCCGGGAGTGTGTGATGGGACGGTGTGGATTGAGATTCACTCTGTGTCTGACCCCGGGAGTGTTTGATGGGAGCTTGTAGTTGAATATTCACTCTGTGTCTTACTCCCGGAATGTTTGAAGGGACCGTGTAGAGGAATAATCACCCTTGTGTCTGACCCCCGGGAGCGTTTGATGGGACCGTGTAGAGGAATAATCACTCTGTGTCTGACCCCGGGAGTGTTTGATGGGACCGTGTAGAGGAATAATCACTCTGTGTCTGACCCCGGGAGTGTGTGATGGGACGGTGTGGAAGGAGATTCACACTGTGTCTGACACCGGGAGTGTGGGTTGAGACGGGGTGGAGGGAGATTCAGTCGTTGTCTGACCCCGGGAGTGTTTGATGGGACCGTGTAGAGGAATAATCATTGTGCCTGACCCCGGGAGAGTTTGATGGGGCCGTGTAGAGGAATAATCACTCTGTGTCTGACCCCGGGAGAGTGTGATGGGACGGCGTGGAGGGAGATTCACTCTGTGTCTGACCCCGGGAGTGTTTGATGGGACCCTGTAGAGGAATAATCACTCTGTGTCTGACCACGGGAGTGTGAGATGGGACGGTGTGGAGGGAGATTCACTCTGTGTCTGACCCCGGGAGTGTATGATGGGACGGTGTGGATATAAATTCACTCTGTCTGACCCCGGGAGTGTTTGATGGGACGGTGTGGAAGGAGATTCAGTCTGAGTCTGACCCCGGGAGTGTGTGATGGGACGATTTGCAGGGAGATTCACTCTGTGTCTGACCCAGGGAGTGTGTGATGGGAGGTGTAGAGGAACATTCACTCTGTGTCTGAACCCGGGAGAGTGAGATGGGACCGTGTAGAGCAATAATCACTCTGTCTCTGACCCCGGGAGTGTTTGATGGGACCGTGTAGAGGAATAATCTCTTTGTGTCTGACCCCGGGAGTGTTTGATGGGACCGTGTAGAGGAATAATCACTCTGTGTTTGACCACGGGAGTGTGTGATGCGTCGGTGTAGAGGATTAATCACTCTGTGTCTGACCACGGGGATGTGGGTTGGGAATGGGTGGAGCGAGATTCAGTCGTTATCTGACCCCGGGAGTGTTTGATGGGACCGTGTAGAGGAATAATCACTCTGTGTCTGACCACGGAAGAGTCTGATGTGACCTTGTAGAGGAATAATCACTCTGTGTCTGACCGCGGGAGTGTTTGATGGGACCGTGTAGAGGAATAATCACTCTGTGTCTGACCCCGGGAGTGTGTGATGTGACGGTGTAGAGGATGAATCACTCTGTGTCTGACCACGGGAGTGTGTGATGGGACGGGGTGGAGGAATAATCACTCTGTGTCTGACCCCAGAAGAGTTTGATGGGACGGCGTGGAGGGAGTTTCACTCTGTGTCTGACCCCGGGAGTGTTTGATGGGACAGTGTAGAGGAATAATCACTGTGTGTCTGACCCACGGAGCGTTTGATGGTACAGTTTAGAGGAATACTCGCTCTGTGTCTGACCCCCGGGACTTTTTGATGGGACCTTGTAGAGGAATAATCACTCTGTGTCTGACCCCGGGAGTGTGTGATGGGACGGTGTGGACGGAGAATCACTCTGTGTTTGACCACGGGAGTGTGTGATGGGCGGTGTAGAGGATTAATCACTCTGTGTCTGACCACGGGATTGTGGGTTGGGACGGGGTGGAGGGAGATTCAGTCGTTGTCTGACCCCGGGAGTGTTTGATGGGACGGTGTAGAGGAATAATCACTCTGTGTCTGACCCCGGGAGAGTTTGATGGGACCGTGTAGAGGAATAATCACTCTGTGTCTGACCACGGAAGAGTCTGATGTGACCTTGTAGAGGAATATTGACTCTGTGTCTGACCCCCGGGAGCGTTTGATGTGACCGTGTAGAGGAATAATCACTCTGTGTCTGACCCCGGGAGAGTCTGATGGGCGGTGTAGAGGAATATTCACTCTGTGTCTGACACCGGGAGTGTGTGATGGGCGCAGTAGAGGAATAATCACTCCGTGTCTGACCCCGGGAGTTTGGGAGGGGACTGTGTGGAGGGAGATTCACTCTGTGTCTGACACCGGGAGTGTTTGATGGGACGGAGTAGAGGAATAATCACTCCGTGTCTGACCCCGGGAGTGTGTGTTGGGACGGTGTGGGCGGAGATTCACTTTTTGTCTGACCCAGGGAGTGTTTGATGGGACCGTGTAGAGGAATAATCACTCTGTGTTTGACCACGGGAGTGTGTGATGCGTCGGTGTAGAGGATTAATCACTCTGTGTCTGACCACGGGATTGTGGGTTGGGACGGGGTGGAGGGAGATTCAGCCGTTGTCTGACCCCGGGAGTGTTTGATGGGACCGTGCAGAGAATAATCACTCTGTGTTTGACCACAGAAGAGTCAGATGTGACCTTGTAGAGGAATATTGACTCTGTGTCTGACCTCCGGGAGCGTTTGATGTGACTGTGTAGAGGAATAATCACTCTGTGTCTGACCCCGGGAGAGTTTGATGGGCGGTGTAGAGGATTAATCACTCTGTGTCTGACCCCGGGAGTTTGGGAGTGGACGGTGTGGAGGGAGATTCACTCTGTGTCTGACCCCGGGAGTGTTTGATGGGACCGAGTAGAGGAATAATCACTCTGAGTCTGACCCCGGGAGTGTGTGTTGGGACGGTGTGGACGGAGATTCACTTTGTGTCTGACCCCGGGAGTGTTAGATGGGACCGTGTAGTGGAATAATCACTCTGTGTCTGACGCCCGGGAGAGTTTGATGGGACCGTGTAGAGGAATAATCACTCTGTGTCTGACCCCGGGAGTGTTTGATGGGAACGTGTGGAGGAATAATCACTCTGTGTCTGACCCCGGGAGAGTGTGATGGGACGGTGTGGAAGGAGATTCACACTGTGTATGACCCCGGGAGTGTGTGATGTGACGGTGTAGAGGATGAATCACTCTGTGTCTGACCACGGGAGTGTGTGATGGGACGGGGTGGAGGAATAATCACTCTGTGTCTGACCCCAGAAGAGTTTGATGGGACGGCGTGGAGGGAGTTTCACTCTGTGTCTGACCCCGTGAGTGTTTGATGGGACAGTGTAGAGGAATAATCACTGTGTGTCTGACCCACGGAGTGTTTGATGGTACAGTTTAGAGGAATACTCGCTCTGTGTCTGACCCCCGGGACTTTTTGATGGGACCTTGTAGAGGAATAATCACTCTGTGTCTGACCCCGGGAGTGTGTGATGGGACGGTGTGGACGGAGAATCACTCTGTGTTTGACCACGGGAGTGTGTGATGCGTCGGTGTAGAGGATTAATCACTCTGTGTCTGACCACGGGATTGTGGGTTGGGACGGGGTGGAGGGAGATTCAGTCGTTGTCTGACCCCGGGAGTGTTTGATGGGACGGAGTAGAGGAATAATCACTCTGTGTCTGACCCCGTGAGAGTTTGATGGGACCGTGTAGAGGAATAATCACTCTGTGTCTGACCACGGAAGAGTCTGATGTGACCTTGTAGAGGAATATTGACTCTGTGTCTGACCCCCGGGAGTGTGTGATGGGCGCAGTAGAGGAATAATCACTCCGTGTCTGACCCCGGGAGTTTGGGAGGGGACTGTGTGGAGGGAGATTCACTCTGTGTCTGACACCGGGAGTGTTTGATGGGACGGAGTAGAGGAATAATCACTCTGTGTCTGACCCCGGGAGAGTTTGATGGGCGGTGTAGAGGAATATTCACTCTGTGTCTGACACCGGGAGTGTGTGATGGGCGCAGTAGAGGAATAATCACTCCGTGTCTGACCCCGGGAGTTTGGGAGGGGACTGTGTGGAGGGAGATTCACTCTGTGTCTGACACCGGGAGTGTTTGATGGGACGGAGTAGAGGAATAATCACTCCGTGTCTGACCCCGGGAGTGTGTGTTGGGACGGTGTGGACGGAGATCACTTTGTGTCTGACCCAGGGAGTGTTTGATGGGACCGTGTAGAGGAATAATCACTCTGTGTTTGACCACGGGAGTGTGTGATGCGTCGGTGTAGAGGATTAATCACTCTGTGTCTGACCACGGGATTGTGGGTTGGGACGGGGTGGAGGGAGATTCAGCCGTTGTCTGACCCCGGGAGTGTTTGATGGGACCGTGTAGAGAATAATCACTCTGTGTTTGACCACGGAAGAGTCAGATGTGACCTTGTAGAGGAATATTGACTCTGTGTCTGAGCTCCGGGAGCGTTTGATGTGACTGTGTAGAGGAATAATCACTCTGTGTCTGACCCCGGGAGTTTGGGAGTGGACGGTGTGGAGGGAGATTCACTCTGTGTCTGACCCCGGGAGTGTTTGATGGGACCGAGTAGAGGAATAATCACTCTGAGTCTGACCCCGGGAGTGTGTGTTGGGACGGTGTGGACGGAGATTCACTTTGTGTCTGAACCCGGGAGTGTTAGATGGGACCGTGTAGTAGAATAATCACTCTGTGTCTGACGCCCGGGAGAGTTTGATGGGACCGTGTAGAGGAATAATCACTCTGTGTCTGACCCCGGGAGTGTTTGATGGGAACGTGTGGAGGAATAATCACTCTGTGTCTGACCCCGGGAGAGTGTGATGGGACGGTGTGGAAGGAGATTCACACTGTGTATGACCCCGGGAGTGTGTGATGGGACGGTGAGGATTGAGATTCACTCTGTGACTGACTCCGGGTGTGTTTGATGGGACCTTGTAGTGGAATAATCACTCTGTGTCTTACCCCGGGAGTGTTTGATGGGACCGTGTAGAGGAATAATCACTCTGTGTCTGACCGGGGGAGAGTGTGATGGGACGGCGTGGAGGGAGATTCACACTGTGTCTGACCCCGGGAGTGTTTGATGGGACAGTGTAGAGGAATAATCACTCTGTGTCTGACCACGGGAGTGTGTGATGCGTCGGTGTAGAGGATTAATCACTCTGTGTCTGACCACGGGATTGAGGGTTGGGACGTGGTGGAGGGAGATTCAGTCGTTGTCTGACCCCGGGAGTGTTTGATGGGACCGTGTAGAGCAATAACCACTCTGTGTCTGACCACGGAAGAGTCTGATGTGACCTTGTAGAGGAATATTGACTCTGTGTCTGACCCCCGGGAGCGTTTGATGTGACCGTGTAGAGGAATAATCATTTTGTGTCAGACCCCGGGATTGTTTGATGGTACCGTGTAGAGGAATAATCACTCTGTGTCTGACCCCTGGAGTGTGTGATGGGACGGTGCGGAGGGAGATTCACTCTGTGTCTGACACCGGGAGTGTGTGATGGGACGGCGTGGAGGGAGTTTCACTCTGTGTCTGACACCGGGAGTGTTTGATGGTACCGTGTAGAGGAATACTCGCTCTGTGTCTGACCCCTGGAGTGTGTGATGGGACGGTGCGGAGGGAGATTCACTCTGTGTCTGACACCGGGAGTGTGTGTTGGGCGGTGTAGAGCAATAATCACTCCGTGTCTGACCCCGGGAGTGTGTGATGGGACCGTGTAGAGGAATAATCACTCGGTGTCTGACCCCGAGAGTGTTTGATGGGACCGTGTAGAGGAATAATCACTCTGTGTCTGACCCCGGGAGTGTTTGATGGTACCGTGTAGAGGAATAATCACTCTGTGTCTGACCCCGGGAGTGTGTGATGGGACGGCGTGGAGGGAGTTTCACTCTGTGTCTGACCCCGGGAGTGTTTGATGGGACCGTGTAGAGGAATACTCGCTCTGTGTCTGACCCCCGGGAGTTTTTGATGGGACCTTGTAGAGGAATAATCACTCTGTGTCTGACCCCGGGAGTGTGTGATGGGACGGTGTGGACGGAGATACACTCTGTGACTGACCCCGGGAGTGTTTGATGGGACCGTGTAGAGGAATAATCACTCTGTGTCTGACCACGGAAGAGTCTGATGTGACCTTGTAGAGGAATATTGACTCTGTGTCTGACCCCCGGGTGCGTTTGATGTGACCGTGTAGAGGAATAATCACTCTGTGTCTGACCCCGGGAGAGTTTGATGGGCGGTGCAGAGGAATAATCACTCTGTGGCTGACCCCGGGAGTGTTTGATGTTACGTGTAGAGGAATAATCTCTCTGTGTCTGACCCCGGGAGTGTGTGATGTGACGGTGTGGAGGGAGATTCACTCTGTGTCTGACCCCGGGAGTTTGGGAGGGGACGGTGTGGAGGGAGATTCACTTTGTGTCTGACCCCGGGAGTGTTTGATGGGACCGAGTAGAGGAATAATCACTCTGAGTCTGAACCCGGGAGTGTGTGTTGGGACGGTGTGGACGGAGATTCTCTTTGTGTCTGACCCCGGGAGTGTTTGATGGGATCGTGTAGTGGAATAATCACTCTGTGTCTGACGCCCGGGAGTGTTTGACGGGACCGTGTAGAGGAATAATCACTCTGTGTCTGACCCCGGGAGTGTTTGATGGGTCCGTGTCGAGGAATAATCACTCTGTGTCTGACCCGGGAGTGTTTGATGGGACCGTGTAGAGGAATAATCACTCTGTGTCTGACCCCGGAAGTGTGTGATGTGACGGTGTAGAGGATGAATCACTCTGTGTCTGACCACGGGTGTGTGTGATGGGACGGGGTGGAGGAATAATCACTCTGTGTCTGACCCCAGAAGAGATTGATGGGACGGCGTGGAGGGAGTTTCACTCTGTGTCTGACCCCGGGAGTGTTTGATGGGACAGTGTAGAGGAATAATCACTGTGTGTCTGACCCACGCAGTGTTTGATGGTACAGTTTAGAGGAATACTCGCTCTGTGTCTGACCCCCGGGACTTTTTGATGGGGCCTTGTAGAGGAATAATCACTCTGTGTCTGACCCCGGGAGTGTTTGATGGGACCGTGTAGAGGAATAATCACTCTGTGTTTGACCACGGGAGTGTGTGATGCGTCGGTGTAGAGGATTAATCACTCTGTGTCTGACCACGGGGATGTGGGTTGGGACGGGGTGGAGAGAGATTCAGTCGTTATCTGACCCCGGGAGTGTTTGATGGGACCGTGTAGAGGAATAATCACTCTGTGTCTGAACACGGAAGAGTCTGATGTGACCTTGTAGAGGAATATTGACTCTGTGTCTGAACCCCGGGAGCGTTTGATGTGACCGTGTAGAGGAATAATCACTCTGTGTCTGACCCCGGGAGAGTTTGATGGGCGGTGTAGAGGAATATTCACTGTGTGTCTGACACCGGGAGTGTGTGATGGGCGGAGTAGAGGAATAATCACTCCGTGTCTGACCCCGGGAGTTTGGGAGGGGACGGTGTGGAGGGAGATTCACTCTGTGTCTGACACCGGGAGTGTTTGATGGGACGGAGCAGAGGAATAATCACTCTGAGTCTGACCCCGGGAGTGTGTGTTGGGACCGTGTGGACGGAGATTCACTTTGTGTCTGACCCAGGGAGTGTTTGATGGGACCGTGTAGAGGAATAATCACTCTGTGTCTGACGCCCGGGAGTGTGTGTTGGGACGGTGTGGACGGAGATTCACTTTGTGTCTGAACCCGGGAGTGTTAGATGGGACCGTGTAGTGGAATAATCACTCTGTGTCTGACGCCCGGGAGAGTTTGATGGGACCGTGTAGAGGAATAATCACTCTGTGTCTGACCCCGGGAGTGTTTGATGGGAACGTGTGGAGGAATAATCACTCTGTGTCTGACCCCGGGAGAGTGTGATGGGACGGTGTGGAAGGAGATTCACACTGTGTATGACCCCGGGAGTGTGTGATGGGACGGTGAGGATTGAGATTCACTCTGTGACTGACTCCGGGTGTGTTTGATGGGACCTTGTAGTGGAATAATCACTCTGTGTCTTACCCCGGGAGTGTTTGATGGGACCGTGTAGAGGAATAATCACTCTGTGTCTGACCGGGGGAGAGTGTGATGGGACGGCGTGGAGGGAGATTCACACTGTGTCTGACCCCGGGAGTGTTTGATGGGACAGTGTAGAGGAATAATCACTCTGTGTCTGACCACGGGAGTGTGTGATGCGTCGGTGTAGAGGATTAATCACTCTGTGTCTGACCACGGGATTGAGGGTTGGGACGTGGTGGAGGGAGATTCAGTCGTTGTCTGACCCCGGGAGTGTTTGATGGGACCGTGTAGAGCAATAACCACTCTGTGTCTGACCACGGAAGAGTCTGATGTGACCTTGTAGAGGAATATTGACTCTGTGTCTGACCCCCGGGAGCGTTTGATGTGACCGTGTAGAGGAATAATCATTTTGTGTCAGACCCCGGGATTGTTTGATGGTACCGTGTAGAGGAATAATCACTCTGTGTCTGACCCCTGGAGTGTGTGATGGGACGGTGCGGAGGGAGATTCACTCTGTGTCTGACACCGGGAGTGTGTGATGGGACGGCGTGGAGGGAGTTTCACTCTGTGTCTGACACCGGGAGTGTTTGATGGTACCGTGTAGAGGAATACTCGCTCTGTGTCTGACCCCTGGAGTGTGTGATGGGACGGTGCGGAGGGAGATTCACTCTGTGTCTGACACCGGGAGTGTGTGTTGGGCGGTGTAGAGCAATAATCACTCCGTGTCTGACCCCGGGAGTGTGTGATGGGACCGTGTAGAGGAATAATCACTCGGTGTCTGACCCCGGGAGTGTTTGATGGGACCGTGTAGAGGAATAATCACTCTGTGTCTGACCCCGGGAATTTTTGATGGTACCGTGTAGAGGAATAATCACTCTGTGTCTGACCCCGGGAGTGTGTGATGGGACGGCGTGGAGGGAGTTTCACTCTGTGTCTGACCCCGGGAGTGTTTGATGGGACCGTGTAGTGGAATAATCACTCTGTGTCTGACGCCCGGGAGTGTTTGACGGGACCGTGTAGAGGAATAATCACTCTGTGTCTGACCCCGGGAGTGTTTGATGGGACCGTGTCGAGGAATAATCACTCTGTGTCTGACCCGGGAGTGTTTGATGGGACCGTGTAGAGGAATAATCACTCTGTGTCTGACCCCGGAAGTGTGTGATGTGACGGTGTAGAGGATGAATCACTCTGTGTCTGACCACGGGTGTGTGTGATGGGACGGGGTGGAGGAATAATCACTCTGTGTCTGACCCCAGAAGAGATTGATGGGACGGCGTGGAGGGAGTTTCACTCTGTGTCTGACCCCGGGAGTGTTTGATGGGACAGTGTAGAGGAATAATCACTGTGTGTCTGACCCACGCAGTGTTTGATGGTACAGTTTAGAGGAATACTCGCTCTGTGTCTGACCCCCGGGACTTTTTGATGGGGCCTTGTAGAGGAATAATCACTCTGTGTCTGACCCCGGGAGTGTTTGATGGGACCGTGTAGAGGAATAATCACTCTGTGTTTGACCACGGGAGTGTGTGATGCGTCGGTGTAGAGGATTAATCACTCTGTGTCTGACCACGGGGATGTGGGTTGGGACGGGGTGGAGAGAGATTCAGTCGTTATCTGACCCCGGGAGTGTTTGATGGGACCGTGTAGAGGAATAATCACTCTGTGTCTGACCACGGAAGAGTCTGATGTGACCTTGTAGAGGAATATTGACTCTGTGTCTGAACCCCGGGAGCGTTTGATGTGACCGTGTAGAGGAATAATCACTCTGTGTCTGACCCCGGGAGAGTTTGATGGGCGGTGTAGAGGAATATTCACTGTGTGTCTGACACCGGGAGTGTGTGATGGGCGGAGTAGAGGAATAATCACTCCGTGTCTGACCCCGGGAGTTTGGGAGGGGACGGTGTGGAGGGAGATTCACTCTGTGTCTGACACCGGGAGTGTTTGATGGGACGGAGCAGAGGAATAATCACTCTGAGTCTGACCCCGGGAGTGTGTGTTGGGACCGTGTGGACGGAGATTCACTTTGTGTCTGACCCAGGGAGTGTTTGATGGGACCGTGTAGAGGAATAATCACTCTGTGTTTGACCACGGGAGTGTGTGATGCGTCGGTGTAGAGGATTAATCACTCTGTGTCTGACCACGGGATTGAGGGTTGGGACGGGGTGGAGGGAGATTCAGCCGATGTCTGACCCCGGGAGTGTTTGATGGGACCGTGTAGAGGAATAATCACTCTGTGTTTGACCACGGGAGTGTGTGATGCGTCGGTGTAGAGGATTAATCAATCTGTGTCTGACCACGGGATTGTGGGTTGGGACGGTGTGGAGGGAGATTCACTCTGTGTCTGACCCCGGGGGTGTTTGATGGGACCGTGTAGAGGAATAATCACTCTGTGTCTGACCCCGGTAGTGTTTGATGGGACCGTGTCGAGGAATAATCACTCTGTGTCTGACCCCGGGAGTGTTTGATGGGAACGTGTGGAGGAATAATCACTCTGTTTCTGACCCCGGGAGAGTGTGATGGGACGGTGTGGAAGGAGATTCACGCTGTGTATGACCCCGGGAGTGTGTGATGGGACGGTGAGGATTGAGATTCACTCTGTGACTGACTGCGGGTGTGTTTGATGGGACCTTGTAGTGGAATAATCACTCTGTGTCTTACCACGGGAGTGTTTGATGGGACCGTGTAGAGGAATAATCACTCTGTGTCTGACCGGGGGAGAGTGTGATGGGACGGCGTGGAGGGAGATTCACACTGTGTCTGACCCCGGGAGTGTTTGATGGGACAGTGTAGAGGAATAATTACTGAGTGTCTGACCCCGGGAGTGTGTGATGGGACGGTGTGGACGGAGATTCACTCTGTGTCTGACCCCGGGATTGTTTGATGGGACCGTGTAGAGGAATAATCACTCTGTGTTTGACCACGGGAGTGTGTGATGCGTCGGTGTAGAGGATTAATCACTCTGTGTCTGACCACGGGATTGTGGGTTGGGACGGGGTGGAGGGAGATTCAGTCGTTGTCTGACCCCGGGAGTGTTTGATGGGACGGAGTAGAGGAATAATCACTCTGTGTCTGACCCCGGGAGAGTTTGATGAGCGGTGTAGAGGAATAATCACTCTGTGGCTGACCCCGGGAGTGTTTGATGGTACGTGTAGAGGAATAATCTCTCTGTGTCTGACCCCGGGAGTTTGGGAGTGGACGGTGAGGAGGGAGATTCACTCTGTGTCTGACCCCGGGAGTGTTTGATGGGACGGAGTAGAGGAATAATCACTCTGAGTCTGACCCCGGGAGTGTGTGTTGGGACGGTGTGGACGGAGATTCACTTTGTGTCTGACCCCGGGAGTGTTTGATGGGACCGTGTAGAGGAATAATCACTCTGTGTTTGACCACGGGAGTGTGTGATGCGTCGGTGTAGAGGATTAATCACTCTGTGTCTGACCACGGGATTGTGGGTTGGGACGGGGTGGAGGGAGATTCAGTCGTTGTCTGACCCCGGGAGTGTTTGATGGGACCGTGTAGAGGAATAATCACTCTGTGTCTGACCGCGGGAGAGTTTGATGGGCGGTGTAGAGGAATAATCACTCTGTGGCTGATCCCGGGAGTGTTTGATGGTACGTGTAGAGGAATAATCTCTCTGTGTCTGACCCCGGGAGTGTTTGATGGTACCGTGTAGAGGTATAATCTCTCTGTGTCTGACCCCGGGAGTGTTTGATGGGACGGTGTGGATTGAGATTCACTCTGTGTCTGACCCCGGGAGTGTTTGATGGGACCTTGTAGTTGAATAATCACTCTGTGTCTTACTCCCGGAGTGTTTGATGGGACCGTGTAGAGGAATAATCACAATGAGTCTGACCCCCGGGAGCGTTTGATGGGACCGTGTAGAGGAATAATCACTCTGTGTCTGACCACGGAAGAGTCTGATGTGACCTTGTAGAGGAATAATGACTCTGTGTCTGACCCCGGGAGTGTGTGATGGGACGGTGTTGAAGGAGATTCACACTGTGTCTGACACCGGGAGTGAGTGATGGTACCGTGTAGAGGAATAATCACTCTGTGTCTGACCACGGAAGAGTCTGATGTGACCTTGTAGAGGAATAATCACTCTGTGTCTGACCCCGGAAGAGTGTGATGGGACGGTGTGGATTGAGATTCACTCTGTGTCTGACCCCCGGAGTGTTTGATGGGACCGTGAAGAGGAATAATCACTCTGTGTCTGACCCCCGGAGTGTTTGATGGGACCGTGTAGAGGAATAATCACACTGTGTCTGACCCCCGGGAGCGTTTGATGGGACCGGGTCGAGGAATAATCACTCTGTGTCTAACCCCGGGAGAGTTTGATGGGCGGTGTCGAGGAATGATCATTCTGTGTCTGACCCCGGGAGTGTGTGATGGGACGGTGTGGACGGAGATTCACGCTGTGTCTGACACCGGGAGTGTTTGATGGGACCGTGTAGAGGAATAATCACTCTGTGTCTGACCCCGGGAGTGTTTGATGGGACCGTGTAGAGGAATAATCACTCTGTGTCTGACCCCGGGAGAGTTTGATGGGCGGTGTAGAGGAATAATCACACTGTGGCTGATCCCGGGAGTGTTTGATGGTACGTGTAGAGGAATAATCTCTCTGTGTCTGACCCCGGGAGTGTTTGATGGTACCGTGTAGAGGTATATTCTCTCTGTGTCTGACCACGGGAGTGTTTGATGGGACGGTGTGGATTGAGATTCACTCTGTGTCTGACCCCGGGAGTGTTTGATGGGACCTTGTAGTTGAATAATCACTCTGTGTCTTACTCCCGGAGTGTTTGATGGGACCGTGTAGAGGAATAATCACAATGTGTCTGACACCCGGGAGCGTTTGATGGGACCGTGTAGAGGAATAATCACTCTGTGTCTGACCCCGGGAGTGTGTGATGGGACGGTGTTGAAGGAGATTCACACTGTGTCTGACACCGGGAGTGTGTGATGGTACCGTGTAGAGGAATAATCACTCTGTGTCTGACCACGGAAGAGTCTGATGTGACCTTGTAGAGGAATAATGACTCTGTGTCTGACCCCGGGAGTGTGTGATGGGACGGTGTTGAAGGAGATTCACACTGTGTCTGACACCGGGAGTGAGTGATGGTACCGTGTAGAGGAATAATCACTCTGTGTCTGACCACGGAAGAGTCTGATGTGACCTTGTAGAGGAATAATCACTCTGTGTCTGACCCCGGGAGAGTGTGATGGGACGGTGTGGATTGAGATTCACTCTGTGTCTGACCCCCGGAGTGTTTGATGGGACCGTGAAGAGGAATAATCACTCTGTGTCTGACCCCCGGAGTGTTTGATGGGACCGTGTAGAGGAATAATAACTCTGTGTCTGAACCCCGTGAGCGTTTGATGGGACCGGATAGAGGAATAATCACTCTGTGTCTAACCCCGGGAGAGTTTGATGGGCGGTGTCGAGGAATAATCACTCTGTGTCTGACCCCGGGAGTGTGTGATGGGACGGTGTTGAAGGAGATTCACGCTGTGTCTGACACCGGGAGTGTGTGATGGTACCGTGTAGAGGAATAATCACTCTGTGTCTGACCACGGAAGAGTCTGATGTGACTTGTAGAGCAATAATCACTCTGTGTCTGACCCCGGGAGTGTGTGATGGGACGGTGTTGAAGGAGATTCACACTGTGTCTGACACCGGGAGTGAGTGATGGTACCGTGTAGAGGAATAATCACTCTGTGTCTGACAACGGAAGAGTCTGATGTGACCTTGTAGAGGAATAATCACTCTGTTTCTGACCCCGGGAGAGTGTGATGGGACGGTGTGGATTGAGATTCACTCTGTGTCTGACCCCCGGAGTGTTTGATGGGACCGTGTAGAGGAATAATCACTCTGTGTCTGACCCCGGGAGTGTTTGATGGGACCGTGTAGAGGAATAATCACTCTGGGTCTGACCCCCGGGAGCGTTTGATGGGACATGGTATAGGAATAATCACTCTGTGTCTAACCCCGGGAGAGTTTGATGGGCGGTGTCGAGGAATGATCACTCTGTGTCTGACCCCGGGAGTGTGTGATGGGACGGTGTTGAAGGAGATTCACACTGTGTCTGACACCGGGAGTGTGTGATGGTACCGTGTAGAGGAATAATCTCTCTGTGTCTGACCACGGAAGAGTCTGATGTGACCTTGTAGAGGAATAATCACTCTGTGTCTGACGCCGGGAGAGTGTGATGGGACGGTGGGGATTGAGATTCACTCTGTGTCTAACCCCGGGAGTGTTTGATGGGACCTTGTAGTTGAATAATCACTCTGTGTCTTACTCCCGGAGTGTTTGATGGGACCGTGTAGAGGAATAATCACTCTGTGTCTGACCCCCGGGAGCGTTTGATGGGACCGTGTAGAGGAATAATCACTCTGTGTCTGACCCCGGGAGAGAATGATGGGGCCGTGTAGAGGAATAGTCACTCTGTGTCTGACCCCGGGAGTGTTTGATGAGACCGTGTAGAGGAATAATCACTCTGTGTCTGACCCCGGGAGTGCGTGATGGGACGGTGTTGAAGGAGATTCACACTGTGTCTGACACCGGGAGTGTGTGATGGTACCGTGTAGAGGAATAATCACTCTGTGTCTGACCACGGAAGAATCTGATGTGACCTTGTAGAGGAATAATGACTCTGTGTCTGACCCCGGGAGTGTGTGATGGGACGGTGTTGAAGGAGATTCGCACTGTGTCTGACCCCCGGAGTGTTTGATGGGACCGTGAAGTGGAATAATCACTCTGTGTCTGACCCCCGGAGTGTTTGATGGGACCGTGTAGAGGAATAATCACTCTGTGTCTGACCCCCGGGAGCGTTTGATGGGACCGGGTAGAGGAATAATCACTCTGTGTCTAACCCCGGGAGAGTTTGATGGGCGGTGTCGAGGAATAATCACTCTGTGTCTGACCCCGGGAGTGTGTGATGGGACGGTGTTGAAGGAGATTCACGCTGTGTCTGACACCGGGACTGTGTGATGGTACCGTGTAGAGGAATAATCACTCTGTGTCTCACCACGGAAGAGTCTGATGTGACCTTGTTGAGCAATAATCACTCTGTGTCTGACCCCGGGAGTGTGTGATGGGACGGTGTTGAAGGAGATTCACACTGTGTCTGACACCGGGAGTGAGTGATGGTACCGTGTAGAGGAATAATCACTCTGTGTCTGACAACGGAAGAGTCTGATGTGACCTTGTAGAGGAATAATCACTCTGTGTCTGACCCCGGGAGAGTGTGATGGGACGGTGTGGATTGAGATTCACTCTGTGTCTGACACCCGGAATGTTTGATGGGACCGGGTAGAGGAATAATCACTCTGTGTCTAACCCCGGGAGAGTTTGATGGGCGGTGTCGAGGAATAATCACTCTGTGTCTGACCCCGGGAGTGTGTGATGGGACGGTGTTGAAGGAGATTCACACTGTGTCTGACACCGGGAGTGAGTGATGGTACCGTGTAGAGGAATAATCACTCTGTGTCTGACAACGGAAGAGTCTGATGTGACCTTGTAGAGGAATAATCACTCTGTTTCTGACCCCGGGAGAGTGTGATGGGACGGTGTGGATTGAGATTCACTCTGTGTCTGACCTCCGGAGTGTTTGATGGGACCGTGTAGAGGAATAATCACTCTGTGTCTGACCCCCGGAGTGTTTGATGGGACCGTGTAGAGGAATAATCACTCTGTGTCTGACCCCCGGGAGCGTTTGATGGGACCGGGTAGAGGAATAATCACTTTGTGTCTAACCCCGGGAGAGTTTGATGGGCGGTGTCGAGGAATAATCACTCTGTGTCTGACCCCGGGAGTGTGTGATGGGATGGTGTTGAAGGAGATTCACACTGTGTCTGACACCGGGAGTGTGTGATGGTACCGTGCAGAGGAATAATCTCTCTGTGTCTGACCCCGGGAGAGTGTGATGGGACGGTGTGGATTGAGATTCACTCTGTGTCTGACCCCCGGAGTGTTTGATGGGACCGTGTAGAGGAATAATCACTCTGTGTCTGACCCCCGGGAACGTTTGATGGTACCGTGTAGAGGAATAATCTCTCTGCGTCTGACGCAGGGAGTGTGTGATGGGACGGTGTGGATTGAGATTCACCTTGTGTCTGACCCCGGGAGTGTTTGATGGGACCTTGTAGTTGAATAATCACTCTGTGTCTTACTCCCGGAGTGTTTGATGGGACCGTGTAGAGGAATAATCACTCTGTGTCTGACACCGGGAGTGTGTGATGGGACGGTGTTGAAGGAGATTCACACTGTGTCTGACACCGGGAGTGTGTGATGGTACCGTGTAGAGGAATAATCACTCTGTGTCTGAACACGGAAGAGTCTGATGTGACCTTGTAGAGGAATAATGACTCTGTGTCTGACCCCGGGAGTGTGTGATGGGACGGTGTTGAAGGAATAATCACACTGTGTCTGACCCCCGGAGTGTTTGATGGGACCGTGAAGAGGAATAATCACTCTGTGTCTGACCCCCGGAGTGTTTGATGGGACCGTGTAGAGGAATAATCACTCTGTGTCTGACCCCCGGGAGCGTTTGATGGGACCGGGTAGAGGAATAATCACTCTGTGTCTAACCCCGGGAGAGTTTGATGGGCGGTGTCGGGGAATAATCACTCTGTGTCTGACCCCGGGAGTGTGTGATGGGACGGTGTTGAAGGAGATTCACGCTGTGTCTGACACCGGGAGTGTGTGATGGTACCGTGTAGAGGAATAATCACTCTGTGTCTGACCACGGAAGAGTCTGATGTGACCTTGTTGAGCAATAATCACTCTGTGTCTGACCCCGGGAGTGTGTGATGGGACAGTGTTGAAGGAGATTCACACTGTGTCTGACACCGGGAGTGAGTGATGGTACCGTGTAGAGGAATAATCACTCTGTGTCTGACAACGGAAGAGTCTGATGTGACCTTGTAGAGGAATAATCACTCTGTGTCTGACCCCGGGAGAGTGTGATGGGACGGTGTGGATTGAGATTCACTCTGTGTCTGACCCCCGGAGTGTTTGATGGGACCGTGTAGAGGAATAATCACTCTGTGTCTGACCCCGGGAGTGTTTGATGGGACCGTGTAGAGGAATAATCACTCTGGGTCTGACCCCCGGGAGCGTTTGATGGGACATGGTATAGGAATAATCACTCTGTGTCCAACCCCGGGAGAGTTTGATGGGCGGTGTCGAGGAATGATCACTCTGTGTCTGACCCCGGGAGTGTGTGATGGGACGGTGTTGAAGGAGATTCACACTGTGTCTGACACCGGGAGTGTGTGATGGTACCGTGTAGAGGAATAATCTCTCTGTGTCTGACCACGGAAGAGTCTGATGTGACCTTGTAGAGGAACAATCACTCTGTGTCTGACGCCGGGAGAGTGTGATGGGACGGTGGGGATTGAGATTCACTCTGTGTCTGACCCCGGGAGTGTTTGATGGGACCTTGTAGTTGAATAATCACTCTGTGTCTTACTCCCGGAGTGTTTGATGGGACCGTGTAGAGGAATAATCACTCTGTGTCTGACGCCGGGAGTGTGTGATGGGACGGTGTTGAAGGAGATTCACACTGTGTCTGACACCGGGAGTGTGTGATGGTACCGTGTAGAGGAATAATCACTCTGTGTCTGACCACGGAAGAGTCTGATGTGACCTTGTAGAGGAATAATGACTCTGTGTCTGACCCCGGGAGTGTGTGATGGGACGGTGTTGAAGGACATTCACACTGTGTCTGACCCCCGGAATGTTTGATGGGACCGTGAAGAGGTATAATCACTCTGTGTCTGACCCCCGGAGTGTTTGATGGGACGGTGAGGATTGAGATTCACTCTGTGTCTGACCCCGTGTGTGTTTGATGGGACCTTGTAGTGCAATAATCACTCTGTGTCTTACCCCCGGAGTGTTTGATGGGACCGTGTAGAGGAATAATCACTCTGTGTCTGACCGGGGGAGAGTTTGAAGGGCGTTGTAGAGGAATAATCACTCTGTGGCTGACCCCGGGAGTGATTGATGGTACGTGTAGAGGAATAATCTCACTGTGTCTGACCCCGGGAGTGTGTGATGGGACGGTGCGGAGGGAGATTCACTCTGTGTCTGACACCGGGAGTGTGTGTTGGGCGGTGTAGAGGAATAATCACTCCGTGTCTGACCCCGGGAGTGTGTGATGGGGCCGTGTAGAGGAATAATCATTCGGTGTCTGACCCCGGGAGTGTTTGATGGTACCGTGTAGAGGAATAATCACTCTGTGTCTGACCCCGGGAGTGTTTGATGGTACCGTGTAGAGGAATAATCACTCTGTGTCTGACCCCGGGAGTGTGTGATGGGACGGTGTGGACGGAGATTTACTCTGTGTCTGACCCCGGGAGTGTTTGATGGGACCGTTTAGAGGAATAATCACTCTGTGTCTGACCACGGAAGAGTCTGATGTGACCTTGTAGAGGAATATTGACTCTGTGTCTGACCCCCGGGAGCGTTTGATGTGACCGTGTAGAGGAATAATCACTCTGTGTCTGACCCCGGGAGAGTGTGATGGGACGGTGTGGAAGGAGATTCACACTGTGTATGACCCCGGGAGTGTGTGATGGGACGGTGAGGATTGAGATTCACTCTGTGTCTGACCCCGGGTGTGTTTGATGGGACCTTGTAGTGCAATAATCACTCTGTGTCTTACCCCCGGAGTGTTTGATGGGACCGTGTAGAGGAATAATCACTCTGTGTCTGACCGGGGGAGAGTTTGATGGGCGTTGTAGAGGAATAATCACTCTGTGGCTGACCCCGGGAGTGATTGATGGTACGTGTAGAGGAATAATCTCACTGTGTCTGACACCGGGAGTGTGTGATGGGACGGTGCGGAGGGAGATTCACTCTGTGTCTGACACCGGGAGTGTGTGTTGGGCGGTGTAGAGGAATAATCACTCCGTGTCTGACCCCGGGAGTGTGTGATGGGACCGTGTAGAGGAATAATCATTCGGTGTCTGACCCCGGGAGTGTTTGATGGTACCGTGTAGAGGAATAATCACTCTGTGTCTGACCCCGGGAGTGTTTGATGGTACCGTGTAGAGGAATAATCACTCTGTGTCTGACCCCGGGAGTGTGTGATGGGACGGTGTGGACGGAGATTTACTCTGTGTCTGACCCCGGGAGTGTTTGATGGGACCGTTTAGAGGAATAATCACTCTGTGTCTGACCACGGAAGAGTCTGATGTGACCTTGTAGAGGAATATTGACTCTGTGTCTGACCCCCGGGAGCGTTTGATGTGACCGTGTAGAGGAATAATCACTCTGTGTCTGACCACGGGAGTGTGTGATGCGTCGGTGTAGAGGATTAATCACTCTGTGTCTGACCACGGGATTGTGGGAATGGACGGGGTGGAGGGAGATTCAGTCGTTGTCTGACCCCGGGAGTGTTTGATGGTACCGTGTAGAGGAATAATCTCACTGTGTCTGACCCCGGGAGTGTTTGATGGTACCGTGTAGAGGAATAATCACTCTGTGTCTGACCCCGGGAGAGTGTGATGGGACGGTGTGGAAGGAGATTCACACTGTGTCTGACACCGGGAGTGTGTGATGGTACCGTGTAGAGGAATAATCACTCTGTGTCTGACCACGGAAGAGTCTGATGTGACCTTGTTGAGCAATAATCACTCTGTGTCTGACCCCGGGAGTGTGTGATGGGACAGTGTTGAAGGAGATTCACACTGTGTCTGACATCGGGAGTGAGTGATGGTACCGTGTAGAGGAATAATCACTCTGTGTCTGACAACGGAAGAGTCTGATGTGACCTTGTAGAGGAATAATCACTCTGTGTCTGACCCCGGGAGAGTGTGATGGGACGGTGTGGATTGAGATTCACTCTGTGTCTGACCCCCGGAGTGTTTGATGGGACCGTGTAGAGGAATAATCACTCTGTGTCTGACCCCGGGAGTGTTTGATGGGACCGTGTAGAGGAATAATCACTCTGGGTCTGACCCCCGGGAGCGTTTGATGGGACATGGTATAGGAATAATCACTCTGTGTCCAACCCCGGGAGAGTTTGATGGGCGGTGTCGAGGAATGATCACTCTGTGTCTGACCCCGGGAGTGTGTGATGGGACGGTGTTGAAGGAGATTCACACTGTGTCTGACACCGGGAGTGTGTGATGGTACCGTGTAGAGGAATAATCTCTCTGTGTCTGACCACGGAAGAGTCTGATGTGACCTTGTAGAGGAACAATCACTCTGTGTCTGACGCCGGGAGAGTGTGATGGGACGGTGGGGATTGAGATTCACTCTGTGTCTGACCCCGGGAGTGTTTGATGGGACCTTGTAGTTGAATAATCACTCTGTGTCTTACTCCCGGAGTGTTTGATGGGACCGTGTAGAGGAATAATCACTCTGTGTCTGACGCCGGGAGTGTGTGATGGGACGGTGTTGAAGGAGATTCACACTGTGTCTGACACCGGGAGTGTGTGATGGTACCGTGTAGAGGAATAATCACTCTGTGTCTGACCACGGAAGAGTCTGATGTGACCTTGTAGAGGAATAATGACTCTATGTCTGACCCCGGGAGTGTGTGATGGGACGGTGTTGAAGGAGATTCACACTGTGTCTGACCCCCGGAATGTTTGATGGGACCGTGAAGAGGTATAATCACTCTGTGTCTGACCCCCGGAGTGTTTGATGGGACGGTGAGGATTGAGATTCACTCTGTGTCTGACCCCGTGTGTGTTTGATGGGACCTTGTAGTGCAATAATCACTCTGTGTCTTACCCCCGGAGTGTTTGATGGGACCGTGTAGAGGAATAATCACTCTGTGTCTGACCGGGGGAGAGTTTGAAGGGCGTTGTAGAGGAATAATCACTCTGTGGCTGACCCCGGGAGTGATTGATGGTACGTGTAGAGGAATAATCTCACTGTGTCTGACCCCGGGAGTGTGTGATGGGACGGTGCGGAGGGAGATTCACTCTGTGTCTGACACCGGGAGTGTGTGTTGGGCGGTGTAGAGGAATAATCACTCCGTGTCTGACCCCGGGAGTGTGTGATGGGGCCGTGTAGAGGAATAATCATTCGGTGTCTGACCCCGGGAGTGTTTGATGGTACCGTGTAGAGGAATAATCACTCTGTGTCTGACCCCGGGAGTGTTTGATGGTACCGTGTAGAGGAATAATCACTCTGTGTCTGACCCCGGGAGTGTGTGATGGGACGGTGTGGACGGAGATTTACTCTGTGTCTGACCCCGGGAGTGTTTGATGGGACCGTTTAGAGGAATAATCACTCTGTGTCTGACCACGGAAGAGTCTGATGTGACCTTGTAGAGGAATATTGACTCTGTGTCTGACCCCCGGGAGCGTTTGATGTGACCGTGTAGAGGAATAATCACTCTGTGTCTGACCCCGGGAGAGTGTGATGGGACGGTGTGGAAGGAGATTCACACTGTGTATGACCCCGGGAGTGTGTGATGGGACGGTGAGGATTGAGATTCACTCTGTGTCTGACCCCGGGTGTGTTTGATGGGACCTTGTAGTGCAATAATCACTCTGTGTCTTACCCCCGGAGTGTTTGATGGGACCGTGTAGAGGAATAATCACTCTGTGTCTGACCGGGGGAGAGTTTGATGGGCGTTGTAGAGGAATAATCACTCTGTGGCTGACCCCGGGAGTGATTGATGGGACCGTGTAGAGCAATACTCTCTCTGTGTCTGACCCGGGGAGAGTGTGATGGGACGGCGTGGAGGGAGATTCACTCTGTGTCTGACCCAGGGAGTGTTTGATGGGACCGTGTAGAGGAATAATCACTCGGTGTCTGACAACGGAAGAGTCTGATGTGACCTTGTAGAGGAATAATCACTCTGTGTCTGACCCCGGGAGAGTTTGATGGGCGGTGTAGAGGAATAATCACACTGTGGCTGACCCCGGTGGTGTTTGATGGTACGGTGTAGAGGAATAATCTCTCTGTGTCTCACCCCTGGAGTGTGTGATGGGACGGTGTGGAGGGAGATTCACTCTGTGTCTGACACCGGGAGTGTGTGTTGGGCGGTGTAGAGGAATAATCACTCGGTGTCTGACTCCGGGAGTGTTTGATGGGACCGTGTAGAGGAATAATCACTCTGTGTCTGACCCCGTGAGTGTGTGATGGTACCGGGTCGAGGAATAATCACTCTGTGTCTGACCCCGGGAGTGTGTGATGGGACGGCGTGGAGGGAGTTTCACTCTGTGTCTGACCCACGGAGTGTTTGATGGTACAGTTTAGAGGAATACTCGCTCTGTGTCTGACCCCCGGGAGTTTTTGATGGGACCTTGTAGAGGAATAATCAATCTGTGTCTGACCCCGGGAGTGTGTGATGGGACGGTGTGGAGGATTAATCACTCTGTGTCTGAACACGGGATTGTGGGAATGGATGGGGTGGAGGGAGATTCAGTCGTTGTCTGACCCCGGGAGTGTTTGATGGGTCCGTGTAGAGGAATAATCACTCTGTGTCTGACCACGGAAGAGTCTGATGTGACCTTGTAGAGGAATATTGACTCTGTGTCTGACCCCCGGGAGCGTTTGATGTGACCGTGTAGAGGAGTAATCACTCTGTGTCTGACCCCGGGTGAGTTTGATCTGCGGTGTAGAGGAATAATCACTCTGTGGCTGACCCCGGGAGTGTTTGATGGTACGTGTAGAGGAATAATCTCTCTGTGTCTGACCCCGGGAGTGTGTGATGGGACGGTGTGGAGGGAGATTCACTCTCTGTCTGACACCGGGAGTGTGTGATGGGCGGAGTAGAAGAATAATCACTCCGTGTCTGACCCCGGGAGTTTGGGAGGGGACGGTGTGGAGGGAGATTCACTTTGTGTCTGACCCCGGGAGTGTTTGATGGGACCGAGTAGAGGAATAATCACTCTGAGTCTGACCCCGGGAGTGTGTGTTGGGACGGTGTGGACGGAGATTCTCTTTGTGTCTGACCCCGGTGGTGTTGGTTGGGACCTTGTAGTGGAATAATCACTCTGTGTCTGACACCCGGGAGTGTTTGATGTGACCGTGTAGAAGAATAATCACTCTGTCTGACCCCGGGAGTGTTTGATGGGACCGTGTCGAGGAATAATCACTCTGTGTCTGACCCCGGGAGTGTGTGATGGGACGGTGTAGAGGATTAATCACTCTGTCTGACCACGGGAGTGTGTGATGGGACGGGGTGGAGGAATAATCACTCTGTGTCTGACCCCGGAAGAGTTTCATGTGACCGTGTAGAGGAATAATGACTCTGTGTCTGACACCGGGAGTGTGTGATGGGACGGTGTGGATTGAGCTTCACTCTGTGTCTGACCCCGGGAGTGTTTGATGGGACCGTGTAGAGGAATAATCTCTCTGTGTCTGACCCCGGGAGTGTTTGATGGGACCGTGTAGAGGAATAATCTCTCTGTGTCTGACCCCGGGAGTGTTTGATGGGACCGTGTAGAGGAATAATCTCTCTGTGTCTGACCCCGGGAGTGTTTGATGGTATCGTGTAGAGGAATAATCTCTCTGTGTCTGACCCTGGGAGCGTTTGATGGGACCTTGTAGTGGAATAATCACTCTGTGTCTTACCCCCGGAGTGTTTTATGGGACCGTGTAGAGGAATAATCACTCTGGGACTGACCCCAGGGAGCGTTTGATGGGGCCGTGTAGAGGAATAATCACTCTGTGTCTGACCACGGAAGAGTTTGATGTGACCTTGTAGAGGAATAATGACTCTGTGTCTGACACCGGGAGTGTTTGATGGGACCGTGTAGAGAAATAATCTCTTTGTGTCTGACCCCGGGAGTGTTTGATGGTACCGTGTAGAGGAATAATCTCACTGTGTCTGACCCCGGGAGTGTTTGATGGTACCGTGTAGAGGAATAATCACTCTGTGTCTGACCCCGGGAGAGTGTGATGGGACGGTGTGGAAGGAGATTCACACTGTGTATGACCCCGGGAGTGTGTGATGGGACGGTGAGGATTGAGATTCACTCTGTGTCTGGCCCCGGGTGTGTTTGATGGGACCTTGTAGTGCAATAATCACTCTGTGTCTTACCCCCGGAGTTTTTGATGGGACCGTGTAGAGGAATAATCACTCTGTGTCTGACCGGGGGAGAGTTTGATGGGCGTTGTAGAGGAATAATCACTCTGTGGCTGACCCCGGGAGTGATTGATGGTACGTGTAGAGGAATAATCTCACTGTGTCTGACCCCGGGAGTGTGTGATGGGACGGTGCGGAGGGAGATTCACTCTGTGTCTGACACCGGGAGTGTGTGTTGGGCGGTGTAGAGGAATAATCACTCCGTGTCTGACCCCGGGAGTGTTTGATGGTATCGTGTAGAGGAATAATCTCTCTGTGTCTGACCCTGGGAGCGTTTGATGGGACCTTGTAGTGGAATAATCACTCTGTGTCTTACCCCCGGAGTGTTTTATGGGACCGTGTAGAGGAATAATCACTCTGGGACTGACCCCAGGGAGCGTTTGATGGGGCCGTGTAGAGGAATAATCACTCTGTGTCTGACCACGGAAGAGTTTGATGTGACCTTGTAGAGGAATAATGACTCTGTGTCTGACACCGGGAGTGTTTGATGGGACCGTGTAGAGAAATAATCTCTTTGTGTCTGACCCCGGGAGTGTTTGATGGTACCGTGTAGAGGAATAATCTCACTGTGTCTGACCCCGGGAGTGTTTGATGGTACCGTGTAGAGGAATAATCACTCTGTGTCTGACCCCGGGAGAGTGTGATGGGACGGTGTGGAAGGAGATTCACACTGTGTATGACCCCGGGAGTGTGTGATGGGACGGTGAGGATTGAGATTCACTCTGTGTCTGGCCCCGGGTGTGTTTGATGGGACCTTGTAGTGCAATAATCACTCTGTGTCTTACCCCCGGAGTGTTTGATGGGACCGTGTAGAGGAATAATCACTCTGTGTCTGACCGGGGGAGAGTTTGATGGGCGTTGTAGAGGAATAATCACTCTGTGGCTGACCCCGGGAGTGATTGATGGTACGTGTAGAGGAATAATCTCACTGTGTCTGACCCCGGGAGTGTGTGAAGGGACGGTGCGGAGGGAGATTCACTCTGTGTCTGACACCGGGAGTGTGTGTTGGGCGGTGTAGAGGAATAATCACTCCGTGTCTGACCCCGGGAGTGTGTGATGGGACCGTGTAGAGGAATAATCATTCGGTGTCTGACCCCGGGAGTGTTTGATGGGACCGTTTAGAGGAATAATCACTCTGTGTCTGACCGGGGGAGAGTTTGATGGGCGTTGTAGAGGAATAATCACTCTGTGGCTGACCCCGGGAGTGATTGATGGTACGTGTAGAGGAATAATCTCTCTGTGTCTGACCCCGGGAGTGTGTGATGGGACGGTGCGGAGGGATAATCATTCGGTGTCTGACCCCGGGAGTGTTTGATGGTACCGCGTAGAGGAATATTCACTCTGTGTCTGACCCCGGGAGTGTTTGATGGTACCGTGTAGAGGAATAATCACTCTGTGTCTGACCCCGGGAGTGTGTGATGGGACGGTGTGGAAGGAGATTTACTCTGTGTCTGACCCCGGGATTGTTTGATGGGACCGTTTAGAGGAATAATCACTCTGTGTCTGACCACGGAAGAGTCTGATGTGACCTTGTAGAGGAATATTGACTCTGTGTCTGACCCCCGGGAGCGTTTGATGTGACCGTGTAGAGGAATAATCACTCTGTGTCTGACCACGGGAGTGTGTGATGCGTCGGTGTAGAGGATTAATCACTCTGTGTCTGACTACGGGATTGTGGGAATGGACGGGGTGGAGGGAGATTCAGTCGTTGTCTGACCCCGGGAGTGGTTGATGGGACCGTGTAGATGAATAATCCCTCTGTGTCTGACCACGGAAGAGTCTGATGTGACCTTGTAGAGGAATATTCACTCTGTGTCTGACCCACGTGAGCGTTTGATGTGACCGTGTAGAAGAATAATCACTCTGTGTCTGACCCCGGGAGAGTTTGATGGGCGGTGTAGAGGAATAATCACTCTGTGGCTGACCCCGGGAGTGTTTGATGGTACGTGTAGAGGAATAATCTCTCTGTGTCTGACCCCGGGAGTGTGTGATGGGACGGTGTGGAGGGAGATTCACTCTGTGTCTGACACCGGGAGTGTGTGATGGGCGGAGTAGAGGAATAATCACTCCGTGTCTGACCCCGGGAGTTTGGGAGGGGACGGTGTGGAGGGAGATTCACTTTGTGTCTGACCCCGGGAGTGTTTGATGGGACCGAGTAGAGGAATAATCACTCTGAGTCTGACCCCGGGAGTGTGTGTTGGGACGGTGTGGACGGAGATTCTCTTTGTGTCTGACCCCGGTGGTGTTGGTTGGGACCTTGTAGTGGAATAATCACTCTGTGTCTGACACCCGGGAGTGTTTGATGTGACCGTGTAGAAGAATAATCACTCTGTCTGACCCCGGGAGTGTTTGATGGGACCGTGTCGAGGAATAATCACTCTGTGTCTGACCCCGGGAGTGTGTGATGGGACGGTGTAGAGGATTAATCACTCTGTCTGACCACGGGAGTGTGTGATGGGACGGGGTGGAGGAATAATCACTCTGTGTCTGACCCCGGAAGAGTTTCATGTGACCGTGTAGAGGAATAATGACTCTGTGTCTGACACCGGGAGTGTGTGATGGGACGGTGTGGATTGAGCTTCACTCTGTGTCTGACCCCGGGAGTGTTTGATGGGACCGTGTAGAGGAATAATCTCTCTGTGTCTGACCCCGGGAGTGTTTGATGGGACCGTGTAGAGGAATAATCTCTCTGTGTCTGACCCCGGGAGTGTTTGATGGGACCGTGTAGAGGAATAATCTCTCTGTGTCTGACCCCGGGAGTGTTTGATGGTATCGTGTAGAGGAATAATCTCTCTGTGTCTGACCCTGGGAGCGTTTGATGGGACCTTGTAGTGGAATAATCACTCTGTGTCTTACCCCCGGAGTGTTTTATGGGACCGTGTAGAGGAATAATCACTCTGGGACTGACCCCAGGGAGCGTTTGATGGGGCCGTGTAGAGGAATAATCACTCTGTGTCTGACCACGGAAGAGTTTGATGTGACCTTGTAGAGGAATAATGACTCTGTGTCTGACACCGGGAGTGTTTGATGGGACCGTGTAGAGAAATAATCTCTTTGTGTCTGACCCCGGGAGTGTTTGATGGTACCGTGTAGAGGAATAATCTCACTGTGTCTGACCCCGGGAGTGTTTGATGGTACCGTGTAGAGGAATAATCACTCTGTGTCTGACCCCGGGAGAGTGTGATGGGACGGTGTGGAAGGAGATTCACACTGTGTATGACCCCGGGAGTGTGTGATGGGACGGTGAGGATTGAGATTCACTCTGTGTCTGGCCCCGGGTGTGTTTGATGGGACCTTGTAGTGCAATAATCACTCTGTGTCTTACCCCCGGAGTGTTTGATGGGACCGTGTAGAGGAATAATCACTCTGTGTCTGACCGGGGGAGAGTTTGATGGGCGTTGTAGAGGAATAATCACTCTGTGGCTGACCCCGGGAGTGATTGATGGTACGTGTAGAGGAATAATCTCACTGTGTCTGACCCCGGGAGTGTGTGATGGGACGGTGCGGAGGGAGATTCACTCTGTGTCTGACACCGGGAGTGTGTGTTGGGCGGTGTAGAGGAATAATCACTCCGTGTCTGACCCCGGGAGTGTTTGATGGTATCGTGTAGAGGAATAATCTCTCTGTGTCTGACCCTGGGAGCGTTTGATGGGACCTTGTAGTGGAATAATCACTCTGTGTCTTACCCCCGGAGTGTTTTATGGGACCGTGTAGAGGAATAATCACTCTGGGACTGACCCCAGGGAGCGTTTGATGGGGCCGTGTAGAGGAATAATCACTCTGTGTCTGACCACGGAAGAGTTTGATGTGACCTTGTAGAGGAATAATGACTCTGTGTCTGACACCGGGAGTGTTTGATGGGACCGTGTAGAGAAATAATCTCTTTGTGTCTGACCCCGGGAGTGTTTGATGGTACCGTGTAGAGGAATAATCTCACTGTGTCTGACCCCGGGAGTGGTTGATGGTACCGTGTAGAGGAATAATCACTCTGTGTCTGACCCCGGGAGAGTGTGATGGGACGGTGTGGAAGGAGATTCACACTGTGTATGACCCCGGGAGTGTGTGATGGGACGGTGAGGATTGAGATTCACTCTGTGTCTGGCCCCGGGTGTGTTTGAAGGGACCTTGTAGTGCAATAATCACTCTGTGTCTTACCCCCGGAGTGTTTGATGGGACCGTGTAGAGGAATAATCACTCTGTGTCTGACCGGGGGAGAGTTTGATGGGCGTTGTAGAGGAATAATCACTCTGTGGCTGACCCCGGGAGTGATTGATGGTACGTGTAGAGGAATAATCTCACTGTGTCTGACCCCGGGAGTGTGTGAAGGGACGGTGCGGAGGGAGATTCACTCTGTGTCTGACACCGGGAGTGTGTGTTGGGCGGTGTAGAGGAATAATCACTCCGTGTCTGACCCCGGGAGTGTGTGATGGGACCGTGTAGAGGAATAATCATTCGGTGTCTGACCCCGGGAGTGTTTGATGGGACCGTTTAGAGGAATAATCACTCTGTGTCTGACCGGGGGAGAGTTTGATGGGCGTTGTAGAGGAATAATCACTCTGTGGCTGACCCCGGGAGTGATTGATGGTACGTGTAGAGGAATAATCTCTCTGTGTCTGACCCCGGGAGTGTGTGATGGGACGGTGCGGAGGGATAATCATTCGGTGTCTGACCCCGGGAGTGTTTGATGGTACCGCGTAGAGGAATATTCACTCTGTGTCTGACCCCGGGAGTGTTTGATGGTACCGTGTAGAGGAATAATCACTCTGTGTCTGACCCCGGGAGTGTGTGATGGGACGGTGTGGAAGGAGATTTACTCTGTGTCTGACCCCGGGAGTGTTTGATGGGACCGTTTAGAGGAATAATCACTCTGTGTCTGACCACGGAAGAGTCTGATGTGACCTTGTAGAGGAATATTGACTCTGTGTCTGACCCCCGGGAGCGTTTGATGTGACCGTGTAGAGGAATAATCACTCTGTGTCTGACCACGGGAGTGTGTGATGCGTCGGTGTAGAGGATTAATCACTCTGTGTCTGACTACGGGATTGTGGGAATGGACGGGGTGGAGGGAGATTCAGTCGTTGTCTGACCCCGGGAGTGGTTGATGGGACCGTGTAGATGAATAATCCCTCTGTGTCTGACCACGGAAGAGTCTGATGTGACCTTGTAGAGGAATATTCACTCTGTGTCTGACCCACGTGAGCGTTTGATGTGACCGTGTAGAAGAATAATCACTCTGTGTCTGACCCCGGGAGAGTTTGATGGGCGGTGTAGAGGAATAATCACTCTGTGGCTGACCCCGGGAGTGTTTGATGGTACGTGTAGAGGAATAATCTCTCTGTGTCTGACCCCGGGAGTGTGTGATGGGACGGTGTGGAGGGAGATTCACTCTGTGTCTGACCCCGGGAGTGTGTGTTGGGACGGTGTGGACGGAGATTCTCTTTGTGTCTGACCCCGGTGGTGTTGGTTGGGACCTTGTAGTGGAATAATCACTCTGTGTCTGACACCCGGGAGTGTTTGATGTGACCGTGTAGAAGAATAATCACTCTGTCTGACCCCGGGAGTGTTTGATGGGACCGTGTCGAGGAATAATCACTCTGTGTCTGACCCCGGGAGTGTGTGATGGGACGGTGTAGAGGATTAATCACTCTGTCTGACCACGGGAGTGTGTGATGGGACGGGGTGGAGGAATAATCACTCTGTGTCTGACCCCGGAAGAGTTTCATGTGACCGTGTAGAGGAATAATGACTCTGTGTCTGACACCGGGAGTGTGTGATGGGACGGTGTGGATTGAGCTTCACTCTGTGTCTGACCCCGGGAGTGTTTGATGGGACCGTGTAGAGGAATAATCTCTCTGTGTCTGACCCCGGGAGTGTTTGATGGGACCGTGTAGAGGAATAATCTCTCTGTGTCTGACCCCGGGAGTGTTTGATGGGACCGTGTAGAGGAATAATCTCTCTGTGTCTGACCCCGGGAGTGTTTGATGGTATCGTGTAGAGGAATAATCTCTCTGTGTCTGACCCTGGGAGCGTTTGATGGGACCTTGTAGTGGAATAATCACTCTGTGTCTTACCCCCGGAGTGTTTTATGGGACCGTGTAGAGGAATAATCACTCTGGGACTGACCCCAGGGAGCGTTTGATGGGGCCGTGTAGAGGAATAATCACTCTGTGTCTGACCACGGAAGAGTTTGATGTGACCTTGTAGAGGAATAATGACTCTGTGTCTGACACCGGGAGTGTTTGATGGGACCGTGTAGAGAAATAATCTCTTTGTGTCTGACCCCGGGAGTGTTTGATGGTACCGTGTAGAGGAATAATCTCACTGTGTCTGACCCCGGGAGTGTTTGATGGTACCGTGTAGAGGAATAATCACTCTGTGTCTGACCCCGGGAGAGTGTGATGGGACGGTGTGGAAGGAGATTCACACTGTGTATGACCCCGGGAGTGTGTGATGGGACGGTGAGGATTGAGATTCACTCTGTGTCTGGCCCCGGGTGTGTTTGATGGGACCTTGTAGTGCAATAATCACTCTGTGTCTTACCCCCGGAGTGTTTGATGGGACCGTGTAGAGGAATAATCACTCTGTGTCTGACCGGGGGAGAGTTTGATGGGCGTTGTAGAGGAATAATCACTCTGTGGCTGACCCCGGGAGTGATTGATGGTACGTGTAGAGGAATAATCTCACTGTGTCTGACCCCGGGAGTGTGTGATGGGACGGTGCGGAGGGAGATTCACTCTGTGTCTGACACCGGGAGTGTGTGTTGGGCGGTGTAGAGGAATAATCACTCCGTGTCTGACCCCGGGAGTGTTTGATGGTATCGTGTAGAGGAATAATCTCTCTGTGTCTGACCCTGGGAGCGTTTGATGGGACCTTGTAGTGGAATAATCACTCTGTGTCTTACCCCCGGAGTGTTTTATGGGACCGTGTAGAGGAATAATCACTCTGGGACTGACCCCAGGGAGCGTTTGATGGGGCCGTGTAGAGGAATAATCACTCTGTGTCTGACCACGGAAGAGTTTGATGTGACCTTGTAGAGGAATAATGACTCTGTGTCTGACACCGGGAGTGTTTGATGGGACCGTGTAGAGAAATAATCTCTTTGTGTCTGACCCCGGGAGTGTTTGATGGTACCGTGTAGAGGAATAATCTCACTGTGTCTGACCCCGGGAGTGGTTGATGGTACCGTGTAGAGGAATAATCACTCTGTGTCTGACCCCGGGAGAGTGTGATGGGACGGTGTGGAAGGAGATTCACACTGTGTATGACCCCGGGAGTGTGTGATGGGACGGTGAGGATTGAGATTCACTCTGTGTCTGGCCCCGGGTGTGTTTGAAGGGACCTTGTAGTGCAATAATCACTCTGTGTCTTACCCCCGGAGTGTTTGATGGGACCGTGTAGAGGAATAATCACTCTGTGTCTGACCGGGGGAGAGTTTGATGGGCGTTGTAGAGGAATAATCACTCTGTGGCTGACCCCGGGAGTGATTGATGGTACGTGTAGAGGAATAATCTCACTGTGTCTGACCCCGGGAGTGTGTGAAGGGACGGTGCGGAGGGAGATTCACTCTGTGTCTGACACCGGGAGTGTGTGTTGGGCGGTGTAGAGGAATAATCACTCCGTGTCTGACCCCGGGAGTGTGTGATGGGACCGTGTAGAGGAATAATCATTCGGTGTCTGACCCCGGGAGTGTTTGATGGGACCGTTTAGAGGAATAATCACTCTGTGTCTGACCGGGGGAGAGTTTGATGGGCGTTGTAGAGGAATAATCACTCTGTGGCTGACCCCGGGAGTTATTGATGGTACGTGTAGAGGAATAATCTCTCTGTGTCTGACCCCGGGAGTGTGTGATGGGACGGTGCGGAGGGATAATCATTCGGTGTCTGACCCCGGGAGTGTTTGATGGTACCGCGTAGAGGAATATTCACTCTGTGTCTGACCCCGGGAGTGTTTGATGGTACCGTGTAGAGGAATAATCACTCTGTGTCTGACCCCGGGAGTGTGTGATGGGACGGTGTGGAAGGAGATTTACTCTGTGTCTGACCCCGGGAGTGTTTGATGGGACCGTTTAGAGGAATAATCACTCTGTGTCTGACCACGGAAGAGTCTGATGTGACCTTGTAGAGGAATATTGACTCTGTGTCTGACCCCCGGGAGCGTTTGATGTGACCGTGTAGAGGAATAATCACTCTGTGTCTGACCACGGGAGTGTGTGATGCGTCGGTGTAGAGGATTAATCACTCTGTGTCTGACTACGGGATTGTGGGAATGGACGGGGTGGAGGGAGATTCAGTCGTTGTCTGACCCCGGGAGTGGTTGATGGGACCGTGTAGATGAATAATCCCTCTGTGTCTGACCACGGAAGAGTCTGATGTGACCTTGTAGAGGAATATTCACTCTGTGTCTGACCCACGTGAGCGTTTGATGTGACCGTGTAGAAGAATAATCACTCTGTGTCTGACCCCGGGAGAGTTTGATGGGCGGTGTAGAGGAATAATCACTCTGTGGCTGACCCCGGGAGTGTTTGATGGTACGTGTAGAGGAATAATCTCTCTGTGTCTGACCCCGGGAGTGTGTGATGGGACGGTGTGGAGGGAGATTCACTCTGTGTCTGACACCGGGAGTGTGTGATGGGCGGAGTAGAGGAATAATCACTCCGTGTCTGACCCTGGGAGTTTGGGAGGGGACGGTGTGGAGGGAGATTCACACTGTGTATGACCCAGGGAGTGTGTGATGGTACGGTGAAGATTGAGATTCACTCTGTGTCTGACCCCGGGAGTGTTTGATGGGACCGTGTAGAGGAATAATCTCTCTGTGTCTGACCCCGGGAGTGTTGGATGGTACCGTGTAGAGGTATAATCTCTCTGTGTCTGACCCCGGGAGTGTGTGATGGGACGGTGTGGATTGAGAGTCACTCTGTCTCTGACCCCGGGAGTGTTTGATGGGACCTTGTAGTGGAATAATCACTCTGTGTCTTACCCACGGAGTGTTTGATGGGACCGTGTAGAGCAATACTCTCTCTGTGTCTGACCCGGGGAGAGTGTGATGGGACGGCGTGGAGGGAGATTCACTCTGTGTCTGACCCAGGGAGTGTTTGATGGGACCGTGTAGAGGAATAATCACTCGGTGTCTGACAACGGAAGAGTCTGATGTGACCTTGTAGAGGAATAATCACTCTGTGTCTGACCCCGGGAGAGTTTGATGGGCGGTGTAGAGGAATAATCACTCTGTCTGACCCCGGGAGTGTTTGATGTGACCGTGTAGAAGAATAATCACTCTGTCTGACCCCGGGAGTGTTTGATGGGACCGTGTCGAAGAATAATCACTCTGTGTCTGACCCCGGGAGTGTGTGATGGGACGGTGTAGAGGATTAATCACTCTGTCTGACCACGGGAGTGTGTGATGGGACGGGGTGGAGGAATAATCACTCTGTGTCTGACCCCGGAAGAGTTTCATGTGACCGTGTAGAGGAATAATGACTCTGTGTCTGACACCGGGAGTGTGTGATGGGACGGTGTGGATTGAGCTTCACTCTGTGTCTGACCCCGGGAGTGTTTGATGGGACCGTGTAGAGGAATAATCTCTCTGTGTCTGACCCCGGGAGTGTTTGATGGGACCGTGTAGAGGAATAATCTCTCTGTGTCTGACCCCGGGAGTGTTTCATGGGACCGTGTAGAGGAATAATCTCTCTGTGTCTGACCCCGGGAGTGTTTGATGGTATCGTGTAGAGGAATAATCTCTCTGTGTCTTACCCCCGGAGTGTTTTATGGGACCGTGTAGAGGAATAATCACTCTGGGACTGACCCCAGGGAGCGTTTGATGGGGCCGTGTAGAGGAATAATCACTCTGTGTCTGACCACGGAAGAGTTTGATGTGACCTTGTAGAGGAATAATGACTCTGTGTCTGACACCGGGAGTGTTTGATGGGACCGTGTAGAGAAATAATCTCTTTGTGTCTGACCCCGGGAGTGTTTGATGGTACCGTGTAGAGGAATAATCTCACTGTGTCTGACCCCGGGAGTGTTTGATGGTACCGTGTAGAGGAATAATCACTCTGTGTCTGACCCCGGGAGAGTGTGATGGGACGGTGTGGAAGGAGATTCACACTGTGTATGACCCCGGGAGTGTGTGATGGGACGGTGAGGATTGAGATTCACTCTGTGTCTGGCCCCGGGTGTGTTTGATGGGACCTTGTAGTGCAATAATCACTCTGTGTCTTACCCCCGGAGTGTTTGATGGGACCGTGTAGAGGAATAATCACTCTGTGTCTGACCGGGGGAGAGTTTGATGGGCGTTGTAGAGGAATAATCACTCTGTGGCTGACCCCGGGAGTGATTGATGGTACGTGTAGAGGAATAATCTCACTGTGTCTGACCCCGGGAGTGTGTGATGGGACGGTGCGGAGGGAGATTCACTCTGTGTCTGACACCGGGAGTGTCTGTTGGGCGGTGTAGAGGAATAATCACTCCGTGTCTGACCCCGGGAGTGTGTGATGGGACCGTGTAGAGGAATAATCATTCGGTGTCTGACCCCGGGAGTGTTTGATGGGACCGTTTAGAGGAATAATCACTCTGTGTCTGACCACGGAAGAGTCTGATGTGACCTTGTAGAGGAATATTGACTCTGTGTCTGACCCCCGGGAGCGTTTGATGTGACCGTGTAGAGGAATAATCACTCTGTGTCTGACCACGGGAGTGTGTGCTGCGTCGGTGTAGAGGATTAATCACTCTGTGTCTGACCACGGGATTGTGGGAATGGACGGGGTGGAGGGAGATTCAGTCGTTGTCTGACCCCGGGAGTGTTTGATGGTACCGTGTAGAGGAATAATCTCACTGTGTCTGACCCCGGGAGTGTTTGATGGTACCGTGTAGAGGAATAATCACACTGTGTCTGACCCCGGGAGAGTGTGATGGGACGGTGTGGAAGGAGATTCACACTGTGTATGACCCCGGGAGTGTGTGATGGGACGGTGAGGATTGAGATTCACTCTGTGTCTTACCCCCGGAGTGTTTGATGGGACCGTGTAGAGGAATAATCACTCTGTGTCTGACCGGGGTAGAGTTTGATGGGCGTTGTAGAGGAATAATCACTCTGTGGCTGACCACGGGAGTGATTGATGGTACGTGTAGAGGAATAATCTCTCTGTGTCTGACCCCGGGAGTGTGTGATGGGACGGTGCGGAGGGATAATCATTCGGTGTCTGACCCCGGGAGTGTTTGATGGTACCGTGTAGAGGAATAATCACTCTGTGTCTGACCCCGGGAGTGTTTGATGGTACCGTGTAGAGGAATAATCACTCTGTGTCTGACCCCGGGAGTGTGTGATGGGACGGTGTGGACGGAGATTTACTCTGTGTCTGACCCCGGGAGTGTTTGATGGGACCGTTTAGAGGAATAATCACTCTGTGTCTGACCACGGAAGAGTCTGATGTGACCTTGTAGAGGAATATTGACTCTGTGTCTGACCCCCGGGAGCGTTTGATGTGACCGTGTAGAGGAATAATCACTCTGTGTCTGACCACGGGAGTGTGTGATGCGTCGGTGTAGAGGATTAATCACTCTGTGTCTGACCACGGGATTGTGGGAATGGACGGGGTGGAGGGAGATTCAGTCGTTGTCTGACCCCGGGAGTGTTTGATGGGACCGTGTAGAGGAATAATCCCTCTGTGTCTGACCACGGAAGAGTCTGATGTGACCTTGTAGAGGAATATTCACTCTGTGTCTGACCCACGGGAGCGTTTGATGTGACCGTGTAGAGGAATAATCACTCTGTGGCTGACCCCGGGAGTGTTTGATGGTACGTGTAGAGGAATAATCTCTCTGTGTCTGACCCCGGGAGTGTGTGATGGACGGTGTGGAGGGAGATTCACTCTGTGTCTGACACCGGGAGTGTGTGATGGGCGGAGTAGAGGAATAATCACTCTGTGGCTGACCCCGGGAGTGATTGATGGTACGTGTAGAGGAATAATCTCTCTGTGTCTGACCCCGGGAGTGTGTGATGGGACGGTGCGGAGGGATAATCATTCGGTGTCTGACCCCGGGAGTGTTTGATGGTACCGCGTAGAGGAATATTCACTCTGTGTCTGACCCCGGGAGTGTTTGATGGTACCGTGTAGAGGAATAATCACTCTGTGTCTGACCCCGGGTGTGTGTGATGGGACGGTGTGGAAGGAGATTTACTCTGTGTCTGACCCCGGGAGTGTTTGATGGGACCGTTTAGAGGAATAATCACTCTGTGTCTGACCACGGAAGAGTCTGATGTGACCTTGTAGAGGAATATTGACTCTGTGTCTGACCCCCGGGAGCGTTTGATGTGACCGTGTAGAGGAATAATCACTCTGTGTCTGACCACGGGAGTGTGTGATGCGTCGGTGTAGAGGATTAATCACTCTGTGTCTGACTACGGGATTGTGGGAATGGACGGGGTGGAGGGAGATTCAGTCGTTGTCTGACCCCGGGAGTGGTTGATGGGACCGTGTAGATGAATAATCCCTCTGTGTCTGACCACGGAAGAGTCTGATGTGACCTTGTAGAGGAATATTCACTCTGTGTCTGACCCACGTGAGCGTTTGATGTGACCGTGTAGAAGAATAATCACTCTGTGTCTGACCCCGGGAGAGTTTGATGGGCGGTGTAGAGGAATAATCACTCTGTGGCTGACCCCGGGAGTGTTTGATGGTACGTGTAGAGGAATAATCTCTCTGTGTCTGACCCCGGGAGTGTGTGATGGGACGGTGTGGAGGGAGATTCACTCTGTGTCTGACACCGGGAGTGTGTGATGGGCGGAGTAGAGGAATAATCACTCCGTGTCTGACCCTGGGAGTTTGGGAGGGGACGGTGTGGAGGGAGATTCACACTGTGTATGACCCAGGGAGTGTGTGATGGTACGGTGAAGATTGAGATTCACTCTGTGTCTGACCCCGGGAGTGTTTGATGGGACCGTGTAGAGGAATAATCTCTCTGTGTCTGACCCCGGGAGTGTTGGATGGTACCGTGTAGAGGTATAATCTCTCTGTGTCTGACCCCGGGAGTGTGTGATGGGACGGTGTGGATTGAGAGTCACTCTGTCTCTGACCCCGGGAGTGTTTGATGGGACCTTGTAGTGGAATAATCACTCTGTGTCTTACCCACGGAGTGTTTGATGGGACCGTGTAGAGCAATACTCTCTCTGTGTCTGACCCGGGGAGAGTGTGATGGGACGGCGTGGAGGGAGATTCACTCTGTGTCTGACCCAGGGAGTGTTTGATGGGACCGTGTAGAGGAATAATCACTCGGTGTCTGACAACGGAAGAGTCTGATGTGACCTTGTAGAGGAATAATCACTCTGTGTCTGACCCCGGGAGAGTTTGATGGGCGGTGTAGAGGAATAATCACTCTGTCTGACCCCGGGAGTGTTTGATGTGACCGTGTAGAAGAATAATCACTCTGTCTGACCCCGGGAGTGTTTGATGGGACCGTGTCGAAGAATAATCACTCTGTGTCTGACCCCGGGAGTGTGTGATGGGACGGTGTAGAGGATTAATCACTCTGTCTGACCACGGGAGTGTGTGATGGGACGGGGTGGAGGAATAATCACTCTGTGTCTGACCCCGGAAGAGTTTCATGTGACCGTGTAGAGGAATAATGACTCTGTGTCTGACACCGGGAGTGTGTGATGGGACGGTGTGGATTGAGCTTCACTCTGTGTCTGACCCCGGGAGTGTTTGATGGGACCGTGTAGAGGAATAATCTCTCTGTGTCTGACCCCGGGAGTGTTTGATGGGACCGTGTAGAGGAATAATCTCTCTGTGTCTGACCCCGGGAGTGTTTCATGGGACCGTGTAGAGGAATAATCTCTCTGTGTCTGACCCCGGGAGTGTTTGATGGTATCGTGTAGAGGAATAATCTCTCTGTGTCTTACCCCCGGAGTGTTTTATGGGACCGTGTAGAGGAATAATCACTCTGGGACTGACCCCAGGGAGCGTTTGATGGGGCCGTGTAGAGGAATAATCACTCTGTGTCTGACCACGGAAGAGTTTGATGTGACCTTGTAGAGGAATAATGACTCTGTGTCTGACACCGGGAGTGTTTGATGGGACCGTGTAGAGAAATAATCTCTTTGTGTCTGACCCCGGGAGTGTTTGATGGTACCGTGTAGAGGAATAATCTCACTGTGTCTGACCCCGGGAGTGTTTGATGGTACCGTGTAGAGGAATAATCACTCTGTGTCTGACCCCGGGAGAGTGTGATTGGACGGTGTGGAAGGAGATTCACACTGTGTATGACCCCGGGAGTGTGTGATGGGACGGTGAGGATTGAGATTCACTCTGTGTCTGGCCCCGGGTGTGTTTGATGGGACCTTGTAGTGCAATAATCACTCTGTGTCTTACCCCCGGAGTGTTTGATGGGACCGTGTAGAGGAATAATCACTCTGTGTCTGACCGGGGGAGAGTTTGATGGGCGTTGTAGAGGAATAATCACTCTGTGGCTGACCCCGGGAGTGATTGATGGTACGTGTAGAGGAATAATCTCACTGTGTCTGACCCCGGGAGTGTGTGATGGGACGGTGCGGAGGGAGATTCACTCTGTGTCTGACACCGGGAGTGTCTGTTGGGCGGTGTAGAGGAATAATCACTCCGTGTCTGACCCCGGGAGTGTGTGATGGGACCGTGTAGAGGAATAATCATTCGGTGTCTGACCCCGGGAGTGTTTGATGGCACCGTTTAGAGGAATAATCACTCTGTGTCTGACCACGGAAGAGTCTGATGTGACCTTGTAGAGGAATATTGACTCTGTGTCTGACCCCCGGGAGCGTTTGATGTGACCGTGTAGAGGAATAATCACTCTGTGTCTGACCACGGGAGTGTGTGCTGCGTCGGTGTAGAGGATTAATCACTCTGTGTCTGAGCACGGGATTGTGGGAATGGACGGGGTGGAGGGAGATTCAGTCGTTGTCTGACCCCGGGAGTGTTTGATGGTACCGTGTAGAGGAATAATCTCACTGTGTCTGACCCCGGGAGTGTTTGATGGTACCGTGTAGAGGAATAATCACACTGTGTCTGACCCCGGGAGAGTGTGATGGGACGGTGTGGAAGGAGATTCACACTGTGTATGACCCCGGGAGTGTGTGATGGGACGGTGAGGATTGAGATTCACTCTGTGTCTTACCCCCGGAGTGTTTGATGGGACCGTGTAGAGGAATAATCACTCTGTGTCTGACCGGGGTAGAGTTTGATGGGCGTTGTAGAGGAATAATCACTCTGTGGCTGACCCCGGGAGTGATTGATGGTACGTGTAGAGGAATAATCTCTCTGTGTCTGACCCCGGGAGTGTGTGATGGGACGGTGCGGAGGGATAATCATTCGGTGTCTGACCCCGGGAGTGTTTGATGGTACCGTGTAGAGGAATAATCACTCTGTGTCTGACCCCGGGAGTGTTTGATGGTACCGTGTAGAGGAATAATCACTCTGTGTCTGACCCCGGGAGTGTGTGATGGGACGGTGTGGACGGAGATTTACTCTGTGTCTGACCCCGGGAGTGTTTGATGGGACCGTTTAGAGGAATAATCACTCTGTGTCTGACCACGGAAGAGTCTGATGTGACCTTGTAGAGGAATATTGACTCTGTGTCTGACCCCCGGGAGCGTTTGATGTGACCGTGTAGAGGAATAATCACTCTGTGTCTGACCACGGGAGTGTGTGATGCGTCGGTGTAGAGGATTAATCACTCTGTGTCTGACCACGGGATTGTGGGAATGGACGGGGTGGAGGGAGATTCAGTCGTTGTCTGACCCCGGGAGTGTTTGATGGGACCGTGTAGAGGAATAATCCCTCTGTGTCTGACCACGGAAGAGTCTGATGTGACCTTGTAGAGGAATATTCACTCTGTGTCTGACCCACGGGAGCGTTTGATGTGACCGTGTAGAGGAATAATCACTCTGTGGCTGACCCCGGGAGTGTTTGATGGTACGTGTAGAGGAATAATCTCTCTGTGTCTGACCCCGGGAGTGTGTGATGGGACGGTGTGGAGGGAGATTCACTCTGTGTCTGACACCGGGAGTGTGTGATGGGCGGAGTAGAGGAATAATCACTCCGTGTCTGACCCCGGGAGTTTGGGAGGGGACGGTGTGGAGGGAGATTCACTTTGTGTCTGACCACGGGAGTGTTTGATGGGACCGAGTAGAGGAATAATCACTCAGAGTCTGACCCCGGGAGTGTGTGTTGGGACGGTGTGGACGGAGATTCTCTTTGTGTCTGACCCCGGGAGTGTTTGTTGGGACCGTGTAGTCGAATAATCACTCTGTGTCTGACCCCGGGAGTGTTTGATGGGACCGTGTAGAGGAATAATCACTCTGTGTCTGACCCCGGGAGTGTGTGATGGGACGGTGTAGAGGATTAATCACTCTCTGTCTGACCACGGGAGTGTGTGATGGGACGGGGTGGAGGAATAATCACTCTGTGTCTGACCCCGGAAGAGTTTGATGTGACCGTGTAGAGGAATAATGACTCTGTGTCTGACCCAGGGAGAGTTTGATGGGACCGTGTAGAGGAATAATCTCTCAGTGTCTGACCCCGGGAGTGTTTGATGGTACCGTGTAGAGGAATAATCTCTCTGTGTCTGACCCTGGGAGCGTTTGATGGGTCCTTGTAGCGGAATAATCACTCTGTGTCTTACCCCCGGAGTGTTTTATGGGACCGTGTAGAGGAATAATCACTCTGGGTCTGACCCCAGGGAGCGTTTGATGGGGCCGTGTAGAGGAATAATCACTCTGTGTCTGACCACGGAAGAGTCTGATGTAACCTTGTAGAGGAATAATGACTCTGTGTCTGACACGGGGAATGTTTGATGGTACCGTGTAGAGGAATAATCTCTCTGTGTCTGACACCGGAAGTGTTTGATGGTACCGTGTAGAGGAATAATCTCTCTGTGTCTGACCCCGGGAGTGTGTGATGGGACGGTGTGGATTGAGATTCACTCTGTGTCGACCCCGGGAGTGTTTGATGCGACCTTGTAGTGGAATAATCACTCCGTGTCTTACTCACGGAGTGTTTGATGGGACCGTGTAGAGGAATGATCACTCTGTGTCTGACCCCCGGGAGCGTTTGATGGGGCCGTGTAGAGGAATAATCACTCTGTGTCTGACCCCGGGAGTGTTTGATGGGACCGCGTAGAGGAATAATCACTCTGTGTCTGACCCCGGGAGTGTGTGATGGGACGGTCTTGAAGGTGATTCACACTGTGTCTGACACACGGGAGCGTTTGATGGGACCGTGTAGAGGAATAATAACTCTGTGTCTGACCCCGGGAGAATTTGATGGGCGGTGTAGAGGTATAATCACTCTGTGGCTGACCCCGGGAGTATGTGATGGGCGGTGTGGAGTGAGATTCACTCTGTGTCTGACCCCGGTAGTTTGTGACTGGACGGTGTGGTGGGAGATTCACTCTGTGTCTGACCACGTGAGTGTTTGATGGGACCGTGTAGAGGAATAATCACTCTGAGTCTGACCCCGGGAGTGTGTGTTGGGACGGTGTGGACGGAGATTCACTCTGTGTCTGACCCCGGGAGTGTTTCATGGGACCGTGTAGAGGAATAATCACTCTGTGTCTGACCACGGAAGAGTCTGATGTGACCTTGTAGAGGAATATTGACTCTGTGTCTGACCCCCGGGAGCGTTTGATGTGACCGTGTAGAGGAATAATCACTCTGTGTCTGACCCCGGGAGAGTTTGATGGGCGGTGTAGAGGAATAATCACTCTGTGGCTGACCCCGGGAGTGTTTGATGGTACGTGTAGAGGAATAATATCTCTGTGTCTGACCCCGGGAGTGTGTGATGGGACGGTGTGTAGGGAGATTCACTCTGTGTCTGACACCGGGAGTGTGTGATGGGCGGAGTAGAGGAATAATCACTCCGTGTCTGACCCCGGGAGTTTGGGAGGGGACGGTGTGGAGGGAGATTCACTTTGTGTCTTACCCCGGGAGTGTTTGATGGGACCGAGTAGAGGAATAATCACTCTGTGTCTGACCCCGGGAGAGTTTGATAGGCGGTGTAGAGGAATAATCACTCTGTGGCTGACCCCGGGAGTATGTGATGGGCGGTGTGGAGTGAGATTCACTCTGTGTCTGACCCCGGTAGTTTGTGACTGGACGATGTGGTGGGAGATTCACTCTGTGTCTGACCACGTGAGTGTTTGATGGGACCGTGTAGAGGAATAATCACTCTGAGTCTGACCCCGGGAGTGTGTGTTGGGACGGTGTGGACGGAGATTCACTCTGTGTCTGACCCCGGGAGTGTTTCATGGGACCGTGTAGAGGAATAATCACTCTGTGTCTGACCCCCGGGAGCGTTTGATGGGACAGTGTAGAGGAATAATCACTCTGTATCTGACCACGGAAGAGTCTGATGTGACCTTGTAGAGGAATATTGACTCTGTGTCTGACCCCCGGGAGCGTTTGATGTGACCGTGTAGAGGAATAATCACTCTGTGTCTGACCCCGGGAGAGTTTGATGGGACGGTGTAGAGGAATAATCACTCTGTGGCTGACCCCGGGAGTGTTTGATGGTACGTGTAGAGGAATAATCTCTCTGTGTCTGACCCCGGGAGTGTGTGATGGGACGGTGTGTAGGGAGATTCACTCTGTGTCTGACACCGGGAGTGTGTGATGGGCGGAGTAGAGGAATAATCACTCCGTGTCTGACCCCGGGAGTTTGGGAGGGGACGGTGTGGAGGGAGATTCAGTTTGTGTCTGACCCCGGGAGTGTTTGATGGGACCGAGTAGAGGAATAATCACTCTGAGTCTGACCCCGGGAGTGTGTGTTGGGACCGTGTGGACGGAGATTCTCTTTGTGTCTGACCCCGGGAGTGTTTGATGGGACCGTGTAGAGGAATAATCACTCTGTGTCTGACCCCGGGAGTGTGTGATGGGACGGTGTAGAGGATTAATCACTCTCTGTCTGACCACGGGTGTGTGTGATGGGACGGGGTGGAGGAATAATCACTCTGTGTCTGACCCCGGGAGAGTTTGATGGGACCGTGTAGAGGAATAATCTCTCAGTGTCTGACCCCGGGAGTGTTTGATGGTACCGTGTAGAGGAATAATCTCTCTGTGTCTGACCCTGGGAGCGTTTGATGGGACCTTGTAGCGGAATAATCACTCTGTGTCTGACCCCGGGAGAGTTTGATGGGCGGTGTAGAGGAATAATCTCTCAGTGTCTGACCCCGGGAGTGTTTGATGGTACCGTGTAGAGGAATAATCACTCTGTGTCTGACCCCCGGGAGCGTTTGATGTGACCGTGTAGAGGAATAATCACTCTGTGTCTGACCCCGGGAGAGTTTGATGGGCGGTGTAGAGGAATAATCACTCTGTGGCTGACCCCGGGAGTGTTTGATGGTACGTGTAGAGGAATAATCTCTCTGTGTCTGACCCCGGGAGTGTGTGATGGGACGGTGTGTAGGGAGATTCACTCTGTGTCTGACACCGGGAGTGTGTGATGGGCGGAGTAGAGGAATAATCACTCTGTGTCTGACCCCGGGAGTTTGGGAGGGGACGGTGTGGAGGGAGATTCACTTTGTGTCTGACCCCGGGAGTGTTTGATGGGACCGAGTAGAGGAATAATCACTCTGAGTCTGACCCCGGGAGTGTGTGTTGGGACGGTGTGGACGGAGATTCTCTTTGTGTCTGACCCCGGGAGTGTTTGATGGGACCGTGTAGAGGAATAATCACTCTGTGTCTGACCCCGGGAGTGTGTGATGGGACGGTGTAGAGGATTAATCACTCTCTGTCTGACCACGGGAGTGTGTGATGGGACGGGGTGGAGGAATAATCACTCTGTGTCTGACCCCGGGAGAGTTTGATGGGACCGTGTAGAGGAATAATCTCTCAGTGTCTGACCCCGGGAGTGTTTGATGGTACCGTGTAGAGGAATAATCACTCTGTGTCTGACCCCCGGGAGCGTTTGATGTGACCGTGTAGAGGAATAATCACTCTGTGTCTGACCCCGGGAGAGTTTGATGGGCGGTGTAGAGGAATAATCACTCTGTGGCTGACCCCGGGAGTGTTTGATGGTACGTGTAGAGGAATAATCTCTCTGTGTCTGACCCCGGGAGTGTGTGATGGGACGGTGTGTAGGGAGATTCACTCTGTGTCTGACACCGGGAGTGTGTGATGGGCGGAGTAGAGGAATAATCACTCCGTGTCTGACCCCGGGAGTTTGGGAGGGGACGGTGTGGAGGGAGATTCACTTTGTGTCTGACCCCGGGAGTGTTTGATGGGACCGAGTAGAGGAATAATCACTCTGAGTCTGACCCCGGGAGTGTGTGTTGGGACGGTGTGGACGGAGATTCTCTTTGTGTCTGACCCCGGGAGTGTTTGATGGGACCGTGTAGAGGAATAATCACTCTGTGTCTGACCCCGGGAGTGTGTGATGGGACGGTGTAGAGGATTAATCACTCTCTGTCTGACCACGGGAGTGTGTGATGGGACGGGGTGGAGGAATAATCACTCTGTGTCTGACCCCGGGAGAGTTTGATGGGACCGTGTAGAGGAATAATCTCTCAGTGTCTGACCCCGGGAGTGTTTGATGGTACCGTGTAGAGGAATAATCTCTCTGTGTCTGACCCTGGGAGCGTTTGATGGGACCTTGTAGCGGAATAATCACTCTGTGTCTTACCCCCGGAGTGTTTTATGGGACCGTGTAGAGGAATAATCACTCTGGGTCTGACCCCAGGGAGCGTTTGATGGGGCCGTGTAGAGGAATAATCACTCTGTGTCTGACCACGGAAGAGTCTGATGTAACCTTGTAGAGGAATAATGACTCTGTGTCTGACACGGGGAGTGTTTGATGGTACCGTGTAGAGGAATAATCTCTCTGTGTCTGACACCGGAAGTGTTTGATGGTACCGTGTAGAGGAATAATCTCTCTGTGTCTGACCCCGGGAGTGTGTGATGGGACGGTGTGGATTGAGATTCACTCTGTGTCGACCCCGGGAGTGTTTGATGCGACCTTGTAGTGGAATAATCACTCCGTGTCTTACTCACGGAGTGTTTTATGGGACCGTGTAGAGGAATGATCACTCTGTGTCTGACCCCCGGGAGCGTTTGATGGGGCCGTGTAGAGGAATAATCACTCTTTGTCTGACCCCGGGAGTGTTTGATGGGACCGCGTAGAGGAATAATCACACTGTGTGTGACCCCGGGAGTGTGTGATGGGACGGTCTTGAAGGTGATTCACACTGTGTCTGACACACGGGAGCGTTTGATGGGACCGTGTAGAGGAATAATCACTCTGTGTCTGACCCCGGGAGAGTTTGATGGGCGGTGTAGAGGAATAATCACTCTGTGGCTGACCCCGGGAGTATGTGATGGGCGGTGTGGAGTGAGATTCACTCTGTGTCTGAACCCGGTAGTTTGTGACTGGACGGTGTGGTGGGAGATTCACTCTGTGTCTGACCCCGTGAGTGTTTGATGGGACCGTGTAGAGGAATAATCACTCTGAGTCTGACCCCGGGAGTGTGTGTTGGGACGGTGTGAACGGAGATTCACTCTGTGTCTGACCCCGGGAGTGTTTCTTGGGACCGTGTAGAGGAATAATCACTCTGTGTCTGACCCCCGGGAGCGTTTGATGGGACCGTGTAGAGGAATAATCACTCTGTGTCTGACCCCGGGAGAGTTTGATGGGTCCGTGTAGAGGAATAATCACTCTGTGTCTGACCCCGGGAGAGTGTGATTGGACGGCGTGGAGGGAGATTCACTCTGTGTCTGAAACCGGGAGTGTTTGATGGGACCGTGTAGAGGAATAATCACTCTGTGTCTGACCCCGGGAGAGTGTGATGGGACGGTGTGGAAGTAGAATCACACTGTGTATGACCCAGGGAGTGTGTGATTGTACGGTGCGGATTGAGATTCACTCTGTGTCTGACCCCGGGAGTGTTTGATGGGACCGTGTAGAGGAATAATCTCTAAGTGTCTGACCCCGGGAGTGTTTGATGGTACCGTGTAGAGGAATAATCTCTCTGTGTCTGACCCCGGGAGTGTGTGATGGGACGGTGTGGATTGAGATTCACTCTGTGTCTGACCCCGGGAGTGTTTGCTGGGACCGTGTAGAGGAATAATCACTCTGTGTCTGACCCTGGGAGTGTGTGATGGGACGGTGTTGAAGGAGATTCACACTGTCTCTGACCCCGGGAGTGTGTGATGGTACCGTGTAGAGGAATAATCACTCTGTGTCTGACCACGGAAGAGTCTGATGTGAACTTGTAGAGGAATAATCACTCTGTGTCTGACCCCGGGAGAGTTTAATGGGCGGTGTAGAGGAATAATCACTCTGTGGCTGACCCCGGGAGTGTTTGATGGTACCGTGTAGAGGAATAATCTCTCTGTGTCTGACCCCTGGAGTGTGTGATGGGACGGTGTGGAGGGAGATTCACTCTGTGTCTGACACCGGGAGTGTGTGTTGGGCGGTGTAGAGGAATAATCACTCCGTGTCTGACCCCGGGAGTGTGTGATGGGACCGTGTAGAGGAATAATCACTCGGTGTCTGACCCCGGGAGTGTTTGATGGGACCGTGTAGAGGAATAATCACTCTGTGTCAGACCCCGTGAGTGTTTGATGGTACCGTGTAGAGGAATAATCACTCTGTGTCTGACCTCGGGAGTGTGTGATGGGACGGCGTGGAGGGAGTTTCAATCTGTGTCTGACCCCGGGAGTGTTTGATGGGACCGTGTAGAGGAATAATCTCTCTGTGTCTGACCCTGGGAGCGTTTGATGGGACCTTGTAGCGGAATAATCACTCTGTGTCTTACCCCCGGAGTGTTTTATGGGACCGTGTAGAGGAATAATCACTCTGGGTCTGACCCCAGGGAGCGTTTGATGGGGCCGTATAGAGGAATAATCACTCTGTGTCTGACCACGGAAGAGTCTGATGTAACCTTGTAGAGGAATAATGACTCTGTGTCTGACACCGGAAGTGTTTGATGGTACCGTGTAGAGGAATAATCTCTCTGTGTCTGACACCGGAAGTGTTTGATGGTACCGTGTAGAGGAATAATCTCTCTGTGTCTGACCCCGGGAGTGTGTGATGGGACGGTGTGGATTGAGATTCACTCTGTGTCGACCCCGGGAGTGTTTGATGCGACCTTGTAGTGGAATAATCACTCCGTGTCTTACTCACGGAGTGTTTTATGGGACCGTGTAGAGGAATGATCACTCTGTGTCTGACCCCCGGGAGCGTTTGATGGGGCCGTGTAGAGGAATAATCACTCTTTGTCTGACCCCGGGAGTGTTTGATGGGACCGCGTAGAGGAATAATCACACTGTGTCTGACCCCGGGAGTGTGTGATGGGACGGTCTTGAAGGTGATTCACACTGTGTCTGACACACGGGAGCGTTTGATGGGACCGTGTAGAGGAATAATCACTCTGTGTCTGACCCCGGGAGAGTTTGATGGGCGGTGTAGAGGAATAATCACTCTGTGGCTGACCCCGGGAGTATGTGATGGGCGGTGTGGAGTGAGATTCACTCTGTGTCTGAACCCGGTAGTATGTGACTGGACGGTGTGGTGGGAGATTCACTCTGTGTCTGACCCCGTGAGTGTTTGATGGGACCGTGTAGAGGAATAATCACTCTGAGTCTGACCCCGGGAGTGTGTGTTGGGACGGTGTGGACGGAGATTCACTCTGTGTCTGACCCCGGGAGTGTTTCTTGGGACCGTGTAGAGGAATAATCACTCTGTGTCTGACCCCCGGGAGCGTTTGATGGGACCGTGTAGAGGAATAATCACTCTGTGTCTGACCCCGGGAGAGTTTGATGGGTCCGTGTAGAGGAATAATCACTCTGTGTCTGACCCCGGGAGAGTGTGATTGGACGGCGTGGAGGGAGATTCACTCTGTGTCTGAAACCGGGAGTGTTTGATGGGACCGTGTAGAGGAATAATCACTCTGTGTCTGACCCCGGGAGAGTGTGATGGGACGGTGTGGAAGTAGATTCACACTGTGTATGACCCAGGGAGTGTGTGATTGTACGGTGCGGATTGAGATTCACTCTGTGTCTGACCCCGGGATTGTTTGATGGGACCTTGTAGTGGAATAATCACTCTGTGTCTTATCCCCGGAGTGTTTGATGGGACCGTGTAGAGGAATAATCACTCTGTGTCTGCCCCAGGGAGAGTGTGATGGGACGGCGTGGAGGGAGATTCACTCTGTGTCTGACCCCGGGAGTGTTTGCTGGGACCGTGTAGAGGAATAATCACTCTGTGTCTGACCCTCGGAGTGTGTGATGGGACGGTGTGGATTGAGATTCACTCTGTCTCTGACCCCGGGATTGTTTGATGGGACCTTGTAGTGGAATAATCACTCTGTGTCTTATCCCCGGAGTGTTTGATGGGACCGTGTAGAGGAATAATCACTCTGTGTCTGACCCCCGGGAGCGTTTGATGTGACCGTGTAGAGGAATAATCACTCTGTGTCTGACCCCGGGAGAGTTTGATGGGCGGTGTAGAGGAATAATCACTCTGTGGCTGACCCCGGGAGTGTTTGATGGTACGTGTAGAGGAATAATCTCTCTGTGTCTGACCCCGGGAGTGTGTGATGGGACGGTGTGTAGGGAGATTCACTCTGTGTCTGACACCGGGAGTGTGTGATGGGCGGAGTAGAGGAATAATCACTCCGTGTCTGACCCCGGGAGTTTGGGAGGGGACGGTGTGGAGGGAGATTCACTTTGTGTCTGACCCCGGGAGTGTTTGATGGGACCGAGTAGAGGAATAATCACTCTGAGTCTGACCCCGGGAGTGTGTGTTGGGACGGTGTGGACGGAGATTCTCTTTGTGTCTAACCCCGGGAGTGTTTGATGGGACCGTGTAGAGGAATAATCACTCTGTGTCTGACCCCGGGAGTGTGTGATGGGACGGTGTAGAGGATTAATCACTCTCTGTCTGACCACGGGAGTGTGTGATGGGACGGGGTGGAGGAATAATCACTCTGTGTCTGACCCCGGGAGAGTTTGATGGGACCGTGTAGAGGAATAATCTCTCAGTGTCTGACCCCGGGAGTGTTTGATGGTACCGTGTAGAGGAATAATCTCTCTGTGTCTGACCCTGGGAGCGTTTGATGGGACCTTGTAGCGGAATAATCACTCTGTGTCTTACCCCCGGAGTGTTTTATGGGACCGTGTAGAGGAATAATCACTCTGGGTCTGACCCCAGGGAGCGTTTGATGGGGCCGTGTAGAGGAATAATCACTCTGTGTCTGACCACGGAAGAGTCTGATGTAACCTTGTAGAGGAATAATGACTCTGTGTCTGACACGGGGAGTGTTTGATGGTACCGTGTAGAGGAATAATCTCTCTGTGTCTGACACCGGAAGTGTTTGATGGTACCGTGTAGAGGAATAATCTCTCTGTGTCTGACCCCGGGAGTGTGTGATGGGACGGTGTGGATTGAGATTCACTCTGTGTCGACCCCGGGAGTGTTTGATGCGACCTTGTAGTGGAATAATCACTCCGTGTCTTACTCACGGAGTGTTTTATGGGACCGTGTAGAGGAATGATCACTCTGTGTCTGACCCCCGGGAGCGTTTGATGGGGCCGTGTAGAGGAATAATCACTCTTTGTCTGACCCCGGGAGTGATTGATGGGACCGCGTAGAGGAATAATCACACTGTGTCTGACCCCGGGAGTGTGTGATGGGACGGTGTGGATTGAGATTCACTCTGTCTCTGACCCCGGGATTGTTTGATGGGACCTTGTAGTGGAATAATCACTCTGTGTCTTATCCCCGGAGTGTTTGATGGGACCGTGTAGAGGAATAATCACTCTGTGTCTGCCCCAGGGAGAGTGTGATGGGACGGCGTGGAGGGAGATTCACTCTGTGTCTGACCCCGGGAGTGTTTGCTGGGACCGTGTAGAGGAATAATCACTCTGTGTCTGACCCTCGGAGTGTGTGATGGGACGGTGTGGATTGAGATTCACTCTGTCTCTGACCCCGGGATTGTTTGATGGGACCTTGTAGTGGAATAATCACTCTGTGTCTTATCCCCGGAGTGTTTGATGGGACCGTGTAGAGGAATAATCACTCTGTGTCTGACCCCCGGGAGCGTTTGATGTGACCGTGTAGAGGAATAATCACTCTGTGTCTGACCCCGGGAGAGTTTGATGGGCGGTGTAGAGGAATAATCACTCTGTGGCTGACCCCGGGAGTGTTTGATGGTACGTGTAGAGGAATAATCTCTCTGTGTCTGACCCCGGGAGTGTGTGATGGGACGGTGTGTAGGGAGATTCACTCTGTGTCTGACACCGGGAGTGTGTGATGGGCGGAGTAGAGGAATAATCACTCCGTGTCTGACCCCGGGAGTTTGGGAGGGGACGGTGTGGAGGGAGATTCACTTTGTGTCTGACCCCGGGAGTGTTTGATGGGACCGAGTAGAGGAATAATCACTCTGAGTCTGACCCCGGGAGTGTGTGTTGGGACGGTGTGGACGGAGATTCTCTTTGTGTCTGACCCCGGGAGTGTTTGATGGGACCGTGTAGAGGAATAATCACTCTGTGTCTGACCCCGGGAGTGTGTGATGGGACGGTGTAGAGGATTAATCACTCTCTGTCTGACCACGGGAGTGTGTGATGGGACGGGGTGGAGGAATAATCACTCTGTGTCTGACCCCGGGAGAGTTTGATGGGACCGTGTAGAGGAATAATCTCTCAGTGTCTGACACCGGGAGTGTTTGATGGTACCGTGTAGAGGAATAATCTCTCTGTGTCTGACCCTGGGAGCGTTTGATGGGACCTTGTAGCGGAATAATCACTCTGTGTCTTACCCCCGGAGTGTTTTATGGGACCGTGTAGAGGAATAATCACTCTGGGTCTGACCCCAGGGAGCGTTTGATGGGGCCGTGTAGAGGAATAATCACTCTGTGTCTGACCACGGAAGAGTCTGATGTAACCTTGTAGAGGAATAATGACTCTGTGTCTGACACGGGGAGTGTTTGATGGTACCGTGTAGAGGAATAATCTCTCTGTGTCTGACACCGGAAGTGTTTGATGGTACCGTGTAGAGGAATAATCTCTCTGTGTCTGACCCCGGGAGTGTGTGATGGGACGGTGTGGATTGAGATTCACTCTGTGTCGACCCCGGGAGTGTTTGATGCGACCTTGTAGTGGAATAATCACTCCGTGTCTTACTCACGGAGTGTTTTATGGGACCGTGTAGAGGAATGATCACTCTGTGTCTGACCCCCGGGAGCGTTTGATGGGGCCGTGTAGAGGAATAATCACTCTTTGTCTGACCCCGGGAGTGTTTGATGGGACCGCGTAGAGGAATAATCACACTGTGTCTGACCCCGGGAGTGTGTGATGGGACGGTCTTGAAGGTGATTCACACTGTGTCTGACACACGGGAGCGTTTGATGGGACCGTGTAGAGGAATAATCACTCTGTGTCTGACCCCGGGAGAGTTTGATGGGCGGTGTAGAGGAATAATCACTCTGTGGCTGACCCCGGGAGTATGTGATGGGCGGTGTGGAGTGAGATTCACTCTGTGTCTGAACCCGGTAGTTTGTGACTGGACGGTGTGGTGGGAGATTCACTCTGTGTCTGACCCCGTGAGTGTTTGATGGGACCGTGTAGAGGAATAATCACTCTGAGTCTGACCCCGGGAGTGTGTGTTGGGACGGTGTGAACGGAGATTCACTCTGTGTCTGACCCCGGGAGTGTTTCTTGGGACCGTGTAGAGGAATAATCACTCTGTGTCTGACCCCCGGGAGCGTTTGATGGGACCGTGTAGAGGAATAATCACTCTGTGTCTGACCCCGGGAGAGTTTGATGGGTCCGTGTAGAGGAATAATCACTCTGTGTCTGACCCCGGGAGAGTGTGATTGGACGGCGTGGAGGGAGATTCACTCTGTGTCTGAAACCGGGAGTGTTTGATGGGACCGTGTAGAGGAATAATCACTCTGTGTCTGACCCCGGGAGAGTGTGATGGGACGGTGTGGAAGTAGAATCACACTGTGTATGACCCAGGGAGTGTGTGATTGTACGGTGCGGATTGAGATTCACTCTGTGTCTGACCCCGGGAGTGTTTGATGGGACCGTGTAGAGGAATAATCTCTAAGTGTCTGACCCCGGGAGTGTTTGATGGTACCGTGTAGAGGAATAATCTCTCTGTGTCTGACCCCGGGACTGTGTGATGGGACGGTGTGGATTGAGATTCACTCTGTGTCTGACCCCGGGAGTGTTTGCTGGGACCGTGTAGAGGAATAATCACTCTGTGTCTGACCCTGGGAGTGTGTGATGGGACGGTGTTGAAGGAGATTCACACTGTCTCTGACCCCGGGAGTGTGTGATGGTACCGTGTAGAGGAATAATCACTCTGTGTCTGACCACGGAAGAGTCTGATGTGAACTTGTAGAGGAATAATCACTCTGTGTCTGACCCCGGGAGAGTTTAATGGGCGGTGTAGAGGAATAATCACTCTGTGGCTGACCCCGGGAGTGTTTGATGGTACCGTGTAGAGGAATAATCTCTCTGTGTCTGACCCCTGGAGTGTGTGATGGGACGGTGTGGAGGGAGATTCACTCTGTGTCTGACACCGGGAGTGTGTGTTGGGCGGTGTAGAGGAATAATCACTCCGTGTCTGACCCCGGGAGTGTGTGATGGGACCGTGTAGAGGAATAATCACTCGGTGTCTGACCCCGGGAGTGTTTGATGGGACCGTGTAGAGGAATAATCACTCTGTGTCTGACCCCGTGAGTGTTTGATGGTACCGTGTAGAGGAATAATCACTCTGTGTCTGACCTCGGGAGTGTGTGATGGGACGGCGTGGAGGGAGTTTCAATCTGTGTCTGACCCCGGGAGTGTTTGATGGGACCGTGTAGAGGAATAATCTCTCTGTGTCTGACCCTGGGAGCGTTTGATGGGACCTTGTAGCGGAATAATCACTCTGTGTCTTACCCCCGGAGTGTTTTATGGGACCGTGTAGAGGAATAATCGCTCTGGGTCTGACCCCAGGGAGCGTTTGATGGGGCCGTATAGAGGAATAATCACTCTGTGTCTGACCACGGAAGAGTCTGATGTAACCTTGTAGAGGAATAATGACTCTGTGTCTGACACCGGAAGTGTTTGATGGTACCGTGTAGAGGAATAATCTCTCTGTGTCTGACCCCGGGAGTGTGTGATGGGACGGTGTGGATTGAGATTCACTCTGTGTCGACCCCGGGAGTGTTTGATGCGACCTTGTAGTGGAATAATCACTCCGTGTCTTACTCACGGAGTGTTTTATGGGACCGTGTAGAGGAATGATCACTCTGTGTCTGACCCCCGGGAGCGTTTGATGGGGCCGTGTAGAGGAATAATCACTCTTTGTCTGACCCCGGGAGTGTTTGATGGGACCGCGTAGAGGAATAATCACACTGTGTCTGACCCCGGGAGTGTGTGATGGGACGGTCTTGAAGGTGATTCACACTGTGTCTGACACACGGGAGCGTTTGATGGGACCGTGTAGAGGAATAATCACTCTGAGTCTGACCCCGGGAGTGTGTGTTGGGACGGTGTGGACGGAGATTCACTCTGTTTCTGACCCCGGGAGTGTTTCTTGGGACCGTGTAGAGGAATAATCACTCTGTGTCTGACCCCCGGGAGCGTTTGATGGGACCGTGTAGAGGAATAATCACTCTGTGTCTGACCCCGGGAGAGTTTAATGGGCGGTGTAGAGGAATAATCACTCTGTGGCTGACCCCGGGAGTGTTTGATGGTACCGTGTAGAGGAATAATCTCTCTGTGTCTGACCCCTGGAGTGTGTGATGGGACGGTGTGGAGGGAGATTCACTCTGTGTCTGACACCGGGAGTGTGTGTTGGGCGGTGTAGAGGAATAATCACTCCGTGTCTGACCCCGGGAGTGTGTGATGGGACCGTGTAGAGGAATAATCACTCGGTGTCTGACCCCGGGAGTGTTTGATGGGACCGTGTAGAGGAATAATCACTCTGTGTCTGACCCCGTGAGTGTTTGATGGTACCGTGTAGAGGAATAATCACTCTGTGTCTGACCTCGGGAGTGTGTGATGGGACGGCGTGGAGGGAGTTTCAATCTGTGTCTGACCCCGGGAGTGTTTGATGGGACCGTGTAGAGGAATAATCTCTCTGTGTCTGACCCTGGGAGCGTTTGATGGGACCTTGTAGCGGAATAATCACTCTGTGTCTTACCCCCGGAGTGTTTTATGGGACCGTGTAGAGGAATAATCACTCTGGGTCTGACCCCAGGGAGCGTTTGATGGGGCCGTATAGAGGAATAATCACTCTGTGTCTGACCACGGAAGAGTCTGATGTAACCTTGTAGAGGAATAATGACTCTGTGTCTGACACCGGAAGTGTTTGATGGTACCGTGTAGAGGAATAATCTCTCTGTGTCTGACACCGGAAGTGTTTGATGGTACCGTGTAGAGGAATAATCTCTCTGTGTCTGACCCCGGGAGTGTGTGATGGGACGGTGTGGATTGAGATTCACTCTGTGTCGACCCCGGGAGTGTTTGATGCGACCTTGTAGTGGAATAATCACTCCGTGTCTTACTCACGGAGTGTTTTATGGGACCGTGTAGAGGAATGATCACTCTGTGTCTGACCCCCGGGAGCGTTTGATGGGGCCGTGTAGAGGAATAATCACTCTTTGTCAGACCCCGGGAGTGTTTGATGGGACCGCGTAGAGGAATAATCACACTGTGTCTGACCCCGGGAGTGTGTGATGGGACGGTCTTGAAGGTGATTCACACTGTGTCTGACACACGGGAGCGTTTGATGGGACCGTGTAGAGGAATAATCACTCTGAGTCTGACCCCGGGAGTGTGTGTTGGGACGGTGTGGACGGAGATTCACTCTGTGTCTGACCCCGGGAGTGTTTCTTGGGACCGTGTAGAGGAATAATCACTCTGTGTCTGACCCCCGGGAGCGTTTGATGGGACCGTGTAGAGGAATAATCACTCTGTGTCTGACCCCGGGAGAGTTTAATGGGCGGTGTAGAGGAATAATCACTCTGTGGCTGACCCCGGGAGTGTTTGATGGTACCGTGTAGAGGAATAATCTCTCTGTGTCTGACCCCTGGAGTGTGTGATGGGACGGTGTGGAGGGAGATTCACTCTGTGTCTGACACCGGGAGTGTGTGTTGGGCGGTGTAGAGGAATAATCACTCCGTGTCTGACCCCGGGAGTGTGTGATGGGACCGTGTAGAGGAATAATCACTCGGTGTCTGACCCCGGGAGTGTTTGATGGGACCGTGTAGAGGAATAATCACTCTGTGTCTGACCCCGTGAGTGTTTGATGGTACCGTGTAGAGGAATAATCACTCTGTGTCTGACCTCGGGAGTGTGTGATGGGACGGCGTGGAGGGAGTTTCAATCTGTGTCTGACCCCGGGAGTGTTTGATGGGACCGTGTAGAGGAATAATCTCTCTGTGTCTGACCCTGGGAGCGTTTGATGGGACCTTGTAGCGGAATAATCACTCTGTGTCTTACCCCCGGAGTGTTTTATGGGACCGTGTAGAGGAATAATCACTCTGGGTCTGACCCCAGGGAGCGTTTGATGGGGCCGTATAGAGGAATAATCACTCTGTGTCTGACCACGGAAGAGTCTGATGTAACCTTGTAGAGGAATAATGACTCTGTGTCTGACACCGGAAGTGTTTGATGGTACCGTGTAGAGGAATAATCTCTCTGTGTCTGACACCGGAAGTGTTTGATGGTACCGTGTAGAGGAATAATCTCTCTGTGTCTGACCCCGGGAGTGTGTGATGGGACGGTGTGGATTGAGATTCACTCTGTGTCGACCCCGGGAGTGTTTGATGCGACCTTGTAGTGGAATAATCACTCCGTGTCTTACTCACGGAGTGTTTTATGGGACCGTGTAGAGGAATGATCACTCTGTGTCTGACCCCCGGGAGCGTTTGATGGGGCCGTGTAGAGGAATAATCACTCTTTGTCTGACCCCGTGAGTGTTTGATGGGACCGCGTAGAGGAATAATCACACTGTGTCTGACCCCGGGAGTGTGTGATGGGACGGTCTTGAAGGTGATTCACACTGTGTCTGACACACGGGAGCGTTTGATGGGACCGTGTAGAGGAATAATCACTCTGTGTCTGACCCCGGGAGAGTTTGATGGGCGGTGTAGAGGAATAATCACTCTGTGGCTGACCCCGGGAGTATGTGATGGGCGGTGTGGAGTGAGATTCACTCTGTGTCTGAACCCGGTAGTATGTGACTGGACGGTGTGGTGGGAGATTCACTCTGTGTCTGACCCCGTGAGTGTTTGATGGGACCGTGTAGAGGAATAATCACTCTGAGTCTGACCCCGGGAGTGTGTGTTGGGACGGTGTGGACGGAGATTCACTCTGTGTCTGACCCCGGGAGTGTTTCTTGGGACCGTGTAGAGGAATAATCACTCTGTGTCTGACCCCCGGGAGCGTTTGATGGGACCGTGTAGAGGAATAATCACTCTGTGTCTGACCCCGGGAGAGTTTGATGGGTCCGTGTAGAGGAATAATCACTCTGTGTCTGACCCCGGGAGAGTGTGATTGGACGGCGTGGAGGGAGATTCACTCTGTGTCTGAAACCGGGAGTGTTTGATGGGACCGTGTAGAGGAATAATCACTCTGTGTCTGACCCCGGGAGAGTGTGATGGGACGGTGTGGAAGTAGATTCACACTGTGTATGACCCAGGGAGTGTGTGATTGTACGGTGCGGATTGAGATTCACTCTGTGTCTGACCCCGGGAGTGTTTGATGGGACCGTGTAGAGGAATAATCTCTAAGTGTCTTACCCCGGGAGTGTTTGATGGTACCGTGTAGAGGAATAATCTCTCTGTGTCTGACCCCGGGAGTGTTTGATGGGACCGTGTAGAGGAATAATCACTCTGTGTCTGACCCCGGGAGAGTGTGATGGGATGGCGTGGAGGGAGATTCACTCTGTGTGTGACCCCGGGTGTGTTTGACGGGACCGTGTAGAGGAAGAATCAATCTGTGTCTGACCCCGGGGGTGTGTGATGGGACGGTGTGGATTGAGATTCACTCTGTCTCTGACCCCGGGATTGTTTGATGGGACCTTGTAGTGGAATAATCACTCTGTGTCTTATCCCCGGAGTGTTTGATGGGACCGTGTAGAGGAATAATCACTCTGTGTCTGCCCCAGGGAGAGTGTGATGGGACGGCGTGGAGGGAGATTCACTCTGTGTCTGACCCCGGGAGTGTTTGCTGGGACCGTGTAGAGGAATAATCACTCTGTGTCTGACCCTCGGAGTGTGTGATGGGACGGTGTGGATTGAGATTCACTCTGTCTCTGACCCCGGGATTGTTTGATGGGACCTTGTAGTGGAATAATCACTCTGTGTCTTATCCCCGGAGTGTTTGATGGGACCGTGTAGAGGAATAATCACTCTGTGTCTGACCCCCGGGAGCGTTTGATGTGACCGTGTAAAGGAATAATCACTCTGTGTCTGACCCCGGGAGAGTTTGATGGGCGGTGTAGAGGAATAATCACTCTGTGGCTGACCCCGGGAGTGTATGATGGTACGTGTAGAGGAATAATCTCTCTGTGTCTGACCCCGGGAGTGTGTGATGGGACGGTGTGTAGGGAGATTCACTCTGTGTCTGACACCGGGAGTGTGTGATGGGCGGAGTAGAGGAATAATCACTCCGTGTCTGACCCCCGGAGTTTGGGAGGGGACGGTGTGGAGGGAGATTCACTTTGTGTCTGACCCCGGGAGTGTTTGATGGGACCGAGTATAGGAATAATCACTCTGAGTCTGACCCCGGGAGTGTGTGTTGGGACGGTGTGGACGGAGATTCTCTTTGTGTCTGACCCCGGGAGTGTTTGATGGGACCGTGTAGAGGAATAATCACTCTGTGTCTGACCCCGGGAGTGTGTGATGGGACGGTGTAGAGGATTAATCACTCTCTGTCTGACCACGGGAGTGTGTGATGGGACGGGGTGGAGGAATAATCACTCTGTGTCTGACCCCGGGAGAGTTTGATGGGACCGTGTAGAGGAATAATCTCTCAGTGTCTGACCCCGGGAGTGTTTGATGGTACCGTGTAGAGGAATAATCTCTCTGTGTCTGACCCTGGGAGCGTTTGATGGGACCTTGTAGCGGAATACTCACTCTGTGTCTTACCCCCGGAGTGTTTTATGGGACCGTGTAGAGGAATAATCACTCTGGGTCTGACCCCAGGGAGCGTTTGATGGGGCCGTGTAGAGGAATAATCTCTCTGTGTCTGACCCCGGGAGTGTGTGATGGGACGGTGTGGATTGAGATTCACTCTGTGTCGACCCCGGGAGTGTTTGATGCGACCTTGTAGTGGAATAATCACTCCGTGTCTTACTCACGGAGTGTTTTATGGGACCGTGTAGAGGAATGATCACTCTGTGTCTGACCCCCGGGAGCGTTTGATGGGGCCGTGTAGAGGAATAATCACTCTTTGTCTGACCCCGGGAGTGTTTGATGGGACCGCGTAGAGGAATAATCACACTGTGTCTGACCCCGGGAGTGTGTGATGGGACGGTCTTGAAGGTGATTCACACTGTGTCTGACACACGGGAGCGTTTGATGGGACCGTGTAGAGGAATAATCACTCTGTGTCTGACCCCGGGAGAGTTTGATGGGCGGTGTAGAGGAATAATCACTCTGTGGCTGACCCCGGGAGTATGTGATGGGCGGTGTGGAGTGAGATTCACTCTGTGTCTGAACCCGGTAGTTTGTGACTGGACGGTGTGGTGGGAGATTCACTCTGTGTCTGACCCCGTGAGTGTTTGATGGGACCGTGTAGAGGAATAATCACTCTGAGTCTGACCCCGGGAGTGTGTGTTGGGACGGTGTGAACGGAGATTCACTCTGTGTCTGACCCCGGGAGTGTTTCTTGGGACCGTGTAGAGGAATAATCACTCTGTGTCTGACCCCCGGGAGTGTTTGATGGGACCGTGTAGAGGAATAATCACTCTGTGTCTGACCCCGGGAGAGTTTGATGGGTCCGTGTAGAGGAATAATCACTCTGTGTCTGACCCCGGGAGAGTGTGATTGGACGGCGTGGAGGGAGATTCACTCTGTGTCTGAAACCGGGAGTGTTTGATGGGACCGTGTAGAGGAATAATCACTCTGTGTCTGACCCCGGGAGAGTGTGATGGGACGGTGTGGAAGTAGAATCACACTGTGTATGACCCAGGGAGTGTGTGATTGTACGGTGCGGATTGAGATTCACTCTGTGTCTGACCCCGGGAGTGTTTGATGGGACCGTGTAGAGGAATAATCTCTAAGTGTCTGACCCCGGGAGTGTTTGATGGTACCGTGTAGAGGAATAATCTCTCTGTGTCTGACCCCGGGAGTGTGTGATGGGACGGTGTGGATTGAGATTCACTCTGTGTCTGACCCCGGGAGTGTTTGCTGGGACCGTGTAGAGGAATAATCACTCTGTGTCTGACCCTGGGAGTGTGTGATGGGACGGTGTTGAAGGAGATTCACACTGTCTCTGACCCCGGGAGTGTGTGATGGTACCGTGTAGAGGAATAATCACTCTGTGTCTGACCACGGAAGAGTCTGATGTGAACTTGTAGAGGAATAATCACTCTGTGTCTGACCCCGGGAGAGTTTAATGGGCGGTGTAGAGGAATAATCACTCTGTGGCTGACCCCGGGAGTGTTTGATGGTACCGTGTAGAGGAATAATCTCTCTGTGTCTGACCCCTGGAGTGTGTGATGGGACGGTGTGGAGGGAGATTCACTCTGTGTCTGACACCGGGAGTGTGTGTTGGGCGGTGTAGAGGAATAATCACTCCGTGTCTGACCCCGGGAGTGTGTGATGGGACCGTGTAGAGGAATAATCACTCGGTGTCTGACCCCGGGAGTGTTTGATGGGACCGTGTAGAGGAATAATCACTCTGTGTCTGACCCCGTGAGTGTTTGATGGTACCGTGTAGAGGAATAATCACTCTGTGTCTGACCTCGGGAGTGTGTGATGGGACGGCGTGGAGGGAGTTTCAATCTGTGTCTGACCCCGGGAGTGTTTGATGGGACCGTGTAGAGGAATAATCTCTCTCTGTCTGACCCTGGGAGCGTTTGATGGGACCTTGTAGCGGAATAATCACTCTGTGTCTTACCCCCGGAGTGTTTTATGGGACCGTGTAGAGGAATAATCACTCTGGGTCTGACCCCAGGGAGCGTTTGATGGGGCCGTATAGAGGAATAATCACTCTGTGTCTGACCACGGAAGAGTCTGATGTAACCTTGTAGAGGAATAATGACTCTGTGTCTGACACCGGAAGTGTTTGATGGTACCGTGTAGAGGAATAATCTCTCTGTGTCTGACACCAGAAGTGTTTGATGGTACCGTGTAGAGGAATAATCTCTCTGTGTCTGACCCCGGGAGTGTGTGATGGGACGGTGTGGATTGAGATTCACTCTGTGTCGACCCCGGGAGTGTTTGATGCGACCTTGTAGTGGAATAATCACTCCGTGTCTTACTCACGGAGTGTTTTATGGGACCGTGTAGAGGAATGATCACTCTGTGTCTGACCCCCGGGAGCGTTTGATGGGGCCGTGTAGAGGAATAATCACTCTTTGTCTGACCCCGGGAGTGTTTGATGGGACCGCGTAGAGGAATAATCACACTGTGTCTGACCCCGGGAGTGTGTGATGGGACGGTCTTGAAGGTGATTCACACTGTGTCTGACACACGGGAGCGTTTGATGTGACCGTGTAGAGGAATAATCACTCTGTGTCTGACCCCGGGAGAGTTTGATGGGCGGTGTAGAGGAATAATCACTCTGTGGCTGACCCCGGGAGTATGTGATGGGCGGTGTGGAGTGAGATTCACTCAGTGTCTGAACCCGGTAGTATGTGACTGGACGGTGTGGTGGGAGATTCACTCTGTGTCTGACCCCGTGAGTGTTTGATGGGACCGTGTAGAGGAATAATCACTCTGAGTCTGACCCCGGGAGTGTGTGTTGGGACGGTGTGGACGGAGATTCACTCTGTGTCTGACCCCGGGAGTGTTTCTTGGGACCGTGTAGAGGAATAATCACTCTGTGTCTGACCCCCGGGAGCGTTTGATGGGACCGTGTAGAGGAATAATCACTCTGTGTCTGACCCCGGGAGAGTTTGATGGGTCCGTGTAGAGGAATAATCACTCTGTGTCTGACCCCGGGAGAGTGTGATTGGACGGCGTGGAGGGAGATTCACTCTGTGTCTGAAACCGGGAGTGTTTGATGGGACCGAGTAGAGGAATAATCACTCTGTGTCTGACCCCGGGAGAGTGTGATGGGACGGTGTGGAAGTAGATTCACACTGTGTATGACCCAGGGAGTGTGTGATTGTACGGTGCGGATTGAGATTCACTCTGTGTCTGACCCCGGGAGTGTTTGATGGGACCGTGTAGAGGAATAATCTCTAAGTGTCTTACCCCGGGAGTGTTTGATGGTACCGTGTAGAGGAATAATCTCTCTGTGTCTGACCCCGGGAGTGTTTGATGGGACCGTGTAGAGGAATAATCACTCTGTGTCTGACCCCGGGAGAGTGTGATGGGATGGCGTGGAGGGAGATTCACTCTGTGTGTGACCCCGGGTGTGTTTGACGGGACCGTGTAGAGGAAGAATCAATCTGTGTCTGACCCCGGGAGTGTGTGATGGGACGGTGTGGATTGAGATTCACTCTGTCTCTGACCCCGGGATTGTTTGATGGGACCTTGTAGTGGAATAATCACTCTGTGTCTTATCCCCGGAGTGTTTGATGGGACCGTGTAGAGGAATAATCACTCTGTGTCTGCCCCAGGGAGAGTGTGATGGGACGGCGTGGAGGGAGATTCACTCTGTGTCTGACCCCGGGAGTGTTTGCTGGGACCGTGTAGAGGAATAATCACTCTGTGTCTGACCCTCGGAGTGTGTGATGGGACGGTGTGGATTGAGATTCACTCTGTCTCTGACCCCGGGATTGTTTGATGGGACCTTGTAGTGGAATAATCACTCTGTGTCTTATCCCCGGAGTGTTTGATGGGACCGTGTAGAGGAATAATCACTCTGTGTCTGCCCCGGGGAGAGTGTGATGGGACGGCGTGGAGGGAGATTCACTCTGTGTCTGACCCCGGGAGTGTTTGCTGGGACCGTGTAGAGGAATAATCACTCTGTGTCTGACCCTGGGAGTGTGTGATGGGACGGTGTTGAAGGAGATTCACACTGTCTCTGACCCCGGGAGTGTGTGATGGTACCGTGTAGAGGAATAATCACTCTGTGTCTGACCACGGAAGAGTCTGATGTGAACTTGTAGAGGAATAATCACTCTGTGTCTGACCCCGGGAGAGTTTAATGGGCGGTGTAGAGGAATAATCACTCTGTGGCTGACCCCGGGAGTGTTTGATGGTACCGTGTAGAGGAATAATCTCTCTGTGTCTGACCCCTGGAGTGTGTGATGGGACGGTGTGGAGGGAGATTCACTCTGTGTCTGACACCGGGAGTGTGTGTTGGGCGGTGTAGAGGAATAATCACTCTGTGTCTGACCACGGAAGAGTCTGATGTGAACTTGTAGAGGAATAATCACTCTGTGTCTGACCCCGGGAGAGTTTAATGGGCGGTGTAGAGGAATAATCACTCTGTGGCTGACCCCGGGAGTGTTTGATGGTACCGTGTAGAGGAATAATCTCTCTGTGTCTGACCCCTGGAGTGTGTGATGGGACGGTGTGGAGGGAGATTCACTCTGTGTCTGACACCGGGAGTGTGTGTTGGGCGGTGTAGAGGAATAATCACTCCGTGTCTGACCCCGGGAGTGTGTGATGGGACCGTGTAGAGGAATAATCACTCGGTGTCTGACCCCGGGAGTGTTTGATGGGACCGTGTAGAGGAATAATCACTCTGTGTCTGACCCCGTGAGTGTTTGATGGTACCGTGTAGAGGAATAATCACTCTGTGTCTGACCTCGGGAGTGTGTGATGGGACGGCGTGGAGGGAGTTTCAATCTGTGTCTGACCCCGGGAGTGTTTGATGGGACCGTGTAGAGGAATAATCACTCTGTGTCTGACCCCGGGAGTGTGTGATGGGACGGTGAGGACGGAGATTCACTCTGTGTCTGACCCCGGGAGTGTTTGATGGGACCTTGTAGAGGAATATTCACTCTGTGTTTGACCACGGGAGTGTGTGATGCGTCGGTGTAGAGGATTAATCACTCTGTGTCTGACCACGGGATTGTGGGTTGGGACGGGGTGGAGGGAGATTCAGTCGTTGTCTGACCCCGGGAGTGTTTGATGGGGCCGTGTAGAGGAATAATCACTCTGCGTCTGACCCCTGGAGAGTTTGATGGGGCAGTGTAGAGGAATAATCACTCTGCGTCCGACCACGGGAGTGTTTGATGGGACCGTGAAGAGGAATAATCACTCTGTGTCTGACCACCGGAGTGTGTGATGGGACGGTGTGGAGGGAGATTCACTCTGTGTCTGACCGCGGGAGTGTTTGATGGGAACCTGTAGAGGAATAATCACTCTGTGTCTGACCACGGGAGCGTTTGATGTGACAGTGTAGAGGAATAATCACTCTGTGTCTGACCACGGGATTGTGGGTTGGGACGGGGTGGAGGGAGATTCAGTCGTTGTCTGACCCCGGGAGTGTTTGATGGGGCCGTGTAGAGGAATAATCACTCTGTGTCTGACCCCGGGAGAGTTTGATGGGGCAGTGTAGAGGAATAATCACTCTGCGTCCGACCACGGGAGTGTTTGATGGGACCGTGTAGAGGAATAATCACTCTGTGTCTGACCACCGGAGTGTGTGATGGGACGGTGTGGAGGGAGATTCACTCTGTGTCTGACCGCGGGAGTGTTTGATGGGAACCTGTAGAGGAATAATCACTGTGTCTGACACGGGAGTGTGAGATGGGACGGTGTGGAGGGCGATTCACTCTGTGTCTGACCCCGGGAGAGTGTGAAGGGCGGTGTAGAGGAATAATCAGTCTGTGGCTGACACCGGGAGTGTTTGATTGGACCGTATAGAGGAATAATCACTCGGTGTCGAACCCCGGGAGTGTATGATGGGACGGTGTGGATATAAATTCACTCTGTGTCTGACCCCGGGAGTGTTTGATGGGACGGTGTGGAGGGAGATTCAGTCTGTGTCTGACCCCGGGAGTGTGTGATGGGACGATTTGCAGGGAGATTCACTCTGTGTCTGACCCAGGGAGTGTGTGATGGGCGGTGTAGAGGAACATTCACTCTGTGTCTGACCCCGGGAGAGTGAGATGGGACCGTGCAGAGGTATAATCTATCTGTGTCTGACCACGGGAGTGTTTGATGGTACCGTGTAGAGGAATAATCTCTCGGCGTCTGACCCCGGGAGTGTGTGATGGGACGGTGTGGATTGAGATTCACTCTGTGTCTGACCCCGGGAGTGTTTGATGGGAGCTTGTAGTTGAATATTCACTCTGTGTCTTACTCCCGGAATGTTTGAAGGGACCGTGTAGAGGAATAATCACCCTTGTGTCTGACCCCCGGGAGCGTTTGATGGGACCGTGTAGAGGAATAATCACTCTGTGTCTGACCCCGGGAGTGTTTGATGGGACCGTGTAGAGGAATAATCACTCTGTGTCTGACCCCGGGAGTGTGTGATGGGACGGTGTGGAAGGAGATTCACACTGTGTCTGACACCGGGAGTGTGGGTTGAGACGGGGTGGAGGGAGATTCAGTCGTTGTCTGACCCCGGGAGTGTTTGATGGGACCGTGTAGAGGAATAATCATTGTGCCTGACCCCGGGAGAGTTTGATGGGGCCGTGTAGAGGAATAATCACTCTGTGTCTGACCCCGGGAGAGTGTGATGGGACGGCGTGGAGGGAGATTCACTCTGTGTCTGACCCCGGGAGTGTTTGATGGGACCGTGTAGATAAATAATCACTCTGTGTCTGACCACCGGAGTGTGTGATGGGACGGTGTGGAGGGAGATTCACTCTGTGTCTGACCCCGGGAGTGTTTGATGGGACCCTGTAGAGGAATAATCACTCTGTGTCTGACCACGGTAGTGTGAGATGGGACGGTGTGGAGGGAGATTCACTCTGTGTCTGACCCCGGGAGTGTCTGATGGGCGCTGTAGAGGAATAATCACTCTGTGTCTGACCCCGGGAGTGTATGATGGGACGGTGTGGATATAAATTCACTCTGTCTGACCCCGGGAGTGTTTGATGGGACGGTGTGGAAGGAGATTCAGTCTGAGTCTGACCCCGGGAGTGTGTGATGGGACGATTTGCAGGGAGATTCACTCTGTGTCTGACCCAGGGAGTGTGTGATGGGAGGTGTAGAGGAACATTCACTCTGTGTCTGAACCCGGGAGAGTGAGATGGGACCGTGTAGAGCAATAATCACTCTGTCTCTGACCCCGGGAGTGTTTGATGGGACCGTGTAGAGGAATAATCTCTTTGTGTCTGACCCCGGGAGTGTTTGATGGTACCGTGTAGAGGTATAATCTCTCTGTGTCTGACCCCGGGAGTGTTTGATGGTACCGTGTAGAGGAATAATCTCTCTGCGTCTGACGCAGGGAGTGTTTGATGGTACCGTGTAGAGGAATAATCTCTCTGTGTCTGACCCCTGGAGTGTGTGATGGGACGGTGTGGAGGGAGATTCACTCTGTGTCTGACACCGGGAGTGTGTGTTGGGCGGTGTAGAGGAATAATCACTCTGTGTCTGACCACGGAAGAGTCTGATGTGAACTTGTAGAGGAATAATCACTCTGTGTCTGACCCCGGGAGAGTTTAATGGGCGGTGTAGAGGAATAATCACTCTGTGGCTGACCCCGGGAGTGTTTGATGGTACCGTGTAGAGGAATAATCTCTCTGTGTCTGACCCCTGGAGTGTGTGATGGGACGGTGTGGAGGGAGATTCACTCTGTGTCTGACACCGGGAGTGTGTGTTGGGCGGTGTAGAGGAATAATCACTCCGTGTCTGACCCCGGGAGTGTGTGATGGGACCGTGTAGAGGAATAATCACTCGGTGTCTGACCCCGGGAGTGTTTGATGGGACCGTGTAGAGGAATAATCACTCTGTGTCTGACCCCGTGAGTGTTTGATGGTACCGTGTAGAGGAATAATCACTCTGTGTCTGACCTCGGGAGTGTGTGATGGGACGGCGTGGAGGGAGTTTCAATCTGTGTCTGAACCCGGGAGTGTTTGATGGGACCGTGTAGAGGAATAATCACTCTGTGTCTGACCCCGGGAGTGTGTGATGGGACGGTGAGGACGGAGATTCACTCTGTGTCTGACCCCGGGAGTGTTTGATGGGACCTTGTAGAGGAATATTCACTCTGTGTTTGACCACGGGAGTGTGTGATGCGTCGGTGTAGAGGATTAATCACTCTGTGTCTGACCACGGGATTGTGGGTTGGGACGGGGTGGAGGGAGATTCAGTCGTTGTCTGACCCCGGGAGTGTTTGATGGGGCCGTGTAGAGGAATAATCACTCTGCGTCTGACCCCGGGAGAGTTTGATGGGGCAGTGTAGAGGAATAATCACTCTGCGTCCGACCACGGGAGTGTTTGATGGGACCGTGAAGAGGAATAATCACTCTGTGTCTGACCACCGGAGTGTGTGATGGGACGGTGTGGAGGGAGATTCACTCTGTGTCTGACCGCGGGAGTGTTTGATGGGAACCTGTAGAGGAATAATCACTCTGTGTCTGACCACGGGAGCGTTTGATGTGACCGTGTAGAGGAATAATCACTCTGTGTCTGACCACGGGATTGTGGGTTGGGACGGGGTGGAGGGAGATTCAGTCGTTGTCTGACCCCGGGAGTGTTTGATGGGGCCGTGTAGAGGAATAATCACTCTGCGTCTGACCCCGGGAGAGTTTGATGGGGCAGTGTAGAGGAATAATCACTCTGCGTCCGACCACGGGAGTGTTTGATGGGACCGTGTAGAAGAATAATCACTCTGTGTCTGACCACCGGAGTGTGTGATGGGACGGTGTGGAGGGAGATTCACTCTGTGTCTGACCGCGGGAGTGTTTGATGGGAACCTGTAGAGGAATAATCACTCTGTGTCTGACACGGGAGTGTGAGATGGGACGGTGTGGAGGGCGATTCACTCTGTGTCTGACCCCGGGAGAGTGTGAAGGGCGGTGTAGAGGAATAATCAGTCTGTGGCTGACACCGGGAGTGTTTGATTGGACCGTATAGAGGAATAATCACTCGGTGTCGAACCCCGGGAGTGTATGATGGGACGGTGTGGATATAAATTCACTCTGTGTCTGACCCCGGGAGTGTTTGATGGGACGGTGTGGAGGGAGATTCAGTCTGTGTCTGACCCCGGGAGTGTGTGATGGGACGATTTGCAGGGAGATTCACTCTGTGTCTGACCCAGGGAGTGTGTGATGGGCGGTGTAGAGGAACATTCACTCTGTGTCTGACCCCGGGAGAGTGAGATGGGACCGTGCAGAGGTATAATCTATCTGTGTCTGACCACGGGAGTGTTTGATGGTACCGTGTAGAGGAATAATCTCTCGGCGTCTGACCCCGGGAGTGTGTGATGGGACGGTGTGGATTGAGATTCACTCTGTGTCTGACCCCGGGAGTGTTTGATGGGAGCTTGTAGTTGAATATTCACTCTGTGTCTTACTCCCGGAATGTTTGAAGGGACCGTGTAGAGGAATAATCACCCTTGTGTCTGACCCCCGGGAGCGTTTGATGGGACCGTGTAGAGGAATAATCACTCTGTGTCTGACCCCGGGAGTGTTTGATGGGACCGTGTAGAGGAATAATCACTCTGTGTCTGACCCCGGGAGTGTGTGATGGGACGGTGTGGAAGGAGATTCACACTGTGTCTGACACCGGGAGTGTGGGTTGAGACGGGGTGGAGGGAGATTCAGTCGTTGTCTGACCCCGGGAGTGTTTGATGGGACCGTGTAGAGGAATAATCATTGTGCCTGACCCCGGGAGAGTTTGATGGGGCCGTGTAGAGGAATAATCACTCTGTGTCTGACCCCGGGAGAGTGTGATGGGACGGCGTGGAGGGAGATTCACTCTGTGTCTGACCCCGGGAGTGTTTGATGGGACCGTGTAGATAAATAATCACTCTGTGTCTGACCACCGGAGTGTGTGATGGGACGGTGTGGAGGGAGATTCACTCTGTGTCTGACCCCGGGAGTGTTTGATGGGACCCTGTAGAGGAATAATCACTCTGTGTCTGACCATGGGAGTGTGAGATGGGACGGTGTGGAGGGAGATTCACTCTGTGTCTGACCCCGGGAGTGTCTGATGGGCGCAGTAGAGGAATAATCACTCTGTGTCTGACCCCGGGAGTGTATGATGGGACGGTGTGGATATAAATTCACTCTGTCTGACCCCGGGAGTGTTTGATGGGACGGTGTGGAAGGAGATTCAGTCTGAGTCTGACCCCGGGAGTGTGTGATGGGACGATTTGCAGGGAGATTCACTCTGTGTCTGACCCAGGGAGTGTGTGATGGGAGGTGTAGAGGAACATTCACTCTGTGTCTGAACCCGGGAGAGTGAGATGGGACCGTGTAGAGCAATAATCACTCTGTCTCTGACCCCGGGAGTGTTTGATGGGACCGTGTAGAGGAATAATCTCTTTGTGTCTGACCCCGGGAGTGTTTGATGGTACCGTGTAGAGGTATAATCTCTCTGTGTCTGACCCCGGGAGTGTTTGATGGTACCGTGTAGAGGATTAATCTCTCTGCGTCTGACGCAGGGAGTGTGTGATGGGACGGTGTGGATTGAGATTCACCTTGTGTCTGACCCCGGGAGTGTTTAATGGGACCTTGTAGTTGAATAATCACTCTGTGTCTTACTCCCGGAGTGTTTGATGGGACCGTGTAGAGGAATAATCTCTCTGCGTCTGACGCAGGGAGTGTGTGATGGGACGGTGTGGATTGAGATTCACCTTGTGTCTGACCCCGGGAGTGTTTGATGGGACCTTGTAGTTGAATAATCACACTGTGTCTTACTCCCGGAGTGTTTGATGGGACCGTGTAGAGGAATAATCACTCTGTGTCTGACCCCGGGAGTGTTTGATGAGACCGTGTAGAGGAATAATCACTCTGTGTCTGACCCCGGAACTGTGTGATGGGACGGTGTTGAAGGAGATTCACATTGTGTCTGACACCGGGAGTGTGTGATGGTACCGTGTAGAGGAATAATCACTCCGTGTCTGACCCCGGGAGATTGTGACGAGACGGTGTGGAGGGAGATTCACTCTGTGTCTGACTCCCGGAGTGTTTGATGGGACCGTGTAGAGGAATAATCATTCTGAGACAGACCCCGGGAATGTGTGTTGGGACGGTGTGGACGGAGATTCACTCTGTGTCTGACCCTGGGAGTGTTTCATGGGACCGTGTAGAGGAATAATCAGTCTGTGTCTGACCCCCGGGAGCGTTTGATGGGACCGTGTAGAGGAATAATCACTCTATGTCTGACCACGGGAGTGTTTGATGGGACCGTGTAGAGGAATAATCACTCTGTGTCTGACCCCGAGAGAGTGGGATGGGACAGGGTGGAGGGAGATTCACTCTGTGTCTGACCCAGGGAGTGTTTGATGGGACCTTGTAGTGGAATAATCACTCTGTGTCTGACCCCCGGGAGCGTTTGATGGGACGTGTAGAGGAATAATCACTCTGTGTCTGACGACGGGAGTGTTCGATGGGACCGTGTAGAGGAATAATCACTCTGTTTCTGACCCCGGGAGTGTGTGATGGGAAGGTGTTGAAGGAGATTCACACTGTGTCTGACCCCGGGTGTGTGTGATGGTACCGTGTAGAGGAATAATCACTCTGTGTCTGACCACGGAAGAGTCTGATGTGACCTTGTAGAGGAATAATGACTCTGTGTCTGACCCCAGGGAGCGTTTGATGTGACCGTGTAGAGGAATAATCACTGTGTGTCTGACCACTGGAGAGTTTGATGGGCGGTGTAGAGGAATAATCACTCTGTGGCTGACCCCGGGAGTGTGTGATGGGACGGTGTGGAGGGAGATTCACTCTGTGTCAGACACCGGCACTGTGTGATGGGCGGTGTGGAGGGAGATTCACTCTGTGTCTGACCCCGGGAGTGTTTGATGGCACCGAGTAGAGGAATAATCACTCTGTGTCTGACCCCGGGAGTGTTCGATGGGACCGTGTAGAGGAATAATCACTCTGTTTCTGACCCCGGGAGAGTGTGATGGGAAGGTGTTGAAGGAGATTCACACTGTGTCTGACCCCGGGTGTGTGTGATGGTACCGTGTAGAGGAATAATCACTCTGTGTCTGACCACGGAAGAGTCTGATGTGACCTTGTAGAGGAATAATGACTAGGTGTCTGACCCCCGGGAGCGTTTGATGTGACCGTGTAGAGGAATAATCACTCTGTGTCTGACCACTGGAGAGTTTGATGGGCGGTGTAGAGGAATAATCACTCTGTGGCTGACCCCGGGAGTGTTTGATGGTACCGTGTAGAGGAATAATCTCTCTGTGTCTGACCCCGGGAGTGTTTGATGGCACCTAGTAGAGGAATAATCACTCTGTGTCTGACCCCCGGGAGTGTTTGTTGGGACAGTGTAGAGGAATAATCACTCTGTGTCTGACCCCGGGAGTGTTTGATGAGACCGTGTCGAGGAATAATCACTCTGTGTCTGACCCCGGGAGTGTTTGATGGGACCGTGTAGAGGAATAATCACTCTGTGTCTGACCCCAGGGAGCGTTTGATGTGACCGTGTAGAGGAATAATCACTGTGTGTCTGACCACTGGAGAGTTTGATGGGCGGTGTAGAGGAATAATCACTCTGTGGCTGACCCCGGGAGTGTTTGATGGTACCGTGTAGAGGAATAATCTCTCTGTGTCTGACCCCGGGAGTGTGTGATGGGACGGTGTGGAGGGAGATTCACTCTGTGTCAGACACCGGCACTGTGTGATGGGCGGTGTGGAGGGAGATTCACTCTGTGTCTGACCCCGGGAGTGTTTGATGGCACCGAGTAGAGGAATAATCACTCTGTGTCTGACCCCGGGAGTGTTCGATGGGACCGTGTAGAGGAATAATCACTCTGTTTCTGACCCCGGGAGAGTGTGATGGGAAGGTGTTGAAGGAGATTCACACTGTGTCTGACCCCGGGTGTGTGTGATGGTACCGTGTAGAGGAATAATCACTCTGTGTCTGACCACGGAAGAGTCTGATGTGACCTTGTAGAGGAATAATGACTAGGTGTCTGACCCCCGGGAGCGTTTGATGTGACCGTGTAGAGGAATAATCACTCTGTGTCTGACCACTGGAGAGTTTGATGGGCGGTGTAGAGGAATAATCACTCTGTGGCTGACCCCGGGAGTGTTTGATGGTACCGTGTAGAGGAATAATCTCTCTGTGTCTGACCCCGGGAGTGTTTGATGGCACCTAGTAGAGGAATAATCACTCTGTGTCTGACCCCCGGGAGTGTTTGTTGGGACAGTGTAGAGGAATAATCACTCTGTGTCTGACCCCGGGAGTGTTTGATGAGACCGTGTCGAGGAATAATCACTCTGTGTCTGACCCCGGGAGTGTTTGATGGGACCGTGTAGAGGAATAATCACTCTGTGTCTGACCCCGGGAGTGTGTGATGGGACGGTGTGGACGGAGATTCACTCTGTGTCTGACCCCGGGAGTGTTTGATGGGACCGTGTAGAGGAATAATCACTCTGTGTTTGACCACGGGAGAGTGTGTTGCGTCGGTGTAGGGGATTAATCACTCTGTGTCTGACCCCGGGAGTGTTTGATGAGACCGTGTCGAGGAATAATCACTCTGTGTCTGACCCCGGGAGTGTTCGATGGGACCGTGTAGAGGAATAATCACTCTGTTTCTGACCCCGGGAGAGTGTGATGGGAAGGTGTTGAAGGAGATTCACACTGTGTCTGACCCCGGGTGTGTGTGATGGTACCGTGTAGAGGAATAATCACTCTGTGTCTGACCACGGAAGAGTCTGATGTGACCTTGTAGAGGAATAATGACTAGGTGTCTGACCCCCGGGAGCGTTTGATGTGACCGTGTAGAGGAATAATCACTCTGTGTCTGACCACTGGAGAGTTTGATGGGCGGTGTAGAGGAATAATCACTCTGTGGCTGACCCCGGGAGTGTTTGATGGTACCGTGTAGAGGAATAATCTCTCTGTGTCTGACCCCGGGAGTGTTTGATGGCACCTAGTAGAGGAATAATCACTCTGTGTCTGACCCCCGGGAGTGTTTGTTGGGACAGTGTAGAGGAATAATCACTCTGTGTCTGACCCCGGGAGTGTTTGATGAGACCGTGTCGAGGAATAATCACTCTGTGTCTGACCCCGGGAGTGTTTGATGGGACCGTGTAGAGGAATAATCACTCTGTGTCTGACCCCGGGAGTGTGTGATGGGACGGTGTGGACGGAGATTCACTCTGTGTCTGACCCCGGGAGTGTTTGATGGGACCGTGTAGAGGAATAATCACTCTGTGTTTGACCACGGGAGAGTGTGTTGCGTCGGTGTAGGGGATTAATCACTCTGTGTCTGACCCCGGGAGTGTTTGATGAGACCGTGTCGAGGAATAATCACTCTGTGTCTGACCCCGGGAGTGTTTGATGGGACCGTGTAGAGGAATAATCACTCTGTGTTTGACCACGGGAGAGTGTGTTGCGTCGGTGTAGGGGATTAATCACTCTGTGTCTGACCACGGGAGCGTGTGATGGGACGGGGTGGAGGAATAATCACTCTGTGTCTGACCCCGGGAGTGTTTGATGGGACCGTGTAGAGGATTAATCACTCTGTGTCTCACCACGGGAGCGTGTGATGGGACGGGGTGGAGGAATAATCATTCTGTGTCTGACCCCAGAAGAGTTTGATGTGACCGTGTAGAGGAATAATCTCTCTGTGTCTGACCCCGGGAGTGTTTGATGGCACCGTGTAGAGGAATAATCTCTCTGTGTCTGACACCGGGAGTGTTTGATGGGAAGGTGTTGAAGGAGATTCACACTGTGTCTGACCCCGGGTGTGTGTGATGGTACCGTGTCGAGGAATAATCACTCTGTGTCTGACCCCGGGAGTGTTTGATGGGACCGTGTAGAGGAATAATCACTCTGTTTCTGACCCCGGGAGAGTGTGATGGGAAGGTGTTGAAGGAGATTCACACTGTGTCTGACCCCGGGTGTGTGTGATGGTACCGTGTAGAGGAATAATCACTCTGTGTCTGACCACGGAAGAGTCTGATGTGACCTTGTAGAGGAATAATGACTAGGTGTCTGACCCCCGGGAGCGTTTGATGTGACCGTGTAGAGGAATAATCACTCTGTGTCTGACCACTGGAGAGTTTGATGGGCGGTGTAGAGGAATAATCACTCTGTGGCTGACCCCGGGAGTGTTTGATGGTACCGTGTAGAGGAATAATCTCTCTGTGTCTGACCCCGGGAGTGTTTGATGGCACCTAGTAGAGGAATAATCACTCTGTGTCTGACCCCCGGGAGTGTTTGTTGGGACAGTGTAGAGGAATAATCACTCTGTGTCTGACCCCGGGAGTGTTTGATGAGACCGTGTCGAGGAATAATCACTCTGTGTCTGACCCCGGGAGTGTTTGATGGGACCGTGTAGAGGAATAATCACTCTGTGTCTGACCCCGGGAGTGTTTGATGGGACCGTGTAGAGGAATAATCACTCTGTGTCTGACCCCGGGAGTGTGTGATGGGACGGTGTGGACGGAGATTCACTCTGTGTCTGACCCCGGGAGTGTTTGATGGCACCGTGTAGAGGAATAATCTCTCTGTGTCTGACACCGGGAGTGTTTGATGGGAAGGTGTTGAAGGAGATTCACACTGTGTCTGACCCCGGGTGTGTGTGATGGTACCGTGTCGAGGAATAATCACTCTGTGTCTGACCCCGGGAGTGTTTGATGGGACCGTGTAGAGGAATAATCACTCTGTTTCTGACCCCGGGAGAGTGTGATGGGAAGGTGTTGAAGGAGATTCACACTGTGTCTGACCCCGGGTGTGTGTGATGGTACCGTGTAGAGGAATAATCACTCTGTGTCTGACCACGGAAGAGTCTGATGTGACCTTGTAGAGGAATAATGACTAGGTGTCTGACCCCCGGGAGCGTTTGATGTGACCGTGTAGAGGAATAATCACTCTGTGTCTGACCACTGGAGAGTTTGATGGGCGGTGTAGAGGAATAATCACTCTGTGGCTGACCCCGGGAGTGTTTGATGGTACCGTGTAGAGGAATAATCTCTCTGTGTCTGACCCCGGGAGTGTTTGATGGCACCTAGTAGAGGAATAATCACTCTGTGTCTGACCCCCGGGAGTGTTTGTTGGGACAGTGTAGAGGAATAATCACTCTGTGTCTGACCCCGGGAGTGTTTGATGAGACCGTGTCGAGGAATAATCACTCTGTGTCTGACCCCGGGAGTGTTTGATGGGACCGTGTAGAGGAATAATCACTCTGTGTCTGACCCCGGGAGTGTGTGATGGGACGGTGTGGACGGAGATTCACTCTGTGTCTGACCCCGGGAGTGTTTGATGGGACCGTGTAGAGGAATAATCACTCTGTGTTTGACCACGGGAGAGTGTGTTGCGTCGGTGTAGGGGATTAATCACTCTGTGTCTGACCCCGGGAGTGTTTGATGAGACCGTGTCGAGGAATAATCACTCTGTGTCTGACCCCGGGAGTGTTTGATGGGACCGTGTAGAGGAATAATCACTCTGTGTTTGACCACGGGAGAGTGTGTTGCGTCGGTGTAGGGGATTAATCACTCTGTGTCTGACCACGGGAGCGTGTGATGGGACGGGGTGGAGGAATAATCACTCTGTGTCTGACCCCGGGAGTGTTTGATGGGACCGTGTAGAGGATTAATCACTCTGTGTCTCACCACGGGAGCGTGTGATGGGACGGGGTGGAGGAATAATCATTCTGTGTCTGACCCCAGAAGAGTTTGATGTGACCGTGTAGAGGAATAATCTCTCTGTGTCTGACCCCGGGAGTGTTTGATGGCACCGTGTAGAGGAATAATCTCTCTGTGTCTGACACCGGGAGTGTTTGATGGGACCTTGTAGAGGAATAATCACTCTGTGTCTTACCCCCGGAGTGTTTGATGGGACCGTGTAGAGGAATAATCACACTGTGTCTGACCCCCGGGAGCGTTTGATGGGACGTGTAGAGGAATAATCACTCTGTGTCTGACCCCGGGAATGTGTGATGGGACGGTGTTGAAGGAGATTCACACTGTCTCTGACCCCGTGTGTGTGTGATGGTACCGTGTAGAGGAATAATCTCTCTGTGTCTGACCCCGGGAGTCTGTGATGGGACGGTGTGGAGGGAGATTAACTCTGTGTCTGACACCGTGAGTGTGTGATGGGCGGTGTAGATGAATAATCACTCCGTGTCTGACCCCGGGAGTTTGTGACGGGACGGGGTGGAGGGAGATTCACTCTGTGTCTGACCCCGGGAGTGTTTGATGGGACCGAGTAGAGGAATAATCACTCTGTGTCTGACCTCCGGGAGTGTTTGATGGGACAGTGTAGAGGAATAATCACTCTGTGTCTGACCCCGGGATTGTTTGATGAGACCGTGTCGAGGAATAATCACTCTGTGACTGACCCCGGGAGTGTTTGATGGGACCGTGTAGGGGAATAATCACTCTGTGTCTGACCCCGGGAGTGTGTGATGGGACGGTGTGGACGGAGATTCACTCTGTGTCTGACCCCGGGAGTGTTTGATGGGACCGTGTAGAGGAATAATCTCTCTGTGACTGACCCCGGGAGTGTTTGATGGTACCGTGTAGAGGAATAATCTCTCTGTGTCTGACACCTGGAGTGTTTGATGGGAACTTGTAGTGGAATAATCACTCTGTGTCTTACCCCCGGAGTGTTTGATGGGACCGTGTAGAGGAATAATCACTCTGTGTCTGACCCCCGGAGCGTTTGATGGGACCGTGTAGAGGAATAATCAGTCTGTGTTTGACCACGGGAGTGTGTGTTCCGACGGTGTAGGGGATTAATCACTCTGTGTCTGACCACGGGTGTGTGTGATGGAACGGGGTGGAGGAATAATCACTCTGTGTCTGACCCCGGGAGTGTGTGATGGGACGGTGAGGATTGAGATTAACTCTGTATCTGAACCCGGGAGTGTTTGATGTGACCGTGTAGAGGAATAATCTCTTTGTGTCTGACCCCGGGTGTGTGTGATTGGACGGTGAGGATTGAGATTCACTCTGTCTCTGACCCCGGGAGAGTTTGATGGGGCCGCGTAGAGGAATAATCTCTTTGTTTCTGACCCCGGGAAAGTTTGATGGGACCGTGTAGAGGAATAATCACTCTGTGTCTGACCCCGGGAGTGTGTGATGGGACGGCGTGGAGGGAGATTCACTCTGTGTCTGACCCCGGGAGCGTTTGATGGGGCCACGTAGAGGAATAATCACTCTGCTTCTGACCCCGGGAATGTTTGATGGGACCTCGTAGAGGAATAATCTCTCTGTGTCTGAACCCGGGAGTATGTGATGGGACGGTGTGGAGGGAGATTCACTCTGTGTCTGACCCCGGGAGTGTGTGATGGGCTGTTTAGACGAATAATCACTCCGTGTCTGACCCCGGGAGTTTGTGACGAGACGGTGTGGAGGAGATTCACTCTGTGTCTGACCCCGGGAGTGTTTGATGGGACCGTGTATAGGAATAATCATTCTGAGTCTGACCCCGGGAGTGTGTGTTGGGACGGTGTGGACGGAGATTCACTCTGAGTCTGACCCCGGGAGTGTTTCATGGGACCGTGTAGAGGAATAATCACTCTGTGTCTGACCCCCGGGAGCGTTTGATGGGACCGTGTAGAGGAATAATCACTCTATGTCTGACCACGGGAGTGTTTGATGGGACCGTGTAGAGGAATAATCACTCTGTGTCTGACCTCGAGAGAGTGTGATGGGACGGCGTGGAGGGAGATTCACTCTGTGTCTGACCCAGGACGTGTTTGATGGGACCTTGTAGTGGAATAATCACACTGTGTCATACCCCCGGAGTGTTTGATGGGACCGTTTAGAGGAATAATCACACTGTGTCTGACCCCCGGGAGCGTTTGATGGGACGTGTAGAGGAATAATCACTCTGTGTCTGACCCCGGGAGTGTTTGATGGGACCGTGTAGAGGAATAATCACTCTGTGTCTGACCCCGGGAGTGTGTGATGGGACGGTGTTGAAGGAGATTCACACTGTCTCTGACCCCGGGTGTATGTGATGGTACCGTGTAGAGGAATAATCACTCTGTGTCTGACCACGGAAGAGTCTGATGTGACCTTGTAGAGGAATAATGACTCTGTGTCTGACCCCGGGAGAGTTTGATGGTACGGTGTAGAGGAATAATCTCTCTGTGTCTGACCCCGGGAGTATGTGATGGGACGGTGTGGAGGGAGATTCACTCTGTGTCTGACCCCGGGAGTGTGTGATGGGCTGTGTAGACGAATAATCACTCCGTGTCTGACCCCGGGAGTTTGTGACGAGACGGTGTGGAGGGAGATTCACTCTGTGTCTGACCCCGGGAGTGTTTGATGGGACCGTGAAGAGGAATAATCATTCTGAGTCTGAGCCCGGGAGTGTGTGTTGGGACGGTGTGGACGGAGATTCACTCTGAGTCTGACCCCGGGAGAGTTTCATGGGACCGTGTAGAGGAATAATCACTCTGTTTCTGACCACGGAAGAGTCTGATGTGACCTTGTAGAGGAGTAATGACTCTGAGTCTGACCCCGGGAGTTTGTGACGAGACGGTGTGGAGGGAGATTCACTCTGTGTCTGACCCCGGGAGTGTTTGATGGGACCGTGTAGAGGAATGATCATTCTGAGTCTGACCCCGGGAGTGTGTGTTGGGACGGTGTGGACGGAGATTCACTCTGAGTCTGACCCCGGGAGAGTTTCATGGGACCGTGTAGAGGAATAATCACTCTGTGTCTGACCCTGGGAGTGTCTGATGGGACGGTGAGGATTGAGATTAACTCTGTGTCTGAACCCGGGAGTGTTTGATGGGACCGTGTAGAGGAATAATCTCTTTGTGTCTGACCCCGGGTGTGTGTGATTGGACGGTGAGGATTGAGATTCACTCTGTCTCTGACCCCGGGAAAGTTTGATGGGACCGTGTAGAGGAATAATCACTCTGTGTCTGACCCCGGGAGTGTGTGATGGGACGGCGTGGAGGGAGATTCACTCTGTGTCTGACCCCGGGAGAGATTGATGGGGCCACGTAGAGGAATAATCACTCTGCTTCTGACCCCGGGAATGTTTGATGGGACCTCGTAGAGGAATAATCACTCTGTGTCTGACCCCGGGTTTGGGTGTTGGGACGGCGTGGAGGGAGATTCACTCTGTGTCTGACCCCTTGAGTGTTTGATGGTACCGTGTAGAGGATTAATCACTCTGTGTCTGACCCCGGGAGAGTGTGATGGGCGGTGTAGAGGAATAATCACTCTGTGGCTGACCCCGGGAGTATATGATGGGACGGTGTGGAGGGAGATTCACTCTGTGTCTGACCCCGGGAGTGTGTGATGGGCTGTGTAGACGAATAATCACTCCGTGTCTGACCCCGGGAGTTTGTGACGAGACGGTGTGGAGGGAGATTCACTCTGTGTCTGACCCCGGGAGTGTTTGATGGGACCGTGTAGAGGAATAATCATTCTGAGTCTGGCCCCGGGAGTGTGTGTTGGGACGGTGTGGACGGAGATTCACTCTGAGTCTGACCCCGGGAGTGTTTCATGGGACCGTGTAGAGAAATAATCACTCTGTGTCTGACCCCCGGGAGCGTTTGATGGGACCGTGTAGAGGAATAATCACTCTATGTCTGACCACGGGAGTGTTTGATGGGACCGTGTAGAGGAACAATCACTCTGTGTCTGACCTCGGGAGAGTGTGTTGGGACGGCGTGGAGGGAGATTCACTCTGTGTCTGACCCAGGACGTGTTTGATGGGACCTTGTAGTGGAATAATCACTCTGTGTCTTACCCCCGGAGTGTTTGATGGGACCGTTTAGAGGAATAATCACACTGTGTCTGACCCCCGGGAGCGTTTGATGGGACGTCTAGAGGAATAATCACTCTGTGTCTGACCCCGGGAGTGTGTGATGGGACGGTGTTGAAGGAGGTTCACACAGTCTCTGACCCCTGGTGTGTGTGATGGTACCGTGTAGAGGAATAATCACTCTGTGTCTGACCACGGAAGAGTCTGATGTGACCTTGTAGAGGAATAATGACTCTGTGTCTGACCCCGGGAGAGTTTGATGGTACGGTGTAGAGGAATAATCTCTCTGTGTCTGACCCCGGGAGTATGTGATGGGACTGTGTGGAGGGAGATTCACTCTGTGTCTGACCCCGGGAGTGTGTGATGGGCTGTGTAGACGAATAATCACTACGTGTCTGACCCCGGGAGTTTGTGACGAGACGGTGTGGAGGGAGATTCACTCTGTGTCTGACCCCGGGAGTGTTTGATGGGACCGTGTAGATGAATAATCATTCTGAGTCTGACCCCGGGAGTGTGTGTTGGGACGGTGTGGACGGAGATTCACTCTGAGTCTGACCCCGGGAGAGTTTCATGGGACCGTGTAGAGGAATAATCACTCTGTGTCTGACCACGGAAGAGTCTGATGTGACATTGTAGAGGAATAATGACTCTGTGTCTGACCCCCGGGAGCGTTTGATGTGACCGTGTAGAGGAATAATCACTCTGTGTCTGACCACTGGAGAGTTTCATGGGCGGTGTAGAGGAATAATCACTCTGTGGCTGACCCCGGGAGTGTTTGATGAGACCGTGTCGAGGAATAATGACTCTGTGTATGACACCGGGAGTGTTTGATGGTACCGTGTAGAGGAATAATCTCTCTGTGTCTGACCCCGGGAGTGTGTGATGGGACGGTGTGGAGGGAGATTCACTCTGTGTCAGACACCGGGAGTGTGTGATGGGCGGTGTGGAGGGAGATTCACTCTGTGTCTGACCCCGGGAGTGTTTGATGGCACCGAGTAGAGGAATAATCACTCTGTGTCTGACCCCCGGGAGTGTTTGTTGGGACAGTGTAGAGGAATAATCACTCTGTGTCTGACCCCGGGACTGTTTGATGAGACCGTGTCGAGGAATAATCACTCTGTGTCTGACCCCGGGAGTGTTTGATGGGACCGTGTAGAGGAATAATCACTCTGTGTCTGACCCCGGGAATGTGTGATGGGACGGTGTGGACGGAGATTCTCTCTGTGTCTGACCCCGGGAGTGTTTGATGGGACCGTGTAGAGGAATAATCACTCTGTGTTTGACCACGGGAGAGTGTGTTGCGTCGGTGTCGGGGATTAATCACTCTGTGTCTGACCACGGGAGAGTTTGATGGGGCCGCGTAGAGGAATAATCTCTTTGTTTCTGACCCCGGGAAAGTTTGATGGGACCGTGTAGAGGAATAATCACACTGTGTCTGACCCCCGGGAGCGTTTGATGGGACGTGTAGAGGAATAATCACTCTGTGTCTGACCCCGGGAGTGTTTGATGGGACCGTGTAGAGGAATAATCACTCTGTGTCTGACCCCGGGAGTGTGTGATGGGACGGTGTTGAAGGAGATTCACACTGTCTCTGACCCCGGGTGTATGTGATGGTACCGTGTAGAGGAATAATCACTCTGTGTCTGACCACGGGAGAGTTTGATGGGGCCGCGTAGAGGAATAATCTCTTTGTTTCTGACCCCGGGAAAGTTTGATGGGACCGTGTAGAGGAATAATCACTCTGTGTCTGACCCCGGGAGTGTGTGATGGGACGGCGTGCAGGGAGATTCACTCTGTGTCTGACCCCGGGAGAGTTTGATGGGGCCACGTAGAGGAATAATCACTCTGCTTCTGACCCCGGGAATGTTTGATGGGACCTCGTAGAGGAATAATCACTCTGTGTCTGACCCCGGGAGTGTGATGGGACGTCGTGGAGGGAGATTCACTCTGTGTCTGACCCCTTGAGTGTTTGATGGTACCGTGTAGAGGAATAATCACTCTGTGTCTGACCCCGGGAGAGTGTGATGGGCGGTGTAGAGGAATAATCACTCTGTGGCTGACCCCGGGAGTGTTTGATGGTACGGTGTAGAGGAATAATCTCTCTGTGTCTGACCCCGGGAGTATGTGATGGGACGGTGTGGAGGGAGATTCACTCTGTGTCTGACCCCGGGAGTGTGTGATGGGCTGTGTAGACGAATAATCACTCCGTGTCTGACCCCGGGAGTTTGTGACGAGACGGTGTGGAGGGAGATTCACTCTGTGTCTGACCCCGGGAGTGTTTGATGGGACCGTGTAGAGGAATAATCATTTTGATTCTGACCCCGGGAGTGTGTGTTGGGACGGTGTGGACGGAGATTCACTCTGAGTCTGACCCCGGGAGTGTTTGATGGGACCGTGTAGAGGAATAATCACTCTATGTCTGTCCACGGGAGTGTTTGATGGGACCGTGTAGAGGAATAATCACTCTGTGTCTGACCTCGGGAGAGTGTGTTGGGACGGCGTGGAGGGAGATTCACTCTGTGTCTGACCCAGGAAGTGTTTGATGGGACCTTGTAGTGGAATAATCACTCTGTGTCTTACCCCCGGAGTCTTTGATTGGACCGTTTAGAGGAATAATCACTCTGTGTCTGACCACGGAAGAGTCTGATGTGACCTTGTAGAGGAATAATGACTCTGTGTCTGACCCCCGGGAGCGTTTGATGTGACCGTGTAGAGGAATAATCACTCTGTGTCTGACCACTGGAGAGTTTGATGGGCGGTGTAGAGGAATAATCACTCTGTGGCTGACCCCGGGAGCGTTTGATGAGACCTTGTCGAGGAATAATGACTCTGTGTATGACACCGGGAGTGTTTGATGGTACCGTGTAGAGGAATAATCTCTCTGTGTCTGTCCCCGGGAGTGTGTGATGGGACGGTGTGGAGGGAGATTCACTCTGTGTCAGACACCGGGAGTGTGTGATGGGCGGTGTGGAGGGAGATTCACTCTGTGTCTGACCCCGGGAGTGTTTGATGGCACCGAGTAGAGGAATAATCACTCTGTGTCTGACCCCCGGGAGTGTTTGTTGGGACAGTGTAGAGGAATAATCACTCTGTGTCTGACCCCGGGAGAGTTTGATGGTACGGTGTAGAGGAATAATCTCTCTGTGTCTGACCCCGGGAGTATGTGATGGGACGGTGTGGAGGGAGATTCACTCTGTGTCTGACCCCGGGAGTGTGTGATGGGCAGTGTAGAGGAATAATCACTCCGTGTCTGACCCCGGGAGTTTGTGATGGGACGGTGTTGAAGGAGGTTCACACTGTCTCTGACCCCGGGTGTGTGTGATGGTACCGTGTAGAGGAATAATCACTCTGTGTCTGACCACGGAAGAGTCTGATGTGACCTTGTAGAGGAATAATGACTCTGTGTCTGACCCCGGGAGAGTTTGATGGTACGGTGTAGAGGAATAATCTCTCTGTGTCTGACCCCGGGAGTATGTGATGGGACGGTGTGGAGGGAGATTCACTCTGTGTCTGACCCCGGGAGTGTGTGATGGGCTGTGTAGACGAATAATCACTCCGTGTCTGACCCCGGGAGTTTGTGACGAGACGGTGTGGAGGGAGATTCACTCTGTGTCTGACCCCGGGAGTGTTTGATGGGACCGTGTAGAGGAATAATCATTCTGAGTCTGACCCCGGGAGTGTGTGTTGGGACGGTGTGGACGGAGATTCACTCTGAGTCTGACCCCGGGAGAGTTTCATGGGACCGTGTAGAGGAATAATCACTCTGTGTCTGACCACGGAAGAGTCTGATGTGACCTTGTAGAGGAATAATGACTCTGTGTCTGACCCCCGGGAGCGTTTGATGTGACCGTGTAGAGGAATAATCACTCTGTGTCTGACCACTGGTGAGTTTGATGGGCGGTGTAGAGGAATAATCACTCTATGGCTGACCCCGGGAGTGTTTGATGAGACCATGTCGAGGAATAATGACTCTGTGTATGACACCGGGAGTGTTTGATGGTACCGTGTAGAGGAATAATCTCTCTGTGACTGACCCCGGGAGTGTGTGATGGGATGGTGTGGAGGGAGATTCACTCTGTGTCAGACACCGGGAGTGTGTGATGGGCGGTGTGGAGGGAGATTCACTCTGTGTCTGACCCCGGGAGTATTTGATGGCACCGAGTAGAGGAATAATCACTCTGTGTCTGACCCCCGGGAGTGCTTGTTGGGACAGTGTAGAGGAATAATCACTCTGTGTCTGACCCCGGGAGAGTTTGATGGTACGGTGTAGAGGAATAATCTCTCTGTGTCTGACCCCGGGAGTATGTGATGGGACGGTGTGGAGGGAGATTCACTCTGTATCTGACCCCGGGAGTGTGTGATGGGCTGTGTAGACGAATAATCACTCCGTGTCTGACCCCGGGAGTTTGTGACGAGACGGAGTGGAGGGAGATTCACTCTGTGTCTGACCCCGGGAGTGTTTGATGGGACCGTGTAGAGGAATAATCATTCTGAGTCTGACCCCGGGAGTGTGTGTTGGGACAGTGTGGACGGAGATTCACTCTGAGTCTGACCCCGGGAGAGTTTCATGGGACCGTGTAGAGGAATAATCACTCTGTGCCTGACCACGGAAGAGTCTGATGTGACTTTGTAGAGGAATAATGACTCTGTGTCTGAACCCCGGGAGCGTTTGATGTGACCGTGTAGAGGAATAATCACTCTGTGTCTGACCACTGGAGAGTTTGATGGGCGGTGTAGAGGAATAATCACTCTGTGGCTGACCCCGGGAGTGTTTGATGAGACCTTGTCGAGGAATAATGACTCTGTGTATGACACCGGGAGTGTTTGATGGTACCGTGTAGAGGAATAATCTCTCTGTGTCTGACCCCGGGAGTGTGTGATGGGACGGTGTGGAGGGAGATTCACTCTGTGTCAGACACCGGGAGTGTGTGATGGGCGGTGTGGAGGGAGATTCACTCTGTGTCTGACCCCGGGAGTGTTTGATGGCACCGAGTAGAGGAATAATCACTCTGTGTCTGACCCCCGGGAGTGTTTGTTGGGACAGTGTAGAGGAATAATCACTCTGTGTCTGACCCCGGGAGAGTTTGATGGTACGGTGTAGAGGAATAATCTCTCTGTGTCTGACCCCGGGAGTATGTGATGGTACGGTGTGGAGGGAGATTCACTCTGTGTCTGACCCCGGGAGTGTGTGATGGGCTGTGTAGACGAATAATCACTCCGTGTCTGACCCCGGGAGTTTGTGATGGGACGGTGTTGAAGGAGGTTCACACTGTCTCTGACCCCGGGTGTGTGTGATGGTACTGTGTAGAGGAATAATCACTCTGTGTCTGACCACGGAAGAGTCTGATGTGACCTTGTAGAGGAATAATGACTCTGTGTCTGACCCCGGGAGAGTTTGATGGTACGGTGTAGAGGAATAATCTCTCTGTGTCTGACCCCGGGAGTATGTGATGGGACGGTGTGGAGGGAGATTCACTCTGTGTCTGACCCCGGGAGTGTGTGATGGGCTGTGTAGACGAATAATCACTCCGTGTCTGACCCCGGGAGTTTGTGACGAGACGGTGTGGAGGGAGATTCACTCTGTGTCTGACCCCGGGAGTGTTTGATGGGACCGTGTAGAGGAATAATCATTCTGAGTCTGACCCCGGGAGTGTGTGTTGGGACGGTGTGGACGGAGATTCACTCTGAGTCTGACCCCGGGAGAGTTTCATGGGACCGTGTAGAGGAATAATCACTCTGTGTCTGACCCCGGGAGTGTTTGATGGGACCGTGTAGAGGAATAATCACTCTGTGTCTGACCCCGGGAGTGTGTGATGGGACGGTGTGGACGGAGATTCACTCTGTGTCTGACCCCGGGAGTGTTTGATGGGACCGTGTAGAGGAATAATCACTCTGTGTTTGACCACGGGAGAGTGTGTTGCGTCGGTGTAGGGGATTAATCACTCTGTGTCTGACCCCGGGAGTGTTTGATGAGACCGTGTCGAGGAATAATCACTCTGTGTCTGACCCCGGGAGTGTTCGATGGGACCGTGTAGAGGAATAATCACTCTGTTTCTGACCCCGGGAGAGTGTGATGGGAAGGTGTTGAAGGAGATTCACACTGTGTCTGACCCCGGGTGTGTGTGATGGTACCGTGTAGAGGAATAATCACTCTGTGTCTGACCACGGAAGAGTCTGATGTGACCTTGTAGAGGAATAATGACTAGGTGTCTGACCCCCGGGAGCGTTTGATGTGACCGTGTAGAGGAATAATCACTCTGTGTCTGACCACTGGAGAGTTTGATGGGCGGTGTAGAGGAATAATCACTCTGTGGCTGACCCCGGGAGTGTTTGATGGTACCGTGTAGAGGAATAATCTCTCTGTGTCTGACCCCGGGAGTGTTTGATGGCACCTAGTAGAGGAATAATCACTCTGTGTCTGACCCCCGGGAGTGTTTGTTGGGACAGTGTAGAGGAATAATCACTCTGTGTCTGACCCCGGGAGTGTTTGATGAGACCGTGTCGAGGAATAATCACTCTGTGTCTGACCCCGGGAGTGTTTGATGGGACCGTGTAGAGGAATAATCACTCTGTGTCTGACCCCGGGAGTGTGTGATGGGACGGTGTGGACGGAGATTCACTCTGTGTCTGACCCCGGGAGTGTTTGATGGGACCGTGTAGAGGAATAATCACTCTGTGTTTGACCACGGGAGAGTGTGTTGCGTCGGTGTAGGGGATTAATCACTCTGTGTCTGACCCCGGGAGTGTTTGATGAGACCGTGTCGAGGAATAATCACTCTGTGTCTGACCCCGGGAGTGTTTGATGGGACCGTGTAGAGGAATAATCACTCTGTGTTTGACCACGGGAGAGTGTGTTGCGTCGGTGTAGGGGATTAATCACTCTGTGTCTGACCACGGGAGCGTGTGATGGGACGGGGTGGAGGAATAATCACTCTGTGTCTGACCCCGGGAGTGTTTGATGGGACCGTGTAGAGGATTAATCACTCTGTGTCTCACCACGGGAGCGTGTGATGGGACGGGGTGGAGGAATAATCATTCTGTGTCTGACCCCAGAAGAGTTTGATGTGACCGTGTAGAGGAATAATCTCTCTGTGTCTGACCCCGGGAGTGTTTGATGGCACCGTGTAGAGGAATAATCTCTCTGTGTCTGACACCGGGAGTGTTTGATGGGAAGGTGTTGAAGGAGATTCACACTGTGTCTGACCCCGGGTGTGTGTGATGGTACCGTGTCGAGGAATAATCACTCTGTGTCTGACCCCGGGAGTGTTTGATGGGACCGTGTAGAGGAATAATCACTCTGTTTCTGACCCCGGGAGAGTGTGATGGGAAGGTGTTGAAGGAGATTCACACTGTGTCTGACCCCGGGTGTGTGTGATGGTACCGTGTAGAGGAATAATCACTCTGTGTCTGACCACGGAAGAGTCTGATGTGACCTTGTAGAGGAATAATGACTAGGTGTCTGACCCCCGGGAGCGTTTGATGTGACCGTGTAGAGGAATAATCACTCTGTGTCTGACCACTGGAGAGTTTGATGGGCGGTGTAGAGGAATAATCACTCTGTGGCTGACCCCGGGAGTGTTTGATGGTACCGTGTAGAGGAATAATCTCTCTGTGTCTGACCCCGGGAGTGTTTGATGGCACCTAGTAGAGGAATAATCACTCTGTGTCTGACCCCCGGGAGTGTTTGTTGGGACAGTGTAGAGGAATAATCACTCTGTGTCTGACCCCGGGAGTGTTTGATGAGACCGTGTAGAGGAATAATCACTCTGTGTCTGACCCCGGGAGTGTTTGATGGGACCGTGTAGAGGAATAATCACTCTGTGTCTGACCCCGGGAGTGTGTGATGGGACGGTGTGGACGGAGATTCACTCTGTGTCTGACCCCGGGAGTGTTTGATGGCACCGTGTAGAGGAATAATCTCTCTGTGTCTGACACCGGGAGTGTTTGATGGGAAGGTGTTGAAGGAGATTCACACTGTGTCTGACCCCGGGTGTGTGTGATGGTACCGTGTCGAGGAATAATCACTCTGTGTCTGACCCCGGGAGTGTTTGATGGGACCGTGTAGAGGAATAATCACTCTGTTTCTGACCCCGGGAGAGTGTGATGGGAAGGTGTTGAAGGAGATTCACACTGTGTCTGACCCCGGGTGTGTGTGATGGTACCGTGTAGAGGAATAATCACTCTGTGTCTGACCACGGAAGAGTCTGATGTGACCTTGTAGAGGAATAATGACTAGGTGTCTGACCCCCGGGAGCGTTTGATGTGACCGTGTAGAGGAATAATCACTCTGTGTCTGACCACTGGAGAGTTTGATGGGCGGTGTAGAGGAATAATCACTCTGTGGCTGACCCCGGGAGTGTTTGATGGTACCGTGTAGAGGAATAATCTCTCTGTGTCTGACCCCGGGAGTGTTTGATGGCACCTAGTAGAGGAATAATCACTCTGTGTCTGACCCCCGGGAGTGTTTGTTGGGACAGTGTAGAGGAATAATCACTCTGTGTCTGACCCCGGGAGTGTTTGATGAGACCGTGTCGAGGAATAATCACTCTGTGTCTGACCCCGGGAGTGTTTGATGGGACCGTGTAGAGGAATAATCACTCTGTGTCTGACCCCGGGAGTGTTTGATGGGACCGTGTAGAGGAATAATCACTCTGTGTCTGACCCCGGGAGTGTGTGATGGGACGGTGTGGACGGAGATTCACTCTGTGTCTGACCCCGGGAGTGTTTGATGGCACCGTGTAGAGGAATAATCTCTCTGTGTCTGACACCGGGAGTGTTTGATGGGAAGGTGTTGAAGGAGATTCACACTGTGTCTGACCCCGGGTGTGTGTGATGGTACCGTGTCGAGGAATAATCACTCTGTGTCTGACCCCGGGAGTGTTTGATGGGACCGTGTAGAGGAATAATCACTCTGTTTCTGACCCCGGGAGAGTGTGATGGGAAGGTGTTGAAGGAGATTCACACTGTGTCTGACCCCGGGTGTGTGTGATGGTACCGTGTAGAGGAATAATCACTCTGTGTCTGACCACGGAAGAGTCTGATGTGACCTTGTAGAGGAATAATGACTAGGTGTCTGACCCCCGGGAGCGTTTGATGTGACCGTGTAGAGGAATAATCACTCTGTGTCTGACCACTGGAGAGTTTGATGGGCGGTGTAGAGGAATAATCACTCTGTGGCTGACCCCGGGAGTGTTTGATGGTACCGTGTAGAGGAATAATCTCTCTGTGTCTGACCCCGGGAGTGTTTGATGGCACCTAGTAGAGGAATAATCACTCTGTGTCTGACCCCCGGGAGTGTTTGTTGGGACAGTGTAGAGGAATAATCACTCTGTGTCTGACCCCGGGAGTGTTTGATGAGACCGTGTCGAGGAATAATCACTCTGTGTCTGACCCCGGGAGTGTTTGATGGGACCGTGTAGAGGAATAATCACTCTGTGTCTGACCCCGGGAGTGTGTGATGGGACGGTGTGGACGGAGATTCACTCTGTGTCTGACCCCGGGAGTGTTTGATGGGACCGTGTAGAGGAATAATCACTCTGTGTTTGACCACGGGAGAGTGTGTTGCGTCGGTGTAGGGGATTAATCACTCTGTGTCTGACCCCGGGAGTGTTTGATGAGACCGTGTCGAGGAATAATCACTCTGTGTCTGACCCCGGGAGTGTTTGATGGGACCGTGTAGAGGAATAATCACTCTGTGTTTGACCACGGGAGAGTGTGTTGCGTCGGTGTAGGGGATTAATCACTCTGTGTCTGACCACGGGAGCGTGTGATGGGACGGGGTGGAGGAATAATCACTCTGTGTCTGACCCCGGGAGTGTTTGATGGGACCGTGTAGAGGATTAATCACTCTGTGTCTCACCACGGGAGCGTGTGATGGGACGGGGTGGAGGAATAATCATTCTGTGTCTGACCCCAGAAGAGTTTGATGTGACCGTGTAGAGGAATAATCTCTCTGTGTCTGACCCCGGGAGTGTTTGATGGCACCGTGTAGAGGAATAATCTCTCTGTGTCTGACACCGGGAGTGTTTGATGGGACCTTGTAGAGGAATAATCACTCTGTGTCTTACCCCCGGAGTGTTTGATGGGACCGTGTAGAGGAATAATCACACTGTGTCTGACCCCCGGGAGCGTTTGATGGGACGTGTAGAGGAATAATCACTCTGTGTCTGACCCCGGGAATGTGTGATGGGACGGTGTTGAAGGAGATTCACACTGTCTCTGACCCCGTGTGTGTGTGATGGTACCGTGTAGAGGAATAATCTCTCTGTGTCTGACCCCGGGAGTCTGTGATGGGACGGTGTGGAGGGAGATTAACTCTGTGTCTGACACCGTGAGTGTGTGATGGGCGGTGTAGATGAATAATCACTCCGTGTCTGACCCCGGGAGTTTGTGACGGGACGGGGTGGAGGGAGATTCACTCTGTGTCTGACCCCGGGAGTGTTTGATGGGACCGAGTAGAGGAATAATCACTCTGTGTCTGACCTCCGGGAGTGTTTGATGGGACAGTGTAGAGGAATAATCACTCTGTGTCTGACCCCGGGATTGTTTGATGAGACCGTGTCGAGGAATAATCACTCTGTGACTGACCCCGGGAGTGTTTGATGGGACCGTGTAGGGGAATAATCACTCTGTGTCTGACCCCGGGAGTGTGTGATGGGACGGTGTGGACGGAGATTCACTCTGTGTCTGACCCCGGGAGTGTTTGATGGGACCGTGTAGAGGAATAATCTCTCTGTGACTGACCCCGGAGTGTTTGATGGTACCGTGTAGAGGAATAATCTCTCTGTGTCTGACACCTGGAGTGTTTGATGGGAACTTGTAGTGGAATAATCACTCTGTGTCTTACCCCCGGAGTGTTTGATGGGACCGTGTAGAGGAATAATCACTCTGTGTCTGACCCCCGGAGCGTTTGATAGGACCGTGTAGAGGAATAATCAGTCTGTGTTTGACCACGGGAGTGTGTGTTCCGACGGTGTAGGGGATTAATCACTCTGTGTCTGACCACGGGTGTGTGTGATGGAACGGGGTGGAGGAATAATCACTCTGTGTCTGACCCCGGAGTGTGTGATGGGACGGTGAGGATTGAGATTAACTCTGTATCTGAACCCGGGAGTGTTTGATGTGACCGTGTAGAGGAATAATCTCTTTGTGTCTGACCCCGGGTGTGTGTGATTGGACGGTGAGGATTGAGATTCACTCTGTCTCTGACCCCGGGAGAGTTTGATGGGGCCGCGTAGAGGAATAATCTCTTTGTTTCTGACCCCGGAAAGTTTGATGGGACCGTGTAGAGGAATAATCACTCTGTGTCTGACCCCGGGAGTGTGTGATGGGACGGCGTGGAGGGAGATTCACTCTGTGTCTGACCCCGGAGCGTTTGATGGGGCCACGTAGAGGAATAATCACTCTGCTTCTGACCCCGGGAATGTTTGATGGGACCTCGTAGAGGAATAATCTCTCTGTGTCTGAACCCGGGAGTATGTGATGGGACGGTGTGGAGGGAGATTCACTCTGTGTCTGACCCCGGAGTGTGTGATGGGCTGTTTAGACGAATAATCACTCCGTGTCTGACCCCGGGAGTTTGTGACGAGACGGTGTGGAGGAGATTCACTCTGTGTCTGACCCCGGGAGTGTTTGATGGGACCGTGTATAGGAATAATCATTCTGAGTCTGACCCCGGGAGTGTGTGTTGGGACGGTGTGGACGGAGATTCACTCTGAGTCTGACCCCGGGAGTGTTTCATGGGACCGTGTAGAGGAATAATCACTCTGTGTCTGACCCCCGGGAGCGTTTGATGGGACCGTGTAGAGGAATAATCACTCTATGTCTGACCACGGGAGTGTTTGATGGGACCGTGTAGAGGAATAATCACTCTGTGTCTGACCTCGAGAGAGTGTGATGGGACGGCGTGGAGGGAGATTCACTCTGTGTCTGACCCAGGACGTGTTTGATGGGACCTTGTAGTGGAATAATCACACTGTGTCATACCCCCGGAGTGTTTGATGGGACCGTTTAGAGGAATAATCACACTGTGTCTGACCCCCGGGAGCGTTTGATGGGACGTGTAGAGGAATAATCACTCTGTGTCTGACCCCGGGAGTGTTTGATGGGACCGTGTAGAGGAATAATCACTCTGTGTCTGACCCCGGGAGTGTGTGATGGGACGGTGTTGAAGGAGATTCACACTGTCTCTGACCCCGGGTGTATGTGATGGTACCGTGTAGAGGAATAATCACTCTGTGTCTGACCACGGAAGAGTCTGATGTGACCTTGTAGAGGAATAATGACTCTGTGTCTGACCCCGGGAGAGTTTGATGGTACGGTGTAGAGGAATAATCTCTCTGTGTCTGACCCCGGGAGTATGTGATGGGACGGTGTGGAGGGAGATTCACTCTGTGTCTGACCCCGGGAGTGTGTGATGGGCTGTGTAGACGAATAATCACTCCGTGTCTGACCCCGGGAGTTTGTGACGAGACGGTGTGGAGGGAGATTCACTCTGTGTCTGACCCCGGGAGTGTTTGATGGGACCGTGAAGAGGAATAATCATTCTGAGTCTGAGCCCGGGAGTGTGTGTTGGGACGGTGTGGACGGAGATTCACTCTGAGTCTGACCCCGGGAGAGTTTCATGGGACCGTGTAGAGGAATAATCACTCTGTTTCTGACCACGGAAGAGTCTGATGTGACCTTGTAGAGGAGTAATGACTCTGAGTCTGACCCCGGGAGTTTGTGACGAGACGGTGTGGAGGGAGATTCACTCTGTGTCTGACCCCGGGAGTGTTTGATGGGACCGTGTAGAGGAATGATCATTCTGAGTCTGACCCCGGGAGTGTGTGTTGGGACGGTGTGGACGGAGATTCACTCTGAGTCTGACCCCGGGAGAGTTTCATGGGACCGTGTAGAGGAATAATCACTCTGTGTCTGACCCTGGGAGTGTCTGATGGGACGGTGAGGATTGAGATTAACTCTGTGTCTGAACCCGGGAGTGTTTGATGGGACCGTGTAGAGGAATAATCTCTTTGTGTCTGACCCCGGGTGTGTGTGATTGGACGGTGAGGATTGAGATTCACTCTGTCTCTGACCCCGGGAAAGTTTGATGGGACCGTGTAGAGGAATAATCACTCTGTGTCTGACCCCGGGAGTGTGTGATGGGACGGCGTGGAGGGAGATTCACTCTGTGTCTGACCCCGGGAGAGATTGATGGGGCCACGTAGAGGAATAATCACTCTGCTTCTGACCCCGGGAATGTTTGATGGGACCTCGTAGAGGAATAATCACTCTGTGTCTGACCCCGGGTTTGGGTGTTGGGACGGCGTGGAGGGAGATTCACTCTGTGTCTGACCCCTTGAGTGTTTGATGGTACCGTGTAGAGGATTAATCACTCTGTGTCTGACCCCGGGAGAGTGTGATGGGCGGTGTAGAGGAATAATCACTCTGTGGCTGACCCCGGGAGTATATGATGGGACGGTGTGGAGGGAGATTCACTCTGTGTCTGACCCCGGGAGTGTGTGATGGGCTGTGTAGACGAATAATCACTCCGTGTCTGACCCCGGGAGTTTGTGACGAGACGGTGTGGAGGGAGATTCACTCTGTGTCTGACCCCGGGAGTGTTTGATGGGACCGTGTAGAGGAATAATCATTCTGAGTCTGGCCCCGGGAGTGTGTGTTGGGACGGTGTGGACGGAGATTCACTCTGAGTCTGACCCCGGGAGTGTTTCATGGGACCGTGTAGAGAAATAATCACTCTGTGTCTGACCCCCGGGAGCGTTTGATGGGACCGTGTAGAGGAATAATCACTCTATGTCTGACCACGGGAGTGTTTGATGGGACCGTGTAGAGGAACAATCACTCTGTGTCTGACCTCGGGAGAGTGTGTTGGGACGGCGTGGAGGGAGATTCACTCTGTGTCTGACCCAGGACGTGTTTGATGGGACCTTGTAGTGGAATAATCACTCTGTGTCTTACCCCCGGAGTGTTTGATGGGACCGTTTAGAGGAATAATCACACTGTGTCTGACCCCCGGGAGCGTTTGATGGGACGTCTAGAGGAATAATCACTCTGTGTCTGACCCCGGGAGTGTGTGATGGGACGGTGTTGAAGGAGGTTCACACAGTCTCTGACCCCTGGTGTGTGTGATGGTACCGTGTAGAGGAATAATCACTCTGTGTCTGACCACGGAAGAGTCTGATGTGACCTTGTAGAGGAATAATGACTCTGTGTCTGACCCCGGGAGAGTTTGATGGTACGGTGTAGAGGAATAATCTCTCTGTGTCTGACCCCGGGAGTATGTGATGGGACTGTGTGGAGGGAGATTCACTCTGTGTCTGACCCCGGGAGTGTGTGATGGGCTGTGTAGACGAATAATCACTACGTGTCTGACCCCGGGAGTTTGTGACGAGACGGTGTGGAGGGAGATTCACTCTGTGTCTGACCCCGGGAGTGTTTGATGGGACCGTGTAGATGAATAATCATTCTGAGTCTGACCCCGGGAGTGTGTGTTGGGACGGTGTGGACGGAGATTCACTCTGAGTCTGACCCCGGGAGAGTTTCATGGGACCGTGTAGAGGAATAATCACTCTGTGTCTGACCACGGAAGAGTCTGATGTGACATTGTAGAGGAATAATGACTCTGTGTCTGACCCCCGGGAGCGTTTGATGTGACCGTGTAGAGGAATAATCACTCTGTGTCTGACCACTGGAGAGTTTCATGGGCGGTGTAGAGGAATAATCACTCTGTGGCTGACCCCGGGAGTGTTTGATGAGACCGTGTCGAGGAATAATGACTCTGTGTATGACACCGGGAGTGTTTGATGGTACCGTGTAGAGGAATAATCTCTCTGTGTCTGACCCCGGGAGTGTGTGATGGGACGGTGTGGAGGGAGATTCACTCTGTGTCAGACACCGGGAGTGTGTGATGGGCGGTGTGGAGGGAGATTCACTCTGTGTCTGACCCCGGGAGTGTTTGATGGCACCGAGTAGAGGAATAATCACTCTGTGTCTGACCCCCGGGAGTGTTTGTTGGGACAGTGTAGAGGAATAATCACTCTGTGTCTGACCCCGGGACTGTTTGATGAGACCGTGTCGAGGAATAATCACTCTGTGTCTGACCCCGGGAGTGTTTGATGGGACCGTGTAGAGGAATAATCACTCTGTGTCTGACCCCGGGAATGTGTGATGGGACGGTGTGGACGGAGATTCTCTCTGTGTCTGACCCCGGGAGTGTTTGATGGGACCGTGTAGAGGAATAATCACTCTGTGTTTGACCACGGGAGAGTGTGTTGCGTCGGTGTCGGGGATTAATCACTCTGTGTCTGACCACGGGAGAGTTTGATGGGGCCGCGTAGAGGAATAATCTCTTTGTTTCTGACCCCGGGAAAGTTTGATGGGACCGTGTAGAGGAATAATCACACTGTGTCTGACCCCCGGGAGCGTTTGATGGGACGTGTAGAGGAATAATCACTCTGTGTCTGACCCCGGGAGTGTTTGATGGGACCGTGTAGAGGAATAATCACTCTGTGTCTGACCCCGGGAGTGTGTGATGGGACGGTGTTGAAGGAGATTCACACTGTCTCTGACCCCGGGTGTATGTGATGGTACCGTGTAGAGGAATAATCACTCTGTGTCTGACCACGGGAGAGTTTGATGGGGCCGCGTAGAGGAATAATCTCTTTGTTTCTGACCCCGGGAAAGTTTGATGGGACCGTGTAGAGGAATAATCACTCTGTGTCTGACCCCGGGAGTGTGTGATGGGACGGCGTGCAGGGAGATTCACTCTGTGTCTGACCCCGGGAGAGTTTGATGGGGCCACGTAGAGGAATAATCACTCTGCTTCTGACCCCGGGAATGTTTGATGGGACCTCGTAGAGGAATAATCACTCTGTGTCTGACCCCGGGAGTGTGATGGGACGTCGTGGAGGGAGATTCACTCTGTGTCTGACCCCTTGAGTGTTTGATGGTACCGTGTAGAGGAATAATCACTCTGTGTCTGACCCCGGGAGAGTGTGATGGGCGGTGTAGAGGAATAATCACTCTGTGGCTGACCCCGGGAGTGTTTGATGGTACGGTGTAGAGGAATAATCTCTCTGTGTCTGACCCCGGGAGTATGTGATGGGACGGTGTGGAGGGAGATTCACTCTGTGTCTGACCCCGGGAGTGTGTGATGGGCTGTGTAGACGAATAATCACTCCGTGTCTGACCCCGGGAGTTTGTGACGAGACGGTGTGGAGGGAGATTCACTCTGTGTCTGACCCCGGGAGTGTTTGATGGGACCGTGTAGAGGAATAATCATTTTGATTCTGACCCCGGGAGTGTGTGTTGGGACGGTGTGGACGGAGATTCACTCTGAGTCTGACCCCGGGAGTGTTTGATGGGACCGTGTAGAGGAATAATCACTCTATGTCTGTCCACGGGAGTGTTTGATGGGACCGTGTAGAGGAATAATCACTCTGTGTCTGACCTCGGGAGAGTGTGTTGGGACGGCGTGGAGGGAGATTCACTCTGTGTCTGACCCAGGAAGTGTTTGATGGGACCTTGTAGTGGAATAATCACTCTGTGTCTTACCCCCGGAGTCTTTGATTGGACCGTTTAGAGGAATAATCACTCTGTGTCTGACCACGGAAGAGTCTGATGTGACCTTGTAGAGGAATAATGACTCTGTGTCTGACCCCCGGGAGCGTTTGATGTGACCGTGTAGAGGAATAATCACTCTGTGTCTGACCACTGGAGAGTTTGATGGGCGGTGTAGAGGAATAATCACTCTGTGGCTGACCCCGGGAGCGTTTGATGAGACCTTGTCGAGGAATAATGACTCTGTGTATGACACCGGGAGTGTTTGATGGTACCGTGTAGAGGAATAATCTCTCTGTGTCTGTCCCCGGGAGTGTGTGATGGGACGGTGTGGAGGGAGATTCACTCTGTGTCAGACACCGGGAGTGTGTGATGGGCGGTGTGGAGGGAGATTCACTCTGTGTCTGACCCCGGGAGTGTTTGATGGCACCGAGTAGAGGAATAATCACTCTGTGTCTGACCCCCGGGAGTGTTTGTTGGGACAGTGTAGAGGAATAATCACTCTGTGTCTGACCCCGGGAGAGTTTGATGGTACGGTGTAGAGGAATAATCTCTCTGTGTCTGACCCCGGGAGTATGTGATGGGACGGTGTGGAGGGAGATTCACTCTGTGTCTGACCCCGGGAGTGTGTGATGGGCAGTGTAGAGGAATAATCACTCCGTGTCTGACCCCGGGAGTTTGTGATGGGACGGTGTTGAAGGAGGTTCACACTGTCTCTGACCCCGGGTGTGTGTGATGGTACCGTGTAGAGGAATAATCACTCTGTGTCTGACCACGGAAGAGTCTGATGTGACCTTGTAGAGGAATAATGACTCTGTGTCTGACCCCGGGAGAGTTTGATGGTACGGTGTAGAGGAATAATCTCTCTGTGTCTGACCCCGGGAGTATGTGATGGGACGGTGTGGAGGGAGATTCACTCTGTGTCTGACCCCGGGAGTGTGTGATGGGCTGTGTAGACGAATAATCACTCCGTGTCTGACCCCGGGAGTTTGTGACGAGACGGTGTGGAGGGAGATTCACTCTGTGTCTGACCCCGGGAGTGTTTGATGGGACCGTGTAGAGGAATAATCATTCTGAGTCTGACCCCGGGAGTGTGTGTTGGGACGGTGTGGACGGAGATTCACTCTGAGTCTGACCCCGGGAGAGTTTCATGGGACCGTGTAGAGGAATAATCACTCTGTGTCTGACCACGGAAGAGTCTGATGTGACCTTGTAGAGGAATAATGACTCTGTGTCTGACCCCCGGGAGCGTTTGATGTGACCGTGTAGAGGAATAATCACTCTGTGTCTGACCACTGGTGAGTTTGATGGGCGGTGTAGAGGAATAATCACTCTATGGCTGACCCCGGGAGTGTTTGATGAGACCATGTCGAGGAATAATGACTCTGTGTATGACACCGGGAGTGTTTGATGGTACCGTGTAGAGGAATAATCTCTCTGTGACTGACCCCGGGAGTGTGTGATGGGATGGTGTGGAGGGAGATTCACTCTGTGTCAGACACCGGGAGTGTGTGATGGGCGGTGTGGAGGGAGATTCACTCTGTGTCTGACCCCGGGAGTATTTGATGGCACCGAGTAGAGGAATAATCACTCTGTGTCTGACCCCCGGGAGTGCTTGTTGGGACAGTGTAGAGGAATAATCACTCTGTGTCTGACCCCGGGAGAGTTTGATGGTACGGTGTAGAGGAATAATCTCTCTGTGTCTGACCCCGGGAGTATGTGATGGGACGGTGTGGAGGGAGATTCACTCTGTATCTGACCCCGGGAGTGTGTGATGGGCTGTGTAGACGAATAATCACTCCGTGTCTGACCCCGGGAGTTTGTGACGAGACGGAGTGGAGGGAGATTCACTCTGTGTCTGACCCCGGGAGTGTTTGATGGGACCGTGTAGAGGAATAATCATTCTGAGTCTGACCCCGGGAGTGTGTGTTGGGACAGTGTGGACGGAGATTCACTCTGAGTCTGACCCCGGGAGAGTTTCATGGGACCGTGTAGAGGAATAATCACTCTGTGCCTGACCACGGAAGAGTCTGATGTGACTTTGTAGAGGAATAATGACTCTGTGTCTGAACCCCGGGAGCGTTTGATGTGACCGTGTAGAGGAATAATCACTCTGTGTCTGACCACTGGAGAGTTTGATGGGCGGTGTAGAGGAATAATCACTCTGTGGCTGACCCCGGGAGTGTTTGATGAGACCTTGTCGAGGAATAATGACTCTGTGTATGACACCGGGAGTGTTTGATGGTACCGTGTAGAGGAATAATCTCTCTGTGTCTGACCCCGGGAGTGTGTGATGGGACGGTGTGGAGGGAGATTCACTCTGTGTCAGACACCGGGAGTGTGTGATGGGCGGTGTGGAGGGAGATTCACTCTGTGTCTGACCCCGGGAGTGTTTGATGGCACCGAGTAGAGGAATAATCACTCTGTGTCTGACCCCCGGGAGTGTTTGTTGGGACAGTGTAGAGGAATAATCACTCTGTGTCTGACCCCGGGAGAGTTTGATGGTACGGTGTAGAGGAATAATCTCTCTGTGTCTGACCCCGGGAGTATGTGATGGTACGGTGTGGAGGGAGATTCACTCTGTGTCTGACCCCGGGAGTGTGTGATGGGCTGTGTAGACGAATAATCACTCCGTGTCTGACCCCGGGAGTTTGTGATGGGACGGTGTTGAAGGAGGTTCACACTGTCTCTGACCCCGGGTGTGTGTGATGGTACTGTGTAGAGGAATAATCACTCTGTGTCTGACCACGGAAGAGTCTGATGTGACCTTGTAGAGGAATAATGACTCTGTGTCTGACCCCGGGAGAGTTTGATGGTACGGTGTAGAGGAATAATCTCTCTGTGTCTGACCCCGGGAGTATGTGATGGGACGGTGTGGAGGGAGATTCACTCTGTGTCTGACCCCGGGAGTGTGTGATGGGCTGTGTAGACGAATAATCACTCCGTGTCTGACCCCGGGAGTTTGTGACGAGACGGTGTGGAGGGAGATTCACTCTGTGTCTGACCCCGGGAGTGTTTGATGGGACCGTGTAGAGGAATAATCATTCTGAGTCTGACCCCGGGAGTGTGTGTTGGGACGGTGAGGACGGAGATTCACTCTGAGTCTGACCCCGGGAGAGTTTCATGGGACCGTGTAGAGGAATAATCACTCTGTGTCTGACCACGGAATAGTCTGATGTGACCTTGTAGAGGAATAATGACTCTGTGTCTGACCCCCGGGAGCGTTTGATGTGACCGTGTAGAGGAATAATCACTGTGTGTCTGACCACTGGAGAGTTTGATGGGCGGTGTAGAGGAATAATCACTCTGTGGCTGACCCCGGGAGTGTTTGATGAGACCGTGTCGAGGAATAATGACTCTGTGTATGACACCGGGAGTGTTTGATGGTACCGTGTAGAGGAATAATCTCTCTGTGTCTGACCCCGGGAGTGTGTGATGGGATGGTGTGGAGGGAGATTCACTCTGTGTCAGACACCGGGAGTGTGTGATGGGCGGTGTGGAGGGAGATTCACTCTGTGTCTGACCCCGGGAGTGTTTGATGGCACCGAGTAGAGGAATAATCACTCTGTGTCTGACCCCCGGGAGTGCTTGTTGGGACAGTGTAGAGGAATAATCACTCTGTGTCTGACCCCGGGAGAGTTTGATGGTACGGTGTAGAGGAATAATCTCTCTGTGTCTGACCCCGGGAGTATGGGATGGGACGGTGTGGAGGGAGATTCACTCTGTGTCTGACCCCGGGAGTGTGTGATGGGCTGTGTAGACGAATAATCACTCCGTGTCTGACCCCGGGAGTGTTTGATGGTACCGTGTAGAGGAATAATCTCTCTGTGTCTGACCCCGGGAGTGTGTGATGGGACGGTGTGGAGGGAGATTCACTCTGTGTCAGACACCGGGAGTGTGTGATGGGACAGTGTCGAGGAATAATCACTCTGTGTCTGACCCCGGGAGCGTTTGATGAGACCGTGTCGAGGAATAATCACTCTGTTTCTGACCCCGAGAGTGCTTGATGGGACAGTGTAGAGGAATAATCACTCTGTGTCTGACACCGGGAGTGTGTGATGGGACGGTGTGGACGGAGATTCACTCTGTGTCTGACCCCGGGAGTGTTTGATGGGACAGTGTAGAGGAATAATCACTCTGTGTCTGACCCCGGGAGTGTTTGATGGTACCGTGTAGAGGAATAATCATTCTGAGTCTGACCCCGGGAGTGTGGGTTGGGACGGTGTGGACGGAGATTCACTCTGAGTCTGACCCCGGGAGAGTTTCATGGGACCGTGTAGAGGAATAATCACTCTGTGTCTGACCACGGAAGAGTCTGATGTGACGTTGTAGAGGAATAATGACTCTGTGTCTGACCCCCGGGAGCGTTTGATGTGACCGTGTAGAGGAATAATCACTCTGTGTCTGACCACTGGAGAGTTTGATGGGCGGTGTAGAGGAATAATCGCTCTGTGGCTGACCCCGGGAGTGTTTGATGAGACCGTGTCGAGGAATAATGACTCTGTGTATGACACCGGGAGTGTTTGATGGTACCGTGTAGAGGAATAATCTCTCTGTGTCTGACCCCGGGAGTGTGTGATGGGACGGTGTGGAGGGAGATTCACTCTGTGTCAGACACCGGGAGTGTGTGATGGGACAGTGTAGAGGAATAATCACTCTGTGTCTGACCCCGGGAGTGTTTGATGAGACCGTGTCGAGGAATAATCACTCTGTGTCTGACCCCGGGAGTGTTTGATGGGACCGTGTAGAGGAATAATCACTCTGTGTTTGACGACGGGAGAGTGTGTTGCGTCGGTGTAGGGGATTAATCACTCTGTGTCTGACCACGGGAGCGTGTGATGGGACGGGGTGGAGGAATAATCACTCTGTGTCTGACCCCAGAAGAGTTTGATGGGACCGTGTAGAGGAATAATCACTCTGTGTCTGACCACTGGAGAGTTTGATGGGCGGTGTAGAGGAATAATCACTCTGTGGCTGACCCCGGGAGTGTTTGATGAGACCGTGTCGAGGAATAATGACTCTGTGTATGACACCGGGAGTGTTTGATGGTACCGTGTAGAGGAATAATCTCTCTGTGTCTGACCCCGGGAGTGTGTGTTGGGACGGTGTGGAGGGAGATTCACTCTGTGTCAGACACCGGGAGTGTGTGATGGGACAGTGTCGAGGAATAATCACTCTGTGTCTGACCCCGGGAGCGTTTGATGAGACCGTGTCGAGGAATAATCACTCTGTTTCTGACCCCGAGAGTGCTTGATGGGACCGTGTAGAGGAATAATCCCTCTGTGTCTGACACCGAGAGTGTGTGATGGGTCGGTGTGGACGGAGATTCACTCTGTGTCTGACCCCGGGAGTGTTTGATGGGACCGTGTAGAGGAATAATCACTCTGTGTCTGACCCCGGGAGTGTCTGATGGGACCCTGTAGAGGAATAATCATTCTGAGTCTGACCCCGGGAGTGTGGGTTGGGACGGTGTGGACGGAGATTCACTCTGAGTCTGACCCCGGGAGAGTTTCATGGGACCGTGTAGAGGAATAATCACTCTGTGTCTGACCACGGAAGAGTCTGATGTGACCGTGTAGAGGAATAATCACTCGGTGTCTGACCACTGGAGAGTTTGATGGGCGGTGTAGAGGAATAATCACTCTGTGGCTGGCCCCGGGAGTGTTTGATGAGACCGTGTCGAGGAATAATGACTCTGTGTATGACACCGGGAGTGTTTGATGGTACCGTGTAGAGGAATAATCTCTCTGTGTCTGACCCCGGGAGTGTGTGATCGGACGGTGTGGAGGGAGATTCACTCTGTGTCAGACACCGGGAGTGTGTGATGGGACAGTGTAGAGGAATAATCACTCTGTGTCTGACCCCGGGAGTGTTTGATGAGACCGTGTCGAGGAATAATCACTCTGTGTCTGACCCAGGGAGTGTTTGATGGGACCGTGTAGAGGAATAATCACTCTGTGTCTGACCCCGGGAGTGTGTGATGGGACGGTGTGGACGGAGATTCACTCTGTGTCTGACCCCGGGAGTGTTTGATGGGACCGTGTAGAGGAATAATCACTCTGTGTTTGACCACGGGAGAGTGTGTTGCGTCGGTGTAGGGGATTAATCACTCTGTGTCTGACCACGGGAGCGTGTGATGGGACGGGGTGGAGGAATAATCACTCTGTGTCTGACCCCGGGAGTGTTTGATGGGACCGTGTAGAGGAATAATCACTCTGTGTCTGACCCCGGGAATGTGTGATGGGACGGTGTTGAAGGAGATTCACACTGTCTCTGACCCCGGGTGTGTGTGATGGTACCGTGTAGAGGAATAATCTCTCTGTGTCTGACCCCGGGAGTGTGTGATGGGACGGTGTGGAGGGAGATTAACTCTGTGTCTGACACCGGGAGTGTGTGATGGGCGGTGTAGATGAATAATCACTCCGTGTCTGACCCCGGGAGTTTGTGACGGGACGGGGTGGAGGGAGATTCACTCTGTGTCTGACACCGGGAGTGTTTGATGGGACCGAGTAGAGGAATAATCACTCTGTGTCTGACCTCCGGGAGTGTTTGATGGGACAGTGTAGAGGAATAATCACTCCGTGTCTGACCCCGGGATTGTTTGATTAGACCGTATCGAGGAATAATCACTCTGTGTCTGACCCCGGGAGTGTTTGATGGTACCGTGTAGAGGAATAATCTCTCTGTGTCTGACACCTGGAGTGTTTGATCGGACTTTGTAGTGGAATAATCACTCTGTGTCTTACCCCCGGGAGCGTTTGATGGGACCGTGTAGAGGAATAATCAGTCTGTGTTTGACCACGGGAGTGTTTGTTTGCGACGGTGTAGGGTATTAATCACTCTGTGTCTGACCACGGGTGTGTGTGATGGGACGGGGTGGAGGAATAATCACTCTGTGTCTGACCCCGGAAGAGTTTGATGTGACCGTGTAGAGGAATAATGACTCTGTGTCTGACCCCGGGAGTGTGTGATGGGACGGTGAGGATTGAGATTAACTCTGTGTCTGAACCCGGGAGTGTTTGATGGGACCGTGTAGAGGAATAATCTCTCTGTGTCTGACCCCGGGCGAGTGTGATGGGACGGTGTGGAGGGAGATTCACTCTGTGTCTGACACCGGGAGAGTGTGATGGGCGGTGTAGATGAATAATCACTCCGTGTCTGACCCCGGGAGTTTGTGACGGGACGGTGTGGAGGGAGATTCACTCTGTGTCTGACCCCGGGAGTGTTTGATGGGACCGAGTAGAGGAATAATCACTCTGTGTCTGACCCCGGGAGTGTGTGATGGGACGGTGAGGACTGAGATTCACTCTGTGTCTGACCCCGGGAGTGTTTGATGGGACCGTGTAGAGGAATAATCTCTATGTGTCTGACCCCGGGAGTGTTTGATGGTACCGTGTAGAGGAATAATCTCTCTGTGTCTGACCCCGGGATTGTGTGATGGGACAGAGTGGACGGAGATTCACTCTGTGTCAGACCCTGGAAGAGATTGATGTGACCGTGTAGAGGAATAATGACTCTGTGTCTGACACCGTGAGTGCGTGATGGTACCGTGTAGAGGAATAATCAGTCTGTGGCTGACCACGGAAGAGTCTGATGTGACCATGTAGAGGAATAAGGACTCTGTGTCTGACCCCGGGAGTGTGTGATGGGACGGTGTTGAAGGAGATTCACACTGTGTCTGACACCGGGAGTGTGTGATGGTACCGTGTAGAGGAATAATCACTCTGTGTCTGACCAAGGAAGAGTCTGATGTGACCTTGTAGAGGAATAATCACTCTGTGTCTGATCCCGGGAGAGTGTGATGGGACGGTGTGGATTGAGATTCAATCTGTGTCTGACCCCCGGAGTGTTTGATGGGACCGTGAAGAGGAATAATCACTCTGTGTCTGACCCCCGGGAGCGTTTGATGGGACCGGGTAGAGGATTAATCACTCTGTGTCTAACCCCGGGAGAGTTTGATGGGCGGTGTAGAGGAATAATCACTCTGTGGCTGACCCCGGAAGTGTTTGATGGTACCGTGTAGAGGAAAAATCTCTCTGTGTCTGACCCCGGGAGTATGTGATGGGACGGTATGGAGGGAAATTCACTCTGTGTCTGACCCCGGGAGTGTGTGATGGGCTGTGTAGAGGAATAATCACTCCGTGTCTGACCCCGGGAGTTTGTGACGAGACTGTGTGGAGGGAGATTCACTCTGTGTCTGACCCCGGGAGTGTTTGATCGGACCGTGTAGAGGAATAATCATTCTGAGTCTGACCCCGGGAGTGTGTGTTAGGACGGTGAGGACGGAGATTCACTCTGTGTCTGACCCCAAAGTGTTTCATGGGACCGTGTAGAGGAATAATCACTCTGTTTCTGACCCCGGGAGAGTGTGATGGGACGGCGTGGAGGGAGATTCACTCTGTGTCTGACCCCCGGGAGTGTTTGATGGGACCGTGTTGAGGAATAATCACACTGTTTCTGACCCCGGGAGAGTTTGATGGGGCCGTGTAGAGGAATAATCACTCTGTGTCTGACCCCCGGGAGTGTTTGATGGGACCGTGTAGAGGAATAATCTCTATGTGTTTGACCCCGGGAGTGTTTGATGGTACTGTGTAGAGGAATAATCTCTCTGTGTCTGACCCCGGGAGAGTGTGATGGGACGGTGTGGCAGGAGATTCACACTGTGTCTGACCCTGGGAGTGTGTGATGGGACTGTGAGGACTGAGATTCACTCTGTGTCTGAACCCGGGAGTGTTTGATGGGACCGTGTAGAGGAATAATCTCTATGTGTCTGACCCCGGGAGTGTTTGATTGTACCGTGTAGAGGAATAATCACTCTGTGTCTGACCACGGAAGAGTCTGATGTGACCTTGCAGAGGAATAATCACTCTGTGTCTGACCCCGGGAGAGTTTGATTCGCGGTGTAGGGGAATTATCCCTCTGTGGCTGACCCCGGGAGTGTTTGATGGGCGGTGTAGAGGAATAATCACTCTGTGGCTGACCCCGGGAGTGCTTGATGGGACCGTGTAGAGGAATAATCTCTATGTGTCTGACCCCGGGAGTGTTTGATGGTACCGTGTAGAGGAATAATCACTCTGTGTCTGACCACGGAAGAGTCTGATGTGACCTTGTAGAGGAATAATCTCTATGTGTCTGACCCCGGGAGCGTTTGATGGGACCGGGTAGAGGAATAATCACTCTGTGTCTGACCCCGGGAGAGTTTGATGGGCGGTGTAGAGGAATAATCACTCTGTGGCTGACCCCGGGAGTGTTTGATGGGACCGTGTAGAGGAATAATCTATCTGTGTCTGACCCCGGGAGTGTGTGATGGGACGGTGTGGAGGGAGATTCACTCTGTGTCTGACACCGGGAGTGTGTGATGGGACCGTGTAGAGGAATAATCACTCTGTGTCTAACCCCCGCAGTGTTTGATGGGACCGTGTAGAGGAATAATCCCTCTGTGTTTGACCCCTGGAGTGTTTGATGGGACCGTGTAGAGGAATAATCATTCTGAGATTGACCCCGGGAATGTGTGTTGGGACGGTGTGGACGGAGATTCACTCTGTGTCTGACCCCGGGAGTGTTTCATGGGACCCTGTAGAGGATTAATCACTCTGTGTCTGACCCCCGGGAGCGTTTGATGGGACCGTGTAGAGGAATAGTCACTCTATGTCTGACCACGGGAGTGTTTGATGGGACCGTGTAGAGGAATAATCACTCTGTGTCTGACCCCGGGAGAGTGGGATGGGACGGGGTGGGGGGAGATTCACTCTGTGTCTGACCCAGGGAGTGTTTGATGGGACCTTGTAGTGGAATAATCACTCTGTGTCTTACCCCCGGAGTGTTTGATGGGACCGTGTAGAGGAATAATCACACTGTGTCTGACCCCCGGGAGCGTTTGATGGGACGTGTAGAGGAATAATCACTCTGTTTCTGACCCCGGGAGTGTGTGATGGGAAGGTGTTGAAGGAGATTCACACTGTGTCTGACCCCGGGTGTGTGTGATGGTACCGTGTAGAGGAATAATCACTCTGTGTCTGACCACGGAAGAGTCTGATGTGACATTGCAGAGGAATAATGACTCTGTGTCTGACCCCCGGGAGCGTTTGATGTGACCGTGTAGAGGAATAATCACTGTGTGTCTGACCCCGGGAGAGTTTGATGGGCGGTGTAGAGGAATAATCACTCTGTGGCTGACCCCGGGAGTGTTTGATGGTACCGTGTAGAGGAATAATCTCTCTGTGTCTGACCCCGGGAGTGTGTGATGGGACGGTGTGGAGGGAGATTCACTCTGTGTCTGACTCCGGGAGTGTGTGATGGGCGGTGTAGATGAATAATCACTCCGTGTCTGACCCCGGGAGTTTGTGACAGGACGGTGTGGAGGGAGATTCACTCTGTGTCTGACCCCGGGAGTGTTTGATGGCACCGAGTAGAGGAATAATCACTCTGTGTCTGACCCCGGGAATGTTTGATGAGACCGTGTCGAGGAATAATCACTCTGTGTCTGACCCCGGGAGTGTTTGATGGGACCGTGTAGAGGAATAATGACTCTGTGTCTGACCCCGGGATTGTGTGATGGGACAGTGTGGACGGAGATTCACTCTGTGTCAGACCCTGGAAGAGATTGATGTGACCGTGTAGAGGAATAATGACTCTGTGTCTGACACCGTGAGTGCGTGATGGTACCGTGTAGAGGAATAATCAGTCTGTGGCTGACCACGGAATAGTCTGATGTGACCATGTAGAGGAATAAGGACTCTGTGTCTGACCCCGGGAGTGTGTGATGGGACGGTGTTGAAGGAGATTCACACTGTGTCTGACACCGGGAGTGTGTGATGGTACCGTGTAGAGGAATAATCACTCTGTGTCTGACCAAGGAAGAGTCTGATGTGACCTTGTAGAGGAATAATCACTCTGTGTCTGACCCCGGGAGAGTTTGATGGGCGGTGTAGAGGAATAATCACTCTGTGGCTGACCCCGGGAGTGTTTGATGGGACCGTGTAGAGGAATAATCACTCTGTGTCTGACCCCCGGGAGCGTTTGATGGGACCGTGTAGAGGAATAACCACTCTGTGTCTGACCCCGGGAGAGTTTGATGGGCGGTGCAGAGGAATAATCACTCTGTGGCTGACCCCGGTAGTGTTTGATTGGACCGTGTAGAGGAATAATCACTCTGTGTCTGACCCCGGGAGAGTTTGATGGGCGGTGTAGGGGAATTATCCCTCTGTGGCTGACCCCGGGAGTGTTTGATGGTACCGTGTAGAGGAATAATCTATCTGTGTCTGACCCCGGGAGTGTGTGATGGGACGGTGTGGAGGGAGATTCACTCTGTGTCTGACACCGGGAGTGTGTGATGGGCGGTGTAGAGTAATAATCACTCCGTGTCTGACCCCGGGAGTGTGTGTTGGGACCGTGTAGAGGAATAATCACTCTGTGTCTAACCCCCGCAGTGTTTGATGGGACCGTGTAGAGGAATAATCCCTCTGTGTTTGACCCCTGGAGTGTTTGATTGGACCGAGTAGAGGAATAATCACTCTGTGTCTGACCCCGGGAGTGTTTGATGGGACAGTGTAGAGGAATAATCACTCTGTGTCTGACCCCGGGAGAATGTGATGGGATGGCGTGGAGGGAGATTCACTCTGTGTCTGACCCCGGGAGTGCTTGATGGGACCGTGTAGAGGAATAATCACTCTGTGTCTGACCCCTGGAGATTGTGATGGGACGGTGTGGAAGGAGATTCACACTGTGTCTGACCCCGGGAGCGTTTGATAGTACCGTGTAGAGGAATAATCACTCTGTGTCTGACCCCGGGAGTGTGTGATGGGACTGTGTGGAAGGAGATTCACACTGTGTCTGACCCCGGGTGTGTGTGATGGGACGGTGAGGACTGAGATTCACTCTGTGTCTGACCCCGGGAGTGTTTGATGGGACCGTGTTGAGGAATAATCTCTATGTGTCTGACCCCGGGAGTGTTTGATGGTACCGTGTAGAGGAATAATCACTCTGTGTCTGACCACGGAAGAGTCTGATGTGACCTTGCAGATGTATAATCACTCTGTGTCTGACCCCGGGAGAGTTTGATTCGCGGTGTAGGGGAATTATCCCTCTGTGGCTGACCCCGGGAGTGTTTGATGGGCGGTGTAGAGGAATAATCACTCTGTGGCTGACCCCGGGAGTGTTTGATGGGACCGTGTAGAGGAATAATCTCTATGTGTCTGACCCCGGGAGTGTTTGATGGTACCGTGTAGAGGAATAATCACTCTGTGTCTGACCACGGAAGAGTCTGATGTGACCGTGTAGAGGAATAATCTCTATGTGTCTGACCCCGGGAGCGTTTGATGGGACCGGGTAGAGGAATAATCACTCTGTGTCTGACCCCGGAGAGTTTGATGGGCGGTGTAGAGGAATAATCACTCTGTGGCTGACCCCGGGAGTGTTTGATGGGACCGTGTAGAGGAATAATCACTCTGTGTCTGACCCCCGGGAGCGTTTGATGGGACCGTGTAGAGGAATAACCACTCTGTGTCTGACCCCGGGAGAGTTTGATGGGCGGTGTAGAGGAATAATCACTCTGTGGCTGACCCCGGTAGTGTTTGATGGGACCGTGTAGAGGAATAATCACTCTGTGTCTGACCCCGGGTGAGTTTGATGGGCGGTGTAGGGGAATTATCCCTCTGTGGCTGACCCCGGGAGTGTTTGATGGTACCGTGTAGAGGAATAATCTATCTGTGTCTGACCCCGGGAGTGTGTGATGGGACGGTGTGGAGGGAGATTCACTCTGTGTCTGACACCGGGAGTGTGTGATGGGCGGTGTAGAGTAATAATCACTCCGTGTCTGACCCCGGGAGTGTGTGTTGGGACCGTGTAGAGGAATAATCACTCTGTGTCTGACCCTCGCAGTGTTTGATGGGACCGTGTAGAGGAATAATCCCTCTGTGTCTGACCCCTGGAGTGTTTGATTGGACCGAGTAGAGGAATAATCACTCTGTGTCTGACCCCGGGAGTGTGTGATGGGCTGTGTAGAGGAATAATCACTCCGTGTCTGACCCCGGGAGTTTGTGACGAGACTGTGTGGAGGGAGATTCACTCTGTGTCTGACCCCGGGAGTGTTTGATCGGACCGTGTAGAGGAATAATCATTCTGAGTCTGACCCCGGGAGTGTGTGTTAGGACGGTGAGGACGGAGATTCACTCTGTGTCTGACCCCAAAGTGTTTCATGGGACCGTGTAGAGGAATAATCACTCTGTTTCTGACCCCGGGAGAGTGTGATGGGACGGCGTGGAGGGAGATTCACTCTGTGTCTGACCCCCGGGAGTGTTTGATGGGACCGTGTAGAGGAATAATCACACTGTTTCTGACCCCGGGAGAGTTTGATGGGGCCGTGTAGAGGAATAATCACTCTGTGTCTGACCCCCGGGAGTGTTTGATGGGACCGTGTAGAGGAATAATCTCTATGTGTTTGACCCCGGGAGTGTTTGATGGTACTGTGTAGAGGAATAATCTCTCTGTGTCTGACCCCGGGAGAGTGTGATTTGACGGTGTGGCAGGAGATTCACACTGTGTCTGACCCTGGGAGTGTGTGATGGGACGGTGAGGACTGAGATTCACTCTGTGTCTGAACCCGGGAGTGTTTGATGGGACCGTGTAGAGGAATAATCTCTATGTGTCTGACCCCGGGAGTGTTTGATTGTACCGTGTAGAGGAATAATCACTCTGTGTCTGACCACGGAAGAGTCTGATGTGACCTTGCAGAGGAATAATCACTCTGTGTCTGACCCCGGGAGAGTTTGATTCGCGGTGTAGGGGAATTATCCCTCTGTGGCTGACCCCGGGAGTGTTTGATGGGCGGTGTAGAGGAATAATCACTCTGTGGCTGACCCCGGGAGTGCTTGATGGGACCGTGTAGAGGAATAATCTCTATGTGTCTGACCCCGGGAGTGTTTGATGGTACCGTGTAGAGGAATAATCACTCTGTGTCTGACCACGGAAGAGTCTGATGTGACCGTGTAGAGGAATAATCTCTATGTGTCTGACCCCGGGAGCGTTTGATGGGACCGGGTAGAGGAATAATCACTCTGTGTCTGACCCCGGGAGAGTTTGATGGGCGGTGTAGAGGAATAATCACTCTGTGGCTGACCCCGGGAGTGTTTGATGGGACCGTGTAGAGGAATAATCACTCTGTGTCTGACCCCCGGGAGCGTTTGATGGGACCGTGTAGAGGAATAACCACTCTGTGTCTGACCCCGGGAGAGTTTGATGGGCGGTGCAGAGGAATAATCACTCTGTGGCTGACCCCGGTAGTGTTTGATTGGACCGTGTAGAGGAATAATCACTCTGTGTCTGACCCCGGGAGAGTTTGATGGGCGGTGTAGGGGAATTATCCCTCTGTGGCTGACCCCGGGAGTGTTTGATGGTACCGTGTAGAGGAATAATCTATCTGTGTCTGACCCCGGGAGTGTGTGATGGGACGGTGTGGAGGGAGATTCACTCTGTGTCTGACACCGGGAGTGTGTGATGGGCGGTGTAGAGTAATAATCACTCCGTGTCTGACCCCGGGAGTGTGTGTTGGGACCGTGTAGAGGAATAATCACTCTGTGTCTAACCCCCGCAGTGTTTGATGGGACCGTGTAGAGGAATAATCCCTCTGTGTTTGACCCCTGGAGTGTTTGATTGGACCGAGTAGAGGAATAATCACTCTGTGTCTGACCCCGGGAGTGTTTGATGGGACAGTGTAGAGGAATAATCACTCTGTGTCTGACCCCGGGAGAATGTGATGGGATGGCGTGGAGGGAGATTCACTCTGTGTCTGACCCCGGGAGTGCTTGATGGGACCGTGTAGAGGAATAATCACTCTGTGTCTGACCCCTGGAGATTGTGATGGGACGGTGTGGAAGGAGATTCACACTGTGTCTGACCCCGGGAGCGTTTGATAGTACCGTGTAGAGGAATAATCACTCTGTGTCTGACCCCGGGAGTGTGTGATGGGACTGTGTGGAAGGAGATTCACACTGTGTCTGACCCCGGGTGTGTGTGATGGGACGGTGAGGACTGAGATTCACTCTGTGTCTGACCCCGGGAGTGTTTGATGGGACCGTGTTGAGGAATAATCTCTATGTGTCTGACCCCGGGAGTGTTTGATGGTACCGTGTAGAGGAATAATCACTCTGTGTCTGACCACGGAAGAGTCTGATGTGACCTTGCAGATGTATAATCACTCTGTGTCTGACCCCGGGAGAGTTTGATTCGCGGTGTAGGGGAATTATCCCTCTGTGGCTGACCCCGGGAGTGTTTGATGGGCGGTGTAGAGGAATAATCACTCTGTGGCTGACCCCGGGAGTGTTTGATGGGACCGTGTAGAGGAATAATCTCTATGTGTCTGACCCCGGGAGTGTTTGATGGTACCGTGTAGAGGAATAATCACTCTGTGTCTGACCACGGAAGAGTCTGATGTGACCGTGTAGAGGAATAATCTCTATGTGTCTGACCCCGGGAGCGTTTGATGGGACCGGGTAGAGGAATAATCACTCTGTGTCTGACCCCGGGAGAGTTTGATGGGCGGTGTAGAGGAATAATCACTCTGTGGCTGACCCCGGGAGTGTTTGATGGGACCGTGTAGAGGAATAATCACTCTGTGTCTGACCCCCGGGAGCGTTTGATGGGACCGTGTAGAGGAATAACCACTCTGTGTCTGACCCCGGGAGAGTTTGATGGGCGGTGTAGAGGAATAATCACTCTGTGGCTGACCCCGGTAGTGTTTGATGGGACCGTGTAGAGGAATAATCACTCTGTGTCTGACCCCGGGTGAGTTTGATGGGCGGTGTAGGGGAATTATCCCTCTGTGGCTGACCCCGGGAGTGTTTGATGGTACCGTGTAGAGGAATAATCTATCTGTGTCTGACCCCGGGAGTGTGTGATGGGACGGTGTGGAGGGAGATTCACTCTGTGTCTGACACCGGGAGTGTGTGATGGGCGGTGTAGAGTAATAATCACTCCGTGTCTGACCCCGGGAGTGTGTGTTGGGACCGTGTAGAGGAATAATCACTCTGTGTCTGACCCTCGCAGTGTTTGATGGGACCGTGTAGAGGAATAATCCCTCTGTGTCTGACCCCTGGAGTGTTTGATTGGACCGAGTAGAGGAATAATCACTCTGTGTCTGAACCCGGGAGTGTTTGATGGGACAGTGTAGAGGAATAATCACTCTGTGTCTGACCCCGGGAGAATGTGATGGGATGGCGTGGAGGGAGATTCACTCTGTGTCTGACCCCGGGAGTGCTTGATGGGACCGTGTAGAGAAATAATCACTCTGTGTCTGACCCCTGGAGATTGTGATGGGACGGTGTGGAAGGAGATTCACACTGTGTCTGACCCCGGGAGCGTTTGATAGTACCGTGTAGAGGAATAATCTCTCTGTGTCTGACCCCGGGAGTGTGTGATGGGACCGTGTTGAGGAATAATCCCTCTGTGTCTGACCGCGGGAGTGTCTGATTGGACAGTGTAGAGGAATAATCACTCTGTGTCTGACCCCGGGAGTGTATGATTGGACGGTGTGGATATAAATTCACTCTGTGTCTGATCCCGGGAGTGTGCGTTGGGACGCTGTGGACGGAGATTCACTCTGTGTCTGACCCCGGGAGTGTTTCATGGGACCGTGTAGTGGAATAATCACTCTTTGTCTGATCCCCGGGAGTGTTTGATGGGACCGTGTTGAGGAATAATCACTCTGTGTCTGACCCCGGGAGAGTTTGATGGGGCCGTGTAGAGGAATAATCACTCTGTGTCTGAACACGGGAGTGTTTGATGGGACCGGGTAGCGTAATAATCACTCTGTGTCTGAACCCGGGAGTGTGTGATGGGACGGTGTGGAGGGAGATTCACACTGTGTCTGACACCGGGAGTGTGTGATGGGTTGTGTAGAGGAATAATCACTCTGTGTCTGACCCCGGGAGAGTTTGACGGGGCCGTGTAGAGGAATAATCAATCTGTGTCTGACCACGGGAGTGTTTGATGGGACCGTGTAGAGGAATAATCACTCTGTGTCTGACCCTCGCAGTGTTTGATGGGACCGTGTAGAGGAATAATCCCTCTGTGTCTGACCCCTGGAGTGTTTGATTGGACAGTGTAGAGGAATAATCACTCTGTGTCTGACCTCGGGAGAGTGTGATGGGATGGCCTGGAGGGAGATTCACTCTGTGTCTGACCCAGGGAGTGTTTGATGGGACCTTGTAGTGGAATAATCACTCTGTGTCTTACCCCCGGAGTGTTTGATGGGACCGTGTAGAGGAATAATCTCACTGTGTCTGACCCCCGGGAGCGTTTGATGGGACGTGTAGAAGAATAATCACTCTGTGTCTGACCCCGGGATTGTTCGATGGGACCGTGTAGAGGAATAATCACTCTGTGTCTGACCCCCGGGAGCGTTTGATGGGACCGGGTAGAGGAATAATCAGTCTGTGTCTGACCCCGGGAGAGTTTGATGGGCGGTGTAGAGGAATAATCACTCTGTGGCTGACCCCGGGAGTGTTTGATGGTACCGTGTAGAGGAATAATCTCTCTGTGTCTGACCCCGGGAGTATGTGATGGGACGGTATGGAGGGAGATTCACTCTGTGTCTGACCCCGGGAGTGTGTGATGGGATGTGTAGAGGAATAATCACTCCGTGTCTGACCCCGGGAATTTGTGACGAGACGGTGTGGAGGGAGATTCACTCTGTGTCTGACCCCGGGAGTGTTTGATGGGATGGCCTGGAGGGAGATTCACTCTGTGTCTGATCCAGGGAGTGTTTGATGACACCGTGTAGAGGATAATCACTCTGTGTCTGACCTCGGGAGAGTGTGATGGGACGGCGTGGAGGGAGATTCACTCTGTGTCTGACCCAGGGAGTGTTTGATGGGACCTTGTAGTGGAATAATCACTCTGTGTCTTACCCCCGGAGTGTTTGATGGGACCGTGTAGAGGAATAATCACACTGTGTCTGACCCCCGGGAGCGTTTGATGGGACGTGTAGAGGAATAATCACTCTGTGTCTGACCCCGGGAGTGTTCGATGGGACCGTGTAGAGGAATAATCACTCTGTTTCTGACCCCGGGAGTGTGTGATGGGAAGGTGTTGAAGGAGATTCACACTGTGTCTGACCCCGGGTGTGTGTGATGGTACCGTGTAGAGGAATAATCACTCTGTGTCTGACCCCCGGGAGCGTTTGATGGGACCGGGTAGAGGAATAATCAGTCTGTGTCTGACCCCGGGAGAGTTTGATGGGCGGTGTAGAGGAATAATCACTCTGCGGCTGACCCCGGGAGTGTTTGATGGTACCGTGTAGAGGAATAATCTCTCTGTGTCTGACCCCGGGAGTATGTGATTGGACGGTATGGAGGGAGATTCACTCTGTGTCTGACCCCGGGAGTGTGTGATGGGATGTGTAGAGGAATAATCACTCCGTGTCTGACCCCGGGAGTTTGTGACGAGACGGTGTGGAGGGAGATTCACTCTGTGTCTGACCCCGGGAGTGTTTGATGGGACCGTGTAGAGGAATAATCATTCTGAGTCTGACACCGGGAGTGTGTGTTGGGACGGTGTGGACGGAGATTCACTCTGTGTCTGACCCCGGGAGTGTTACATGGGACCATAGAGGAATAATCACTCTGTGTCTGACCCCCGGGAGCGTTTGATGGGACCGTGTAGAGGAATAATCACTCTGTGTCTGACCCCGGGTGTGTGGGATGGGACGGTGTTGAAGGAGATCCACAGTGTGTCTGACACCGGGAGTGTGTGATGGTACCGTGTAGATGAATTATCACTCCGTGTCTGATCCCGGGAGATTGTGACGAGACGGTGTGGAGGGAGATTCACTCTGTGTCTGACCCCGGGAGTGTTTGATGGGACCGTGTAGAGGAATAATCATTCTGAGATTGACCCCGGGAATGTGTGTTGGGACGGTGTGGACGGAGATTCACTCTGTGTCTGACCCCGGGAGTGTTTCATGGGACCCTGTAGAGGAATAATCACTCTGTGTCTGACCCCCGGGAGCGTTTGATGGGACCGTGTAGAGGAATAGTCACTCTATGTCTGACCACGGGAGTATTTGATGGGACCGTGTAGAGGAATAATCTCTCTGTGTCTGACCCCGGGAGAGTGGGATGGGACGGGGTGGGGGGAGATTCACTCTGTGTCTGACCCAGGTAGTGTTTGATGGGACCTTGTAGTTGAATAATCACTCTGTGTCTTACCCCCGGAGTGTTTGATGGGACCGTGTAGAGGAATAATCACACTGTGTCTGACCCCCGGGAGCGTTTGATGGGACGTGTAGAGGAATAATCACTCTGTGTCTGACCCCGGGAGTGTTCGATGGGACCGTGTAGAGGAATAATCACACTGTTTCTGACCCCGGGAGTGTGTGATGGGAAGGTGTTGAAGGAGATTCACACTGTGTCTGACCCCGGGTGTGTGTGATGGTACCGTGTAGAGGAATAATCACTCTGTGTCTGACCACGGAAGAGTCTGATGTGACATTGCAGAGGAATAATGACTCTGAGTCTGACCCCCGGGAGCGTTTGATGTGACCGTGTAGAGGAATAATCACTGTGTGTCTGACCCCGGGAGAGTTTGATGTGCGGTGTAGAGGAATAATCACTCTGTGGCTGACCCCGGGAGTGTTTGATGGTACCGTGTAGAGGAATAATCTCTCTGTGTCTGACCCCGGGAGTGTGTGATGTGACGGTGTGGAGGGAGATTCACTCTGTGTCTGACCCCGGGAGTGTTTGATGGCACCGAGTAGAGGAATAATCACTCTGTGTCTGACCCCGGGAGTGTTTGATGAGACCGTGTCGAGGAATAATCACTCTGTGTCTGACCCCGGGAGTGTTTGATGGGACCGTGTAGAGGAATAATGACTCTGTTTCTGACCCCGGGATTGTGTGATGGGACGGTGTGGACGGAGATTCACTCTGTGTCAGACCCCGGAAGAGTTTGATGTGACCGTGTAGAGGAATAATGACTCTGTGTCTGACACCGTGAGTGCGTGATGTTACCGTGTAGAGGAATAATCAGTCTGTGGCTGACCACGGAAGAGTCTGATGTGACCATGTAGAGGAATAAGGACTCTCTGTCTGACCCCGGGAGTTTGTGATGGGACGGTGTTGAAGGAGATTCACACTGTGTCTGACACCGAGTGTGTGTGATGGTACCGTGTAGAGGAATAATCACTCTGTGTCTGACCAAGGAAGAGTCTGGTGTGACCTTGTAGAGGAATAATCACTCTGTGTCTGATCCCGGGAGAGTGTGATGGGACGGTGTGGATTGAGATTCAATCTGTGTCTGACCCCCGGAGTGTTTGATGCGACCGTGTAGAGGAATAATCACTCTGTGTTTGACCCCCGGATTGTTTGATGGGACCGTGTAGAGGAATAATCACTCTGTGTCTGACCCCCGGGAGCGTTTGATGGGACCGGGTAGAGGATTAATCACTCTGTGTCTAACCCCGGGAGAGTTTGATGGGCGGGGTAGAGGAATAATCACTCTGTGGCTGACCCCGGGAGTGTTTGATGGTACCGTGTAGAGGAATAATCTCTCTGTGTCTGACCCCGGGAGTATGTATTGGGACGGTATGGAGGGAGATTCACTCTGTGTCTGACCCCGGGAGTGTGTGATGGGCTGTGTAGAGGAATAATCACTCCGTGTCTGACCCCGGGAGTTTGTGACGAGACGGTGTGGAGGGAGATTCACTCTGTGTCTGACCCCGGGAGTGTTTGATCGGACCGTGTAGAGGAATAATCATTCTGAGTCTGACCCCGGGAGTGTGTGTTGGGACGGTGTGGACGGAGATTCACTCTGTGTCTGACTCCAAAGTGTTTCATGGGACCGTGTAGAGGAATAATCACTCTGTTTCTGACCCCGGGAGAGTGTGATGGGACGGCGTGGAGGGAGATTCACTCTGTGTCTGACCCCCGGGAGTGTTTGATGGGACCGTGTAGAGGAATAATCACACTGTTTCTGACCCCGGGAGAGTTTGATGGGGCCGTGTAGAGGAATAATCACTCTGTGTCTGACCCCCGGGAGTGTTTGATGGGACCGTGTAGAGGAATAATCACACTGTTTCTGACCCCGGGAGAGTGTGATGGGACTGTGTGGAAGGAGATTCACACTGTGTCTGACCCCGGGTGTGTGTGATGGGACGGTGAGGACTGAGATTCACTCTGTGTCTGACCCCGGGAGTGTTTGATGGGACCGTGTAGAGGAATAATCTCTATGTGTCTGACCCCGGGAGTGTTTGATGGTACCGTGTAGAGGAATAATCTCTCTGTGTCTGACCCCGGGAGAGTGTGATGGGACGGTGTGGCAGGAGATTCACACTGTGTCTGACCCTGGGAGTGTGTGATGGGACGGTGAGGACTGAGATTCACTCTGTGTCTGACCCCGGGAGTGTTTGATGGGACCGTGTAGAGGAATAATCTCTATGTGTCTGACCCCGGGAGTGTTTGATGGTACCGTGTAGAGGAATAATCACTCTGTGTCTGACCACGGAAGAGTCTGATGTGACCTTGCAGAGGAATAATCACTCTGTGTCTGACCCCGGGAGAGTTTGATTCGCGGTGTAGGGGAATTATCCCTCTGTGGCTGACCCCGGGAGTGTTTGATGGGACCGTGTAGAGGAATAATCTCTATGTGTCTGACCCCGGGAGTGTTTGATGGGACCGTGTAGAGGAATAATCACTCTGTGTCTGACCCCCGGGAGCGTTTGATGGGACCGGGTAGTGGATTAATCACTCTGTGTCTAACCCCGGGAGAGTTTGATGGGCGGGGTAGAGGAATAATCACTCTGTGGCTGACCCCGGGAGTGTTTGATGGTACCGTGTAGAGGAATAATCTCTCTGTGTCTGACCCCGGGAGTATGTATTGGGACGGTATGGAGGGAGATTCACTCTGTGTCTGACCCCGGGAGTGTGTGATGGGCTGTGTAGAGGAATAATCACTCCGTGTCTGACCCCGGGAGTTTGTGACGAGACGGTGTGGAGGGAGATTCACTCTGTGTCTGACCCCGGGAGTGTTTGATCGGACCGTGTAGAGGAATAATCATTCTGAGTCTGACCCCGTGAGTGTGTGTTGGGACGGTGTGGACGGAGATTCACTCTGTGTCTGACACCAAAGTGTTTCATGGGACCGTGTAGAGGAATAATCACTCTGTTTCTGACCCCGGGAGAGTGTGATGGGACGGCGTGGAGGGAGATTCACTCTGTGTCTGACCCCCGGGAGTGTTTGATGGGACCGTGTAGAGGAATAATCACACTGTTTCTGACCCCGGGAGAGTTTGATGGGGCCGTGTAGAGGAATAATCACTCTGTGTCTGACCCCCGGGAGTGTTTGATGGGACCGTGTAGAGGAATAATCACACTGTTTCTGACCCCGGGAGAGTGTGATGGGACTGTGTGGAAGGAGATTCACACTGTGTCTGACCCCGGGTGTGTGTGATGGGACGGTGAGGACTGAGATTCACTCTGTGTCTGACCCCGGGAGTGTTTGATGGGACCGTGTAGAGGAATAATCTCTATGTGTCTGACCCCGGGAGTGTTTGATGGTACCGTGTAGAGGAATAATCTCTCTGTGTCTGACCCCGGGAGAGTGTGATGGGACGGTGTGGCAGGAGATTCACACTGTGTCTGACCCTGGGAGTGTGTGATGGGACGGTGAGGACTGAGATTCACTCTGTGTCTGACCCCGGGAGTGTTTGATGGGACCGTGTAGAGGAATAATCTCTATGTGTCTGACCCCGGGAGTGTTTGATGGTACCGTGTAGAGGAATAATCACTCTGTGTCTGACCACGGAAGAGTCTGATGTGACCTTGCAGAGGAATAATCACTCTGTGTCTGACCCCGGGAGAGTTTGATTCGCGGTGTAGGGGATTTATCCCTCTGTGGCTGACCCCGGGAGTGTTTGATGGGCGGTGTAGAGGAATAATCACTCTGTGGCTGACCCCGGGAGTGTTTGATGGGACCGTGTAGAGGAATAATCTCTATGTGTCTGACCCCGGGAGTGTTTGATGGTACCGTGTAGAGGAATAATCACTCTGTGTCTGACCACGGAAGAGTCTGATGTGACCGTGTAGAGGAATAATCTCTATGTGTCTGACCCCGGGAGCGTTTGATGGGACCGGGTAGAGGAATAATCACTCTGTGTCTGACCCCGGGAGTGTTTGATGGGACCGTGTAGAGGAATAATCACTCTGTGTCTGACCCCCGGGAGCGTTTGATGGGACCGTGTAGAGGAATAACCACTCTGTGTCTGACCCCGGGAGAGTTTGATGGGCGGTGTAGAGGAATAATCTCTCTGTGTCTGACCCCGGGAGAGTGTGATGGGACGGTGTGGCAGGAGATTCACACTGTGTCTGACCCTGGGAGTGTGTGATGGGACGGTGAGGACAGGGCTCACTCTGTGTCTGACCCCGGGAGTGTTTGATGGGACCGTGTTGAGGAATAATCTCTATGTGTCTGACCCCGGGAGTGTTTGATGGTACCGTGTAGAGGAATAATCTCTATGTGTCTGACCCCGGGAGTGTTTGATGGTACCGTGTAGAGGAATAATCTCTCTGTGTCTGACCCCGGGAGAGTGTGATGGGACGGTGTGGCAGGAGATTCACACTGTGTCTGACCCTGGGAGTGTGTGATGGGACGGTGAGGACTGAGATTCACTCTGTGTCTGACCCCGGGAGTGTTTGATGGGACCGTGTAGAGGAATAATCTCTATGTGTCTGACCCCGGGAGTGTTTGATGGTACCGTGTAGAGGAATAATCTCTCTGTGTCTGACCCCGGGAGAGTGTGATGGGACGGTGTGGCAGGAGATTCACACTGTGTCTGACCCTGGGAGTGTGTGATGGGACGGTGAGGACTGAGATTCACTCTGTGTCTGACCCCGGGAGTGTTTGATGGGACCGTGTTGAGGAATAATCTCTATGTGTCTGACCCCGGGAGTGTTTGATGGTACCGTGTAGAGGAATAATCACTCTGTGTCTGACCACGGAAGAGTCTGATGTGACCTTGCAGAGGAATAATCACTCTGTGTCTGACCCCGGGAGAGTTTGATTCGCGGTGTAGGGGAATTATCCCTCTGTGGCTGACCCCGGGAGTGTTTGATGGGCGGTGTAGAGGAATAATCACTCGGTGGCTGACCCTGGGAGTGTTTGATGGGACCGTGTAGAGGAATAATCTCTATGTGTCTGTCCCCGGAGTGTTTGATGGTACCGTGTAGAGGAATAATCACTCTGTGTCTGACCACGGAAGAGTCTGATGTGACCGTGTAGAGGAATAATCTCTATGTGTCTGACCCCGGGAGCGTTTGATGGGACCGGGTAGAGGAATAATCACTCTGTTTCTGACCCCGGGAGAGTTTGATGGGCGGTGTAGAGGAATAATCACTCTGTGGCTGACCCCGGGAGTGTTTGATGGGACCGTGTAGAGGAATAATCACTCTGTGTCTGACCCCCGGGAGCGTTTGATGGGACCGTGTAGAGGAATAACCACTCTGTGTCTGACCCCGGGAGAGTTTGATGGGCGGTGTAGAGGAATAATCACTCTGTGTCTGACCCCGGGAGTGTGTGATGGGCGGTGTAGGGGAATTATCCCTCTGTGGCTGACCCCGGGAGTGTTTGATGGTACCGTGTAGAGGAATAATCTATCTGTGTCTGACCCCGGGAGTGTGTGATGGGACGGTGTGGAGGGAGATTCACTCTGTGTCTGACACCGGGAGTGTGTGATGGGCGGTGTAGAGTAATAATCACTCCGTGTCTGACCCCGGGAGTGTGTGTTGGGACCGTGTAGAGGAATAATCACTCTGTGTCTGACCCCCGCAGTGTTTGATGGGACCGTGTAGAGGAATAAACACTCTGTGTTTGACCACGGGAGTGTGTGATGCGTCGGTGGAGAGGATTAATCACTCTGTGTCTGACCCCGGGAGAATGTGATGGGATGGCGTGGAGGGAGATTCACTCTGTGTCTGACCCCGGGAGTGCTTGATGGGACCGTGTAGAGGAATAATCACTCTGTGTCTGACCCCTGGAGATTGTGACGGGACGGTGTGGAAGGAGATTCACACTGTGTCTGACCCCTGGAGAGTTTGATTCGCGGTGTAGGGGAATTATCCCTCTGTGGCTGACCCCGGGAGTGTTTGATGGGCGGTGTAGAGGAATAATCACTCTGTGGCTGACCCCGGGAGTGTTTGATGGGACCGTGTAGAGGAATAATCTCTATGTGTCTGACCCCGGGAGTGTTTGATGGTACCGTGTAGAGGAATAATCACTCTGTGTCTGACCACGGAAGAGTCTGATGTGACCGTGTAGAGGAATAATCTCTATGTGTCTGACCCCGGGAGCGTTTGATGGGACCGGGTAGAGGAATAATCACTCTGTGTCTGACCCCGGGAGAGTTTGATGGGCGGTGTAGAGGAATAATCACTCTGTGGCTGACCCCGGGAGTGTTTGATGGGACCGTGTAGAGGAATAATCACTCTGTGTCTGACCCCCGGGAGCGTTTGATGGGACCGTGTAGAGGAATAACCACTCTGTGTCTGACCCCGGGAGAGTTTGATGGGCGGTGTAGAGGAATAATCACTCTGTGTCTGACCCCGGGAGTGTGTGATGGGCGGTGTAGGGGAATTATCCCTCTGTGGCTGACCCCGGGAGTGTTTGATGGTACCGTGTAGAGGAATAATCTATCTGTGTCTGACCCCGGGAGTGTGTGATGGGACGGTTTGGAGGGAGATTCACTCTGTGTCTGACACCGGGAGTGTGTGATGGGCGGTGTAGAGTAATAATCACTCCGTGTCTGACCCCGGGAGTGTGTGTTGGGACCGTGTAGAGGAATAATCACTCTGTGTCTGACCCCCGCAGTGTTTGATGGGACCGTGTAGAGGAATAAACACTCTGTGTTTGACCACGGGAGTGTGTGATGCGTCGGTGGAGAGGATTAATCACTCTGTGTCTGACCCCGGGAGAATGTGATGGGATGGCGTGGAGGGAGATTCACTCTGTGTCTGACCCCGGGAGTGCTTGATGGGACCGTGTAGAGGAATAATCACTCTGTGTCTGAACCCTGGAGATTGTGACGGGACGGTGTGGAAGGAGATTCACACTGTGTCTGACCCCGGGAGTGTTTGATAGTACCGTGTAGAGGAATAATCTCTCTGTGTCTGACCCCGGGAGTGTGTGATGGGACCGTGTTGAGGAATAATCCCTCTGTGTCTGACCGCGGGAGTGTCTGATTGGACAATGTAGAGGAATAATCACTCTGTGTCTGACCCTGGGAGTGTATGATTGGACGGTGTGGATATAAATTCACTCTGTGTCTGACCCCGGGAGTGTGTGTTGGGACGGTGTGGAGGGAGATTCACTCTGTGTCTGACACCGGTAGTGTTTGATGGGACCGTGTAGAGGAATAATCACTCTGTGTCTGACCCCGGGAGTGTTTGATGGTACCGTGTAGAGGAATAATCTATCTGTGTCTGACCCCGGGAGTGTGTGATGTGACGGTGTGGAGGGAGATTCACTCTGTGTCTGACACCGGGAGTGTGTGATGGGCGGTGTAGAGTAATAATCACTCCGTGTCTGACCCCGGGAGTGTGTGTTGGGACCGTGTAGAGGAATAATCACTCTGTGTCTGACCCCCGCAGTGTTTGATGGGACCGTGTAGAGGAATAATCCCTCTGTGTCTGACCCCTGGAGTGTTTGATTGGACCGAGTAGAGGAATAATCACTCTGTGTCTGACCCCAGGAGTGTTTGATGGGACAGTGTAGAGGAATAATCACTCTGTGTCTGACCCCGGGAGAATGTGATGGGATGGCGTGGAGGGAGATTTACTCTGTGTCTGACCCCGGGAGTGCTTGATGGGACCGTGTAGAGGAATAATCACTCTGTGTCTGACCACTGGAGATTGTGTTGGGACGGTGTGGAAGGAGATTCACACTGTGTCTGACCCCGGGAGTGTTTGATAGTACCGTGTAGAGGAATAATCTCTCTGTGTCTGACCCCGGGAGTGTGTGATGGGACCGTGTTGAGGAATAATCCCTCTGTGTCTGACCCCGGGAGTGTTTGATTGGACAGTGTAGAGGAATAATCACTCTGTGTCTGACCCCGGGAGTGTATGATTGGACGGTGTGGATATAAATTCACTCTGTGTCTGACCCCGGGAGTGTGTGTTGGGACGGTGTGGACGGAGATTCACTCTGTGTCTGACCCCGGGAGTGTTTCATGGGACCGTGTAGTGGAATAATCACTCTTTGTCTGATCCCCGGGAGTGTTTGATGGGACCGTGTTGAGGAATAATCACTCTGTGTCTGACCCCGGGAGAGTTTGATGGGGCCGTGTAGAGGAATAATCACTCTGTGTCTGACCCCGGGAGTGTTTGATGGGACCGTGTTGAGGAATAATCCCTCTGTGTATGACCCAGGGAGTGTGTGATGGGACCGTGTGGAGGGGGTTCACTCTATGTCTGACCCCGGGAGTGTGTGATGGGACCGTGTAGAGGAATAATCACTCTGTGTCTGACCCCGGGAGAGTGTGATGGGATGGCGTGGAGGGAGATTCACACTGTGTCTGACACCGGGAGTGTTTGATGGGACCGTGTAGAGGAATAATCACTCTGTGTCTGACACCGGGAGTGTTTGATGGTACCGTGTTGAGGAATTATCACTCTGTGTCTGACCCCGGAAGAGTTTGACGTGACCGTGTAGAGGAATAATGACTCTGTGTCTGACCCCGGGAGTGTTTGCTGGGACCGTGTAGAGGAATAATCTCTCTGTGTCTGACCCCGGGACTGTTTGATGGGACCGTGTAGAGGAATAATCTCTCTGTGTCTGACCCCGGGAGTGTGTGATGGGACGGTGTGGATTGAGATTCACTCTGTGTCTGACCCCGGGAGTGTTTGATAGGACCTTGTAGTGGAATAATCACTCTGTGTCTTACTCCCGGAGTGTTTGATGGGACCGTGTAGAGGAATAACCACTCTGTGTCTGACCCCGGGAGAGTTTGATGGGCGGTGTAGAGGAATAATCACTCTGTGGCTGACACCGGTAGTGTTTGATGGGACCGTGTAGAGGAATAATCACTCTGTGTCTGACCCCGGGAGAGTTTGATGGGACCTTGTAGTGGAATAATCACTCTGTGTCTTACTCCCGGAGTGTTTGATGGGACCGTGTAGAGGAATAACCACTCTGTGTCTGACCCCGGGAGAGTTTGATGGGCGGTGTAGAGGAATAATCACTCTGTGGCTGACACCGGTAGTGTTTGATGGGACCGTGTAGAGGAATAATCACTCTGTGTCTGACCCCGGGAGAGTTTGATGGGCGGTGTAGGGGAATTATCCCTCTGTGGCTGACCCCGGGAGTGTTTGATGGTACCGTGTAGAGGAATAATCTATCTGTGTCTGACCCCGGGAGTGTGTGATGGGACGGTGTGGATTGAGATTCACTCTGTGTCTGACCCCGGGAGTGTTTGATAGGACCTTGTAGTGGAATAATCACTCTGTGTCTTACTCCCGGAGTGTTTGATGGGACCGTGTAGAGAAATAATCACTCTGTGTCTGACCCCGGGAGCGTGTGATGGGATGGCGTGGAGGGAGATTCACACTGTGTCTGACACCGGGAGTGTTTGATGGGACCGTGTAGAGGAATAATCACTCTGTGTCTGACACCGGGAGTGTTTGATGGTACCGTGTTGAGGAATAATCACTCTGTGTCTGACCCCGGAAGAGTTTGACGTGACCGTGTAGAGGAATAATGACTCTGTGTCTGACCCCGGGAGTGTTTGCTGGGACCGTGAAGAGGAATAATCTCTGTGTCTGACCCCGGGACTGTTTGATGGGACCGTGTAGAGGAATAATCTCTCTGTGTCTGACCCCGGGAGTGTGTGATGTGACGGTGTGGATTGAGATTCACTCTGTGTCTGACCCCGGGAGTGTTTGATAGGACCTTGTAGTGGAATAATCACTCTGTGTCTTACTCCCGGAGTGTTTGATGGGACCGTGTAGAGGAATAACCACTCTGTGTCTGACCCCGGGAGAGTTTGATGGGCGGTGTAGAGGAATAATCACTCTGTGGCTGACACCGGTAGTGTTTGATGGGACCGTGTAGAGGAATAATCACTCTGTGTCTGACCCCGGGAGAGTTTGATGGGACCTTGTAGTGGAATAATCACTCTGTGTCTTACTCCCGGAGTGTTTGATGGGACCGTGTAGAGGAATAACCACTCTGTGTCTGACCCCGGGAGAGTTTGATGGGCGGTGTAGATGAATAATCACTCTGTGGCTGACACCGGTAGTGTTTGATGGGACCGTGTAGAGGAATAATCACTCTGTGTCTGACCCCGGGAGAGTTTGATGGGCGATGTAGGGGAATTATCCCTCTGTGGCTGACCCCGGGAGTGTTTGATGGTACCGTGTAGAGGAATAATCTATCTGTGTCTGACCCCGGGAGTGTGTGATGGGACGGTGTGGATTGAGATTCACTCTGTGTCTGACCCCGGGAGTGTTTGATAGGACCTTGTAGTGGAATAATCACTCTGTGTCTTACTCCCGGAGTGTTTGATGGGACCGTGTAGAGGAATAATCACTCTGTGTCTGACCTCCGGGAGCGTTTGATGGGACCTTGTAGAGAAATAATCACTCTGTGTCTGACCCCGGGAGAGTGTGAAGGGATAGCGCGGAGGGAGATTCACTCTGTGTCTGATTCCGGGAGTGTTTGATGGGACCGTGTAGAGGAATAATCACTCTGTGTCTGACCCCGGGAGATTGTGATGGGACGGTGTGGAAGGAGATTCACACTGTGTCTGACACCGGGAGTGTTTGATGGGACCGTGTAGAGGAATAATCTCTCTGTGTCTGACCCCGGGAGTGTTTGATAATACCGTGTAGAGGAATAATCTCCCTGTGTCTGACCACGGAAGTGTGTGATGGGACCGTGTTGAGGAATAATCCCTCTGTGTCTGACCCCTGGAGTGTTTGATTGGACCGAGTAGAGGAATAATCACTCTGTGTCTGACACCGGGAGTGTTTGATGGGACAGTGTAGAGGAATAATCACTCTGTGTCTGACCCCGGGAGAATGTGATGGGATGGCGTGGAGGGAGATTCATTCTGTGTCTGACCCCGGGAGTGTTTGATGGGACCGTGTAGAGGAATAATCACTCTGTGTCTGACCCCTGGAGATTGTGATGAGACGGTGCGGAAGGAGATTCACACTGTGTCTGACCCCGGGAGTGTTTGATAGTACCGTGTAGAGGAATAATCTCTCTGTGTCTGACCCCGGGAGTGTGTGATGGGACCGTGTTGAGGAATAATCCCTCTGTGTCTGACCGCGGGAGTGTCTGATTGGACAGTGTTGAGGAATAATCCCTCTGTGTATGACCCAGGGAGTGTGTGATGGGACCGTGTGGAGGGGGTTCACTCTATGTCTGACCCCGGGAGTGTGTGACGGGACGGTGTGGAGGGAGATTCACTCTGTGTCTGACCCCGGGAGTGTTTCATGGGACCGTGTATAGGAACAATCACTCAGTGTCTGACCCCCGGGAGGGATTGATGGGAACGTGTAGAGGAATAATCACTCTGTGTCTGACCCCGGCAGAGTTTGATGGGGCCGTGTAGAGGAATAATCACTCTGTGTCTGACCCCGGGAGTGTTTGATGGGACCGTGTAGAGGAATAATCACTCTGTGTCTGACACCGGGAGTGTTTGATGGTACCGTGTTGAGGAATTATCACTCTGTGTCTGACCCCGGAAGAGTTTGACGTGACCGTGTAGAGGAATAATGACTCTGTGTCTGACCCCGGGAGTGTTTGCTGGGACCGTGTAGAGGAATAATCTCTCTGTGTCTGACCCCGGGACTGTTTGATGGGACCGTGTAGAGGAATAATCTCTCTGTGTCTGACCCCGGGAGTGTGTGATGGGACGGTGTGGATTGAGATTCACTCTGTGTCTGACCCCGGGAGTGTTTGATAGGACCTTGTAGTGGAATAATCACTCTGTGTCTTACTCCCGGAGTGTTTGATGGGACCGTGTAGAGGAATAACCACTCTGTGTCTGACCCCGGGAGAGTTTGATGGGCGGTGTAGAGGAATAATCACTCTGTGGCTGACACCGGTAGTGTTTGATGGGACCGTGTAGAGGAATAATCACTCTGTGTCTGACCCCGGGAGAGTTTGATGGGACCTTGTAGTGGAATAATCACTCTGTGTCTTACTCCCGGAGTGTTTGATGGGACCGTGTAGAGGAATAACCACTCTGTGTCTGACCCCGGGAGAGTTTGATGGGCGGTGTAGAGGAATAATCACTCTGTGGCTGACACCGGTAGTGTTTGATGGGACCGTGTAGAGGAATAATCACTCTGTGTCTGACCCCGGGAGAGTTTGATGGGCGGTGTAGGGGAATTATCCCTCTGTGGCTGACCCCGGGAGTGTTTGATGGTACCGTGTAGAGGAATAATCTATCTGTGTCTGACCCCGGGAGTGTGTGATGGGACGGTGTGGATTGAGATTCACTCTGTGTCTGACCCCGGGAGTGTTTGATAGGACCTTGTAGTGGAATAATCACTCTGTGTCTTACTCCCGGAGTGTTTGATGGGACCGTGTAGAGAAATAATCACTCTGTGTCTGACCCCGGGAGCGTGTGATGGGATGGCGTGGAGGGAGATTCACACTGTGTCTGACACCGGGAGTGTTTGATGGGACCGTGTAGAGGAATAATCACTCTGTGTCTGACACCGGGAGTGTTTGATGGTACCGTGTTGAGGAATAATCACTCTGTGTCTGACCCCGGAAGAGTTTGACGTGACCGTGTAGAGGAATAATGACTCTGTGTCTGACCCCGGGAGTGTTTGCTGGGACCGTGAAGAGGAATAATCTCTGTGTCTGACCCCGGGACTGTTTGATGGGACCGTGTAGAGGAATAATCTCTCTGTGTCTGACCCCGGGAGTGTGTGATGTGACGGTGTGGATTGAGATTCACTCTGTGTCTGACCCCGGGAGTGTTTGATAGGACCTTGTAGTGGAATAATCACTCTGTGTCTTACTCCCGGAGTGTTTGATGGGACCGTGTAGAGGAATAACCACTCTGTGTCTGACCCCGGGAGAGTTTGATGGGCGGTGTAGAGGAATAATCACTCTGTGGCTGACACCGGTAGTGTTTGATGGGACCGTGTAGAGGAATAATCACTCTGTGTCTGACCCCGGGAGAGTTTGATGGGACCTTGTAGTGGAATAATCACTCTGTGTCTTACTCCCGGAGTGTTTGATGGGACCGTGTAGAGGAATAACCACTCTGTGTCTGACCCCGGGAGAGTTTGATGGGCGGTGTAGATGAATAATCACTCTGTGGCTGACACCGGTAGTGTTTGATGGGACCGTGTAGAGGAATAATCACTCTGTGTCTGACCCCGGGAGAGTTTGATGGGCGATGTAGGGGAATTATCCCTCTGTGGCTGACCCCGGGAGTGTTTGATGGTACCGTGTAGAGGAATAATCTATCTGTGTCTGACCCCGGGAGTGTGTGATGGGACGGTGTGGATTGAGATTCACTCTGTGTCTGACCCCGGGAGTGTTTGATAGGACCTTGTAGTGGAATAATCACTCTGTGTCTTACTCCCGGAGTGTTTGATGGGACCGTGTAGAGGAATAATCACTCTGTGTCTGACCTCCGGGAGCGTTTGATGGGACCTTGTAGAGAAATAATCACTCTGTGTCTGACCCCGGGAGAGTGTGAAGGGATAGCGCGGAGGGAGATTCACTCTGTGTCTGATTCCGGGAGTGTTTGATGGGACCGTGTAGAGGAATAATCACTCTGTGTCTGACCCCGGGAGATTGTGATGGGACGGTGTGGAAGGAGATTCACACTGTGTCTGACACCGGGAGTGTTTGATGGGACCGTGTAGAGGAATAATCTCTCTGTGTCTGACCCCGGGAGTGTTTGATAATACCGTGTAGAGGAATAATCTCCCTGTGTCTGACCACGGAAGTGTGTGATGGGACCGTGTTGAGGAATAATCCCTCTGTGTCTGACCCCTGGAGTGTTTGATTGGACCGAGTAGAGGAATAATCACTCTGTGTCTGACACCGGGAGTGTTTGATGGGACAGTGTAGAGGAATAATCACTCTGTGTCTGACCCCGGGAGAATGTGATGGGATGGCGTGGAGGGAGATTCATTCTGTGTCTGACCCCGGGAGTGTTTGATGGGACCGTGTAGAGGAATAATCACTCTGTGTCTGACCCCTGGAGATTGTGATGAGACGGTGCGGAAGGAGATTCACACTGTGTCTGACCCCGGGAGTGTTTGATAGTACCGTGTAGAGGAATAATCTCTCTGTGTCTGACCCCGGGAGTGTGTGATGGGACCGTGTTGAGGAATAATCCCTCTGTGTCTGACCGCGGGAGTGTCTGATTGGACAGTGTTGAGGAATA